>NC_060952.1:44171300-44407321 GCF_022045245.1 Lucilia cuprina
TATTAGAATAAGGTAATCATTAGATATAGGAAAAAATTTGGATTCTTTACAAAGAAAAAATGTTTAACAAAATATTTTTGAACAGATTTTGCAACATGTGACCGAGAGTTAGATGGTGAAATATTACGCTTTACGTCTAACGTTCAGTACTCGTACGTCACTTTTAGTCTCCACAAATACAAAACATTACATTGACCCCTTCGATATATAGCTATGATGTTTCTAATCCTTTAGGATATCATAAAGGATCTGTTTTTCATTGACAATAGTAATTCGGTCCTTAAATTATATTCTTTTAAAGAGGTCAATAAGGATTTAGATATTAAATATGTGTGTACTTTTTATTCTTAATAAAAATAAATAAATTTTGCCCTTCACCAATATTTGACTAGATTATGAGTTTATAAAACCTATGACAGTGTTTTATATTTATTTGTCTAAAAAGTCTAAACTTTTTTCCTTTGGAGTAACTAACATAAATAACAGAAATATTTCCTTTTTTTATAAAGAAAAATATCTTCTTATTAGATGGTTCTGTATGTGTATAAAGCGTAGCCTCAAAAGTAGAAAAGATAAATATTTAAATTTTATTTTATCTTGAAAAATTTCAACCATTTGTATTTGTGGTTTTTGTGGTCAAAGTTGTATTATTAAACATACATTCATATACATATATATGTAACTTTCCATCTTTGAATAGTTTTGACCAATATTTGGCAATATGTAAATAAAAAACTTATAAATATGTAAATATTTCAATTTTTCCTTTTTCTATTCTATTACTTGAAAGCTAGTAGTTTCAACGATTTAGGCTCAAATTTACGTTAACTACGAATGAATAAGTGAAAGAATGAATGAACGAACAAATGAATAAGTATGACATGAATGGCATGCGTAACAAAATAAAATGATCAAACTTGTAATAAGTAGAATGGACAACTGCCTCACTCATTTATTTTCCTTCATATGTGTGTTTGGTTATCTTGAGTCCATTGTCCAGTTTTCTTTTCTCATTGTTTGTTGTTATTTTTGGGTAAATAATGTCCTTTTAGTCTTCCTTCCTTTTTCAGTTCTGTTTCTGTTCAATACATTATTTTGGAGTATGTTTAATAATAAAAAAGTAAAAATGTATATGAACAAAATAAAATATATACATTTTACTATAATTTCCATATAAATTAACATGTTCATGGAAAGAAATGTTATTTTAAGACTCCTCTAATCGTGCCACAACATTTCACATGTCAGAGCATGCAAAGACATTTATTTTTGTGACATTATAATTATGATGTGATTTTGGCCAACAACAGCTACAACAAAAATAAAAGATATATAAGAAGTTTATTAAAATTATATGGGTCCTTTTTTGATGACAGTAAGATTAGGAATCTCAAATAATTCAAAGCACAATTTTGCACATCTTTTATTCATTATTGTTTTCTTATTTTCATATATTTTTATTTTTTGTTGCTGGTTCTGTCATTGTCGTTGGAGATTTACAAATTCACAAATCATGTCATGAAAATATTATCAAGAACAAAATGAAAAACATTTTTAAACTAAAGAAGTTTAATTGTGAAACTTTCATTACTACAATGCCTTTATCTATTTTGCCTTTCAAAATTATTTAATGAAATGTTGTTTTTTTTAAGGAATTCTTTCACATAATTCAAGAAAATCTGTTTATTAAATTTACTTAAACATTGTGTTTTAATAATTGTTATCTAAATAATTAAATTGTCATTTAATTTAATAATTGTTATCAACGTGTCTGTTAAATTTTATGGCAAAAATTTTAAAAAATTTCGGCTTTAAATTTATCAAATAACTAAAAAATTTAATTTATCCTTTAGCAAAACGAAATACTACAATAATGATTATTTTATAAAGAGAGTGAAATGTAATATTGAAGCAATAACACAGGGCAACGCTCATTTTTAAAATTGATTGAATATTAAAACATCGACGCTATTTGTCAAACAAATTAAAAACTTTACAGGAACAGGATCCCTAAGATTTTTAACTAAAATTTTGTCCTATCAGGGTGTATTATTTAGATTGACTGCTTGTCTATAGGAATAGTATACTCGATAAATCCTTAGTCAATTCATTATTGTAAAATTCAAATTTTTGAATCGTATTCTCCTATGTTGTACAAAACACAACGGTTTTGAAATCCATAAACTTATAATAAAGTAGAGTTCATACTTTAACCTCAAATAGCAAATTTAGTGATATGGATTGTTTCCATTGGTAAGATGAAAATTGAATGGATTAGGAACCTATCTCTATTATGCATTGTGAGAGATATAGCCACCCATTCGAGAAGAATATAGACGATTTGTAAGCTAATAATATTTTAAATATTTTTTTAAAATTGAATAAATGAAATATCGCTGTTGCTCTGTGTAATGACTATTTTCCTGATATACAAGCAAAGTAAGAGAAAATTAGCTAAAAGAAAACCTCAACGTTTAAAGTAAGTAACTAATAGAATCAATAGAAAGGAAACATATAAAAAAACTAAAAGAAAATTCAATCTTTACTGCCATTTAGCATAAAAGTTACAACCGAGTTTTTTTAACATCTAATTTTCTTTAAAACATTTAATTTTCTTCTCTCAAAAATTCTTCTCGTGCACACTAATGTAATGCAGAACATAAAACAAAAAAATATATATAGTAAAAAATATGTAGAACTTTGCCATTTTAGAAAATAAAATTAATTTTAACAAAAAATGGAAAAAAAGAAAAATAAAAAAGAAACATAAAGAAAAAACGATGCAAAAGGTAGCTATTTTTCCTTGCTAACAAGCTGCAACAAAAAATATTACAAAAATAAGCACACATTCTAAACTAAATGATTAATTACCGAGAAGATTTTCATTTTCAGTATTTCATACTAAACTAAAATTAAAATAAAATAAAAAAAATACTTAAAATAACGTTGAAGCTATATTTAGTAAAGGTGCATACTTTTACTAATATATCCTGGTTTGGTTATATAAAAAAAGAATTACTTATGCAGTCAAGTGCAACCTTAGGAAATTTAAGGCTTTTCGTAGTTGAAATATATTTAAGATTTAAAATATTTCGAACAAAAAATTAAACTAGTTCTCAAAAACATAAATTTATTTTGACCGATATCTTAAACATACGAAAATGCAGAAAAAGACAGCATTTTTCTTTTGAAACCTAGACCTTTTTCTTTTGTAACTTTCTGCCAGATTCATTCTATAAACTTTAAAAAACAAAAAAAAAAATACATCACTGCTTAAGTGCTGTTTATTGTACATTATGACCTTAAACAATTTGCTTTCTTTCAACGGTAACAAAAAATTAAAAAAGTAAATAAATGTTGTTGGTTTCATTTATTACTCTTCTACTTGTTTTTAAATTTTGTTCTCTTTTTTTTTTTGCTGTTAATTTGACAAATTGCAAAAAGCTTAAGAGCAAAAAAATAACAAAAATCCATAAAAATATATGGCGGCAAAAATTAATGAATAAAGTTTTTAAAAACAACAACAACAACAATGAAAAGGCGTTTACTCAGCTGATACACAAACAATCACATTGCCGCACACAAACAGACATGAAATTAATGGAATTAATGAAACCGAAAATTACATCAGAATAACAAAATAAAAACTTATAAACATTTATTTTTTTAACTTTTCAACAATATAAAATGGTAAATTAAACAAAACTCTTGAACTATAGTGAACAGCATCCTCTGGCATTACGACGATTGTCTGAAGTACAATTCATCAGAAGTGAAAGAGTGAGTACAAATAAAATCAACACTGAAAAATTAAACAACAACATTAAACAACCATGATGCGACCGAATACTGTTGCATACAATATGGCGTCACACTAACAAATGATACGAAATATATGAATGTCATTCTCACTGTTACCAAATATTTGTTGCTGACTTTTTCACTCTTCAGTTTGTTTTTAAGCGAATGGAGAAAGAAAGAGGAGAGCGGAAGATTTCCGAGAAAAGGGTTTTTAATATACAATTTTATGCTTTAAATCGATAAGTTATTGAAAAGCTCCAGCATATGTACACATTTGGCCGGTTTGATGGTCTGCCTAAATATACAGGTACGCGTTTCAGACCTTATGTACTGTTTTTAAGTCAAATATCAAATACCCTACTCCTACAAATAAGCTGTGTTCTGGCATGAAACCCAAAGCGTCCGCAGATATCAGAAAGCCACGCATTGCCGATATGATATGAAACGCAATCGAAATGACAAAAAAGCGTTGTCAAAATTACAACGGTGGTTGTCAAAATGATATTTACATTGTATAAACATCCGTTGTCTAAATTTTAACAGACGTGGTAAGCTCGCTTTTGACAACATATTGTTTCAATTTCGGCACTTTTCTACCGGTTTTTTCCACTTTGCAGAACTCCCTGTTTCGGGGACTAACAAAGCCTCTAAGCAGCGATTTAGCAAATTCCGACAATTTTTTCCCTAGAAATCCCAACATTAAAACTCTAACTACAAGCAACAGCAGCAAACGTTGACAACTAGACAAATTGTATTCACTGTTTAAAAAAACTTTAATTTTGCCATTAAAAAAATAAATAAATAAAATAAGAATAAAAAAACACTTTTTAAAACAAATCTGTGAACAAATTGCTAGAAAAAAAGGCAACACAAAAAAAAATCCATTTATTGCATTACGAAAGCAACAAACAAAATAATTTAAACACAACAATAGATAAAAAAATGTAAAAAAATTAGAACAATATTGTAAAAAAAATTGTATTGTATATTTACTACAATTTCTACTCATGTTTTTATCGTTTTGTTTTGTTACTTGTAAATTAACACACATGCTAAAAATAACAAAAAACACCTGACGTTTTTGGAGGGAATTTGTAATTTATTTGAACTTGATAACGCCCTCCACCCGCCTCAACTCTTTCGCAGTTGCAAGCATAAGGTTGCACATAGTGCTTGTAAAAAAACAAAAGAATTTTATCAATTTTAACAGCGAAATAACCTTTTTATTGAAATTCTAGATAAGAAAAAGTTCTTTCTAGACTGCTCACACTAATTAGAAGGGTATGATGAAGTTTTTTTAAGTAGTATTTAAAAGAATGTTTTCAATTTTTTTAGAACTTAAAGATTCGAGATGAAAAGTTTTTAAACTTTAAAATTTAAAGTAACTTGCATGTTTAGGTTGTTGTTGTTTTTTAATTTTAGTTAATAATACCTGTGGTTTATACTAAATTTTGTATGCATAGAGTTATTTCTTGTAGTCTACATTATTTTATAAAACTGTATTTTTTCTTTATTTATTTGACTGTAACCCATTTCATTTTTCTACTAAACAAACAAAATATTTCTAATTTAATTCTACCCCCTTTTCATACTCAAACATTTACTCACGTCTACAAACTCACAATTATTTCGTTTTATTAAAAGAAAACCAACCAAAATGTGACAAATGTATAGATATATTAAAAACACCTGTTGTTGTTGTTTTTTTAACTTTATGTCATTACAAATATAGTTTTTTTTATAATTATGATTAATATTCATTTTGTTTATTATTACGTATTTGTAAGTTTTTCCACTCATTTACCAAATTTATCGATATTTAATCTTCAATGGGTGTAACAGTATGTAGGGTTCGATTTTTTACACCCAACACCCTTTTTTTTAGAAATTTTTGACCTTGACCATAATTTGTTAATGTCTTTGAGTATTTATTTAAAAATGAAAAATGGTAACATTGAAATTTCATTGATATGTCCAATTTTTATGGCGTTTTCATTCGAATCAACATAATTGACTTCCAGTTTGTTTTGTTATCAGTTATGTATTAATGTTGGAAATATTTGTAATCTTTTTGTTTAGCTTTTATTTTATCAAAAAATCTGAAATTATTGTTAAAAATTTGATGTATAATTAGCTCATGACTTCATTTACCTTGACATTTTACATTTGATAAGAAAATGTGTGTAAATATGAAGGGACTATGACTAGGGAAAATTGGAATAAGTTTGCAAACATTTGCTATCCCCTATCTGAAACAGCATTTAAAAATTTTTAAACATTTAAATATTCTTTAATATTTTATTAAATGAGAGAAGAAGGGAGCAGACCTTGATTAATCATAAGACAATGAATATTGACAGCAAGAAAATTGCAAAAAAAAAAATTAGGTGGGAAATGAACCCATCCAAGTATTAAGCGATCAAGTGAAATTACTTGGGCTAGAAAATCACTTAAGCCCACTTGAATAGAATCACAAAGATAAAATTGTTTAACTATAACGAGAAGCGACTTCAAAATAAGGATAATGCATATTCTGAGTGGATACATCAAGAAGAATGTTTGTAAAATTTTAAATAACTTTGTCTAGAAAACTGAGTTTCTAAACATCGGACAATGATGTCAATTATATGTAACTGAAAAAGCTTCAATTACATCTAGTTGTAATTGGTTATTTTATTGACTATGTAATCATCTTTTTTTAACATATATACTTAAACCAAATCGAACAAATGGAGGAATGAGAATTTACATTTTTTACGTTTATTGTTTTAAAAATAACAGATATTTACTAATTTTTTTCTGAATTTATTACTCTATTATTATCTTTTAATAAACAAGTACATTATAAAAACTTTAAATTTAAAAAATAGAATTGCAACAGCATTTTTCCATTACCACCACTTTATGTCAATATGGAAAATCGTTAAAAACAAATTTGTTTTTAAATAAATATTTGTTAAAATGCAACACATAGAATGTACATTTATTTTTCTATATATTATTTATTTGTTTTATATGTAGTATTTCCGATTTTCTATATGAATTTATTTTATTTTTGATTTATGTATTTTTATTTACAATAAATTCTGTTCAAACAATCGTATTGAGGTCTTTATATACGCTTTAACGCTTTGAACGTAGAATACAATTAAGCTGAAACCTTTCGACAGCAACCAGACGACACAACGACTCTCGTTTTAAATAGTGACATAAATACGTTTTTAAAATGCAAAAAAATAAAACTGTTGCAAAATAAAATTTTAAAGAATTAAAATTGAATTTTTGTTGCCATTTTGTTGTAGTTGTAGGCGTTAGTATAAATGCGAAAATCAATAATCATCAATAACAGAAAGCAAAATACAGACGTCAATATAAATGTTCAGTTTACCATAAAAAAGTGTTAAAACAAAGACTAATGGTCAATAAAAATTGGTTGGAAAATATTTTATAAATATTTCGGTTTTCACAATTTTTGATTAATTTAGACCCTTTTTTGTCAAGTTATGAAGTGGTGAATGGAGACAAAATAAAAGTAAAATTTTTAAAAATTGCATTTCCATTGTCTACTTTATATACATTGCTCGGCATTTAAAGCAGAGAAAGTAACACTGGCAGATAAAATATCAGAATAAAAACAGTAGACTCTAAAACGATATAGTTGTGGATCTATATATTTTCAAAATTCAAGCACCTTAGGATTCCAAACACTTATATGTATATGTTTTGCAAATAAAAGCATAAGTAAGTGACATCCTTCTTATAAGCATTTACTTTTGTTCTTTCTCTTTACTTCATGAAGCCATATAAAAAGTCAAATACTTTATTTAAAAGAAAATGGAATAAATCAGTACTTTTGTACTTACATATAAATAAGGACTTGTAACACATGAATAAAAAGAATCTTCAAAATAAATCGTAAAAGACTGTGATATAAGTAGATGTTCGACATTCAAAATGCAAAACGAAAATTATGAAATCCACATACTAGGAGTTAGAGTTTTAAGAAAACATACATTCTTTATGGAGAAAATAACATGTGAACAAGATGAATGAATAATCAATTGAAATGATTGTCATGACATTTGAAAATCTGTCCACATACGGTATACACATAGATCATAAATACTTTCTACGTGTATTCGTTATGTCAGTATTAACCTTTTAAGGGTTACATAATTAACAGGAAATTTTTTAAACTAAATTTAATGCGGAAATCAAATTTACATTAGCAAGAACGTCAACATCTAGTAGAAATCACTTGTCACGTGTGAAGTGAATATTTTTTTTTTAATTTTTATACCTTATACCACTATAGTAAGGACGGTATTATGATATTGATCCTTCATCTTAAGGTATACCAATCGGCTCAGTTTTTTATAATTTTTTATAAACATTAGTGGGAATATAAAATTGTCTGCATCAATCTTTATTGGAAAAGATCATTGACTTTTTAGCCGTTGATAGAAATTCGTTTAGGTTCCTTATAGTTAGATATACTTATTGGGCTCTGTATAAGTAAATGCATAACAGATCGTAACATTTACTGCAGAAGTTGTTTATACAAAGAAGAAGGATACGCTATACAATAGCACAAACTTAGATATCTTCGTACAAGACTTTTTTATGATCTGAAATATTAAAAGAACAAAAAACACCTCACATTTAAAGCAAAACACAATGGAAATAACAAAATTTTCCATATAACCAAAAAAGTCTACATCTCGCTTTCAGATGGGTTAAAACTACATTGTGCATTTAAAGTATATTTTGCATACACACTTCTAATCCACACACATATGAACACTTAGACTAGTCATATGATAATAATGGGATTTTTTCTTCGAAAAATACTTTGCATATTTTTACGAAACTTTAGAGTAGAAATATAATCTATGCAGCAAACTATAAAAAATCCCAGCGAAATGTTTACATCATCAGAACACCTGATTTTTAAATGCAAGATCAAATCAATAGCATACAATTTCTTGGGCTTAGGCATGTTAGAAAGTGTTGATTTTTCACTGTGAGTATCTCTTTGGTCAAAATTCGACAATTTCGTCTCGTTATAGAACTTCTTTATGAATGTTCTTGTTTCCAAAAAAACTTACTTGGATTATACATACATCGCACTAGATTTGAACACGCTAACATGTCGTTTTCGATTCATGTCCCATTTTATTTACAATGATGTTGAAAAAGAAGAAGGATTCTTCGTACTTGTATTATGTGTCGCATCATATTAATGCCTTTTTCCTTATTTATTTTTTGTTCAACAAAAGGAGTAAAAAAGGATGTGTTTTGTGCGTTATAAATTTGGTACCTTTAACATAGTGCGGCAACTAACACCAAAGAAAGAATATTACAAATTCTACACATATTTTTGCTGCCAAAATGCAAATAAACATTTGTAAGACATTCAAAATGCTTTATATTTACGAAGTAGTGTTCTGGATTGTATCTGTGAGCTATGTATGTGTTTTTAGTAAACGTATTTGTGTGTATTACCAAATGTTTGTTATCTTAAACACACAGACTGGTACAAACCCATATATATATATACTCCTGTTTACTCTATTTAAAGAACTAACCTACCAGACCCATTTCAAGCTACAAATCAATTGAGACTGGTAGATGATACCGAATATTAACCCCCCCCCACCTTAAAGTTAAAATACAAACTACTAGTATTATTACATGTTGGGAAAGTACGAGATATGGTTTTTTGTTTGTCTGTATTATTACGTTTGTTTGTGTGTGAATGTTGTTTGTAAATAAGAGAAATTCCAAAAAGCTCTATCTCAGTAGTTAAAGATGCTGGTGGTATCTTTTCAAATTTTGGTTTTTAGTTTAACCTTGAAGTTGTGTACTTTGTGTAGGTGATCAATAATATTTATTTGTTTGGTAGTTTTTTTTTCATTTTTTTTCTTTTGCTTATTTATTTTGATAATATTCTTTAAATATTAAATTTAGAAAAATAAACAGTAAGACTCTTTACATCAAACATATACGATTTTTTATTAAAAAAAATAAGTAAATTTAGTTTATTGAATATTAAAACTTTTTTACACTCGGGAAACTTATACACTATCTGGAACGGATAACGCCGACTTGAAAATGTCAAAAATGATTTAAATGTTATAATCTAACGGAAGTCTGTATTTTCACAAGAAAGACAAACATTTCAAAGAATACTGAATTCTGTTTCCTTGGTAAGAAGACATCGGTGTCAGACAGAGTTGAATAATCCATGACCGAACATTAAAATGGAGAAACAACATAAAGAATAGGTTCAACAAGGCCAATGTGTACTAGTTCTACTATGACACATATGCTTTATAAAAGTTTAATTATACAAATTCTAACTTATGCTTCAATAATTTTGTGGATAACATGGCCTCTATCGGGCTTTTAGCGCACTCTTTACCAGTTCCTCAGATTGAAATCGCATCAACAGCCAGAGATCGCTAACCACCTACCACAGCCACACAAATGCTTCACTGAATTACGAATTATTTCCTAAATAGCATTTTTAAAATAATATTTTAACCTATTTCCAATGGCAAACATTCTTGAATTTGTATGTTAAGGTTATTTCGTATAAAATGTTTATACAATTAATTAAATAAATCCGATACTGTTCATAAAAGCCGGCAATGTAAATTAGCTTTGATAAACACTTATTGCATTATACATGATTAGCCACATGAATAGCAAAACAGTTTTTTTATTACACTAAATATGTTGACATTTTTTCAAAAAAAAAAATTGTAAAGTACGTTTTCAAAAAAGTTTCATATAATTAAACAATTAATTGTTGTTTGTTGTTGGTTTTTTATGTTGTAACTTGTCCAGATATATTGCACTAAACTCTTTAGTTTTAAAATTTTATAATTTTCACAACAATATATGTTTATATTTTAAAATTTTTATTTATTGTTTTAAAGTTATTGAATTTTTT
The DNA here is from genome assembly GCF_022045245.1 of Lucilia cuprina. Lineage (NCBI taxonomy): Eukaryota > Metazoa > Arthropoda > Insecta > Diptera > Calliphoridae > Lucilia > Lucilia cuprina. Next base: position 44,182,060 of record NC_060952.1, read on the forward strand.
TTTATAAAATCCCACAATTATTTGTATAAAAGTTCAGAAAAGGTTATTAAATTTCAATGAAAATTTTGATTGAATGTTTTGTATAGTTATTGTTCTCACTCAATGTAAAAATATTTTTTTTTAAAAAAATGACATATTGTTTTTAATTTTAGTATTAAATTAAAAACTTAAAATAAAATTATGATAAATAATAAAATTGAAACAATTGAAATTATTTCACAGCTTTTTTAAATTTTGTTTTTATACACAGTTGTTTTTTTTTGTCTTTTATTTTATAAAAAAATAAATACAAACGCGTTTAATCCAAACAATATTAAATAATTAATTAATAATAAATGAAAAATACAATAACACACGAATTATGACTGTTTTTTTCCGTTGATCGTTTACTTCTACTCAGAGTACAAAACAAATTCAAAGAAAGAAGATTTTTTTAATTAAAGAGAATCGTTTTGCTTTGACAACAAAAAATTAACTAAAGTGCGGAATGAATAATGTACAACTAAAGACCAAGCAAGACCAGACCAGTCACCCAGGTAAGGTAAGACACAAAAATAAAAACAATTATTCCGAAAAAACGCAACAAAAACATACATACTCTGCAAATTAAGGTCTAAATAGAGAAATACACTCTACAATCATACAAACAATAAAAGGGAAATTATACAAATGCAAGAGTGTATGTATGTGTGATGATGAAATTTGTAAAGAAATGGAGAGTAAAAATCAACAAAAAAGTGTTAACAATTTCACAAACACATACATTAATAAATAAACAGACAGACAAACAGTTAGACAGTCAGTAAGTCACACAGCCAACCAGTCAGCCATCCGGCGAATTAGTCTTAGAGCAATTGAATGAATTTAAATGAAATGCACTTGTTTGAAAAACAATTAAAGAGAACGACTGAGAGAAGGTACAAAAAGAGCTAATTGTATAAAATAAACTTAATAAAATTTAAATGATTCCAATGACTTCATTTTATAAAGAGCGGGAGAGTTTTTTCAAAAATAAAATATATAAAAAAAACTGTAAAGAATATTACAATAAAACACAATAACTTATCTAAAATAAAAAATATAAGGAAACAAGTTATCAGTTTATATTTTGCAAGATTATGATATGTATACTCTTTTGTACTTTTCGAACAACATCAGCAACCCCAACTCATATAAAAACAAAACAAATAAATAAACAATGATAAGAATATGAACAATGATAGAGTCATAATAAATGTATGGCGAAATAGTTGTTGTAAAATATGTTATGTTGATATGTTTGTTTGTATTTGTTTATAAAAATATTGTTTTTTTTATTTTTTTGTAGTAGTAATTTATTAATTCATATATGAGGTGAAGTTACAGACGACGTGTATGCTTTGTAGTTCCCTAAAGCGTATGAGTAATGCGTATACGTGTTATCTAATATGAACAACCTGCTCAACATACATAGCATTAACATAGAATAGTTCCCTAAAGCGTATGAGTAATACGTATACATGTTATCTGATATGAACAACCTGCTCAACATAGCTTTAACATAGAATTTATGAAAATTTTCGTTTATTACAAGAAGCATCCAAATCTAAATATTTTTCTATTTTTCAGCCACATTAGCTCCACCTCCGGTTGTCGTTTACCTATAGATATTCTACCGGTTAAAATATTTTTTTATTATAGAAACTGTCAATCGAACGTTACGATAAAATATTACCAGACATTGAGATATTAAGAGTAAACTTTTAGTTTTCCTATCATCTAATAACTATTCTCAATGAATTAAGTTAGCCCTACAAAATAACTCGAAATAAATTAAAATTGTTTTGTGTTACCCAACTCTGTATTTAAATCTCCCATTTGAATACCTGACTTTTCCCTCAGTTTGACATTTCTTATTTCAACTACATCTACATCTTCTTATTAACTTAGCAAAAACAATTTGATTCATCATTTCTTTCTCTCCTACACTTTTTACAAAAACAAGCAGAAAACAGTAACAACAAAAAACAACACCAACAGCTCATATAAAACAAGTACTAGCAGTATAATAATAAATAAACAATTTTTTTGTTTTTCTCCATTATGTCTCACACAACAAAAAATAACAACTGTATTGTTGCCAAAAAGTACGTGATATTGTATTTAACTAAATACAAACTGACAATAAACAAATTTTTTGACAATTTTGTTAAAATTTCTATAATTCAGTTTTAGTTAATTTAATTTATTTAAAATGTTGTCAAATATTAGAAATGTTTATTAAAAAAGACCCAACACAACTTAAGGGGAAGAAAAAGACAAATAAAAAAACATAACATTTTTAGACAAATAACCGAGTGTTTAAACAATAAAATTAAATGACATTGAAAATTGATTGTAAACAAATCACAAAAATTATGCATGTTTGGCATTAATGTTAAATCTTTGAAGCTTTTGAAGAGTTTACATTAGCTGTTAGTTGCGAGTCCTCTCATAAGAATAATTACATTCATCATAAGTAGCATTAAGTTGGAATTGATGTTTAATGACTTCCAAGGAAGTGATTATGTGTTAGCCTTTTGACTTGTCTACAACACCACTTCTTGGTTATTTTATTTACACAGAGTAAAATGTTCACATTAAATGGAAAAACCAAAATTATATGTAAATCATTATTAAAGAAACCTATTTTATGTAAGTACATGTTCAAGTTTTTGCAGGGTATATATTGAATTATCAACGAATTTTTTTTGTCATCCCCTAAAAAGCTATTTATAAGCTCACTGAACTGGATTATAAATTCCATATTTTTACTCGTTAAAATCATATCATAATTTAACTATTTTTTATATGATATTAACAAAATTACAAACAATTCATTACAAATTTCTTTCAACGCAACAGTTTTAAAATATATAATTATTTCAGCCGTTTAAGCTGTTTTATATTTTTTTGTGCAACAACATATAAATCTGGTCAAACTCAGAGGGAAAAAATACGAAATGTAGGCACACAATTGGGCCATGGGACAGTAAAAAAAAGAACAACCAAACACAGAAAAAGAACCAACTGAGTTTCACTTAAAATTGTCATAAAACGTGATAAATTTTTAAAAACAGCTGCAGCACATCGCATTATGTTACAACAAGTTAGTTATTTTTTATTATTAAATAAAAATCTTTTTTATCCTCACTTGTCCATTTCACTTTATAGTCGTCCACTCAGTTTTTTTTTTTTTGCTAAAAATTTAATTTTGATTTTTTTTGTTTTATAAAAGCAAAAGCCAGATACAGAAAAGTTCATTTATATTTTAAATTAATTATTACTATGAATATTTAATAATAAAAAATATGTTAGAAAAACCAAAATTAAAACCTTTTTTTAGTCAGTGATTTTTTTTCTTTTTTTAATTTAACTTAAAACAAAGTGTGTGTTGCAGACACATATAGTGGTATCTAAAATTAAATTGTTCAAAGACTCAACAATGTGTTGCCTTGGATAACACATGCCCATAAAATTCCTGTGAGTGTGAGTTTTTTTGTTGTTGTTGTTTTGTTAAATCTCTTCTACACTTCCCAGCTAACCAGACCAAAGCAACTAATGGACTGACTAGGGAACTGTCAAAACAACCGTCTATCTACTTATACTTTTACTAAGTATAAACGTGTATGTCTGTTAGAATTTTAAATCTGTGCCAAAAATTTTATTTTTAAAATTAAAAAACATAAAAATATTTTTAAATTTAATAAATGAGTGCAACAAAAGTAAAAAAAGAGTTTTTCTTTTGAAGTGGTGATAAACAAAAAATTAAATGATTTTTATAATGTAACGAAGAAAATTACAAATACGAGAATTGTGTAATAAGTTCTTAAAGCAATCTTGTAGATTTGTTACAAATCTTTAGGGCGTAGTGAAAACATGATTCAAAATATAAATAAGAATGTATGGTCTAATATGATCGACCCAGTGAGTTTTATGCCAAAATGTGTATTGTTACAATATTCGAAAATATTTAACAATTTGTTCACAAAAAGTTATTCTGAATAACGGGTTCTGAATGTCAGGTTATTTGAGGACAAGGATAAATATGAGCACATCCTTAAAAATATTGGCAGTATGTTTAAATTAAAGTTTTTATGTAGATTTTCATCGTGACACTTGTGTTTACAAATAAAGTATTGACCTTAGTATTAACCAAGGTCATGTGATGCCCGATCATTGCATTATTCGGCAATAGTATTTAGACATATGTAAAGCTTTACATACATATACTAGCATAATAATATATTACGTGAGCATGGTTTCATAGGAGTTACCTGAAGTAATGGTCCGATTTTAATAGGCTTCGTCCTTGAGCCAGAAGAAAAGTATGTGTTATATTAAAAATGCGCACAAGTTTTACATGGACACACAGACGGACATATAGCTAACACTTTTTGAAAATTTTAATCACATTTGAGTCATCTTGACTCTTCTGCTCGATTAAAATGACTACGACTCTTCTCAAAGTGCCCCAAATTTAATCAATTCCTACACATTTTTGTATCAATTTTGAGTCATGTGTAAGCCAATAATGGTCGCTTTAAAGTAATTATATTTTAGAAATTTTTTAACCATTTCTGAATATTTTTTATCTTTGTTACAAACAAATACAATAACACAGGAAACTGTTTCTGATCTTCCGATTGAGTGAAATTTAATTACAAAATAAATGTATAAACAATCATATTTCTAACATTTGGATCATCTATTTGTGACTGATGTACATTTTGTTTTAGTTTTTCGAAAAAAATCACATTTTAATTAATAATTGAAATAATGCCTTGTTTAATGATTAGTCACCCAACTATCATCCTTTTAAGATTGGTAATCATAGGTTATTATTTTAGGCATAGTTAAATAATGGTTACCAAAAAACAAGTAAGAGTGCTATATTCGGCTGTGCCGAATCTTATATACCCTTCACCATAGTGTATTTTAAACATAATTGATCTTACAGTCTAGTTAATAAAAACATTAAAAAAATTTGAGTCGATTTAAGCCGAATGTTTCGGCGGCGGCTCAAGCAACTAAATATAGTTCGGCGGCGGCTAAGCTCCGACTCGAAGCCGGTCGACTTCGACCTCTGATTCATTGCTGGTAAACATTGACGAGACGTAGATTTTGTTTTTGTTTATCGTAAAAAAATTGTTTTAAAAAGCACTTGGAAAAAATTTGTGTTAGTTTTAAATTTCAAACTTACATTATTCGCATAAAAATTATTGTACAATAACTCACAATCTACTCTCATATAATTGAAAACGTTTTAAATACTTTTTTCTATTCATCAAAAAATATATTTGCAAAACAAAAGGAAAAATTATTTTATTTTAACAAAAAATGCAAATCATATTTTTTTGCTGTGTATACTTTGTATGTTTGAATTCCAAACATACAAAAATATACACAGCTGAATAAAACCAAATGCATCTACACACACACGTGTACATCTTTTTCTATGTACAGTGTTTTTGTTGCTTTTTTAACAATTTTTTGATGAAATTTTCAGAGGTTGTCTCGGATTTTTGCTCATATCTCCGTTATTTACCGACCGATTTTGCTGATTTTAAATAGCGATCTTCTCGAAAGCATGTCTAATAGAATTATTGAAGATTCAGACATCGCCGATATCTGGGGTCCTCTAAAAACTGATTTCAACAGACAGACGGACAGACAGACAGACGGACATGGCTTAATCGACTCCGCTATCTATAAGGATCAAGAATATATATATACTTTATAGGGTCGGAAAATTATATTATAGAAATTACAAACGGAATGACAAACTTATATATACCCTTCTCACGAAAGTGAAGGGTATAATAAGCATAATATAAAAAAGTTGTTAACATTTCTTTAGGAAAGTAATTGTCGTCCCTATTATTTTTTCCAATACTGTTACTATTTATGTTTAAATAAATGAAGTGTTATAGTACTAATCAGTTTTGAGCATTCTTCATTCTTCACAACAATTAAAACCCACTTTAAATAATTTTTCCAAGAGCGAATTGTTAAAAAAAATTTAATTACTTTAAAGTTTAATAAACATTTAACCATAATTAATTAAAAACCGCCATAATAACAACAAATTTGTAAACAAAACGCACAGCAAAATGGAAAAATAATAAATTAGAAAGAAAATTAATGGAGCGCATAATTTTAAAGTATTACAATGCACCACACACTTACACTCTACTAAAGTTTAGTGTAGTGTAAACAACTGATCTACATATGTATACATACTATATGTGTGGATGTTTGCCACGAGTAAGTACATGAATTTGATGTGTATTTTAGAAAAACATAAATGAACGATATAGCAGCAACAGTTTTTGTTGCACATATTCGTATTCACTATAGAAATAAATTGAAAATCATAAAAATGGCAAGCAGCAGAGGAAAAAAACACTATGATGATGCATTTTATCACTGCACATTGCCAAAGGCTAATAACGCACTATGTTTTGCTAAGCCTGTGAAGTGACAGATTTTTCATATCGAACAGAATTTTATAAATTTTTGTGCTGCAAATGTTTTCAAAGTGTTAAATATGGTCTTGTAAAATTGCAAGTGCAAAATATAATTATGTACGATTTTTTGCAAAGCTACAACAAAACAAAAAAATTTCACACCGTTGCATATTTGCAATATTAATAATAAATAATGGTTAAAATTTGTTTAATAATTTTTCATTAAATTATCACTTTAGTCATAATAAATCGAATATAACTCTTCCCTAAATGTAGGGTATACAAAATTGTATTATAGATGTGTGCTAATATTTGTAATTCAACTGAACATAGAATTGAAAAAAATGAAAAGAAATATTAATAACTAAAACAAATATGGAAAAAATAAATAGAAGACATAACAAGCAAAAGCAGCATGTCACACATAAAAGTTAAAAAATAACAAATAAAAAATAAAAACAAAACTAAATAATAATAAAATACATAATATCAAGCACATGGAAAAGGTGCAAAAAAAATACAGCAGAAATAAATGAATGATGACATGAATGAATAAGAACGAATGTGACTATAACGGTAACTGTAGTTATTGATCGATTTCAATCATAATCATACATTCAGTCTCTTGCTAATGCTTCTAGCAAAAAATCATAAATTTTCACACAACTGCATTCATAAAATGAAACATTCTTATTATAAACTAGCTAAATGTACCCGGCGTTGCTCGGGTTTTCTTCGATTCTTACAGATATTATATAGCTCTTGTTAGTTATGATCATAAATTATTACTAATGTTGATTAGAGGGTTTTTAATGACTGTTTGTTTTTGAAGTTCGAAATTTCGATTTGGTCATCATTATTTCCAAAAAAAAAACATTGTGTAAGCTAATATTAAGTTTAAGAAAAAAATAATAGTGCAAAAATGGTAGTTATACAGTTGATAAATCTAACTGGATTTTTTGAATAAAAAAGGTGTATTTATCTAATATATGTATGTTTGTAGGGCAATATCCCTAATTCATAAAACAAAACCATAATAATTTGTTGTAAAATAAATTTGATTTATTTTTCTTTTTGCCGAAGGATGTCAAATATTTTTAAAGTGTGTAGAAATAGTAATTTAGATAAAAGTTAATTCACTAAAATATCGTACACTTGCAATAGCATACACGTGCAAAAAAACAATTTTCCCAATTGTATGGAACAACTTTAGTATTAATTAAATTTTATTAATTATTTATTAAAACTTTCTAGCTATACCCAGTGTGCTTCGCTACCCTCATCGTAATGGAATAAAATAAATATCATTATTGTAAATGTATATATATCTGCAATATCAAAAATTCCCCTTTTAGAGAACTCTTTAAGTTTGATTTTATGATTCTAGTCTCAATATTACAGAAAATTAGAAAAAACAGTTGAAGAACGAAAAAGTACCAGACAGTGCCTTTTTATATATTTTCATTAAATCAGGATGACGCATGTTTAATTTTCAACCAGAAACCAAAAAAATCGCATAAAGATTTTTATACAATCAGGAAGCTACATGTCCAATTTAATGTTTTTAGGTTCAATATTATAGAAAATTCGAAAAGTATTAGTAAAAGAACAAAAAAGTACCAGAGTATGCTTTTTCAATTTTCGTTCAATTGGGATACTGCGTGTTTAATTTTATGATTGTATATTCAATATTTTAGAAAGCTCTAAAAGTACCAGTGAAGTACGAAAAAGTACCAAAGGACCTATTTTATTTAATTTCATGTTCCTAAGTTCAATATTATAGAAAATTCAAAAATATTCCAGTTTAAATTTTCATTCACTCAAGTCCCTGATTGCTTTTATAGATTCTAATTAACTCCGGACTCCACATGCTTAATTTTATGTTTCTAGGATCAATATTATAAAAACACAAAAAGTACCTTTTGAAGAACGAAAAAGTACCAAAAAGTGCCCTTTTATAGGTTCTCACTTAAAAATAGGCTCTAAACGCTTAATTTCATGTTTTAGGTTCAATATTATTGAAAATTCAAAATGTACCTTTTAAAGAACGGAAAAGTACCAAAAAGTCCCCTTTTATAGGTCCTCACTTAATCCGGGCTCTACGTGCTTAATTTCACGTTTCTAGGTTCAATATTATACAAAAATCCAAAAAGTACCTTTTGAAGAACGAAAAGTCCCCTTTTATTTATTATTTTATAGATTCTCATTTACTCCGGGCTCTACATGCTTAATTTTATGTTTCTAGGTTAAATTTTATAGAAAACTCAAAAAGTACCTTTTGTAGAACGAAACAGTACCAAAAAGTCTCCTTTTATAGATTCTCATTTACTCCGGGCTCTACATGCTTAATTTCATGTTTCTAGGTTCAATATTATACAAAAATCCAAAAAGTACCTTTTGAAGAACGAAAAAGTACCAAAAGTCCCCTTTTATAGGTTCCCACTTAATCCATCCTCTACATACATAATTTCATGTTTCTAGGTTCAATATTATAGGAAATTCATAAAGTACCTTTTGAAGATTCTCATTTACTCCGGGCTCTACATACTTAATTTCATGTTTCTAGGTTCAATATTATAGGAAATTCAAAACGTACCTTTTGAAGAACGAAAAAGTACCAAAAAGTCCCCTTTTATACATTCCCATTTACTCCGGGCTCTACATGCTTAATTTCATTTTTCTAGGTTAAATTTTATAGAAAACTCAAAAAGTACATTTTGTAGAACGAAAAAGTACCAAAAAGTCCGCTTTTATAGATTCTCATTTACTACGTGCTCTACATGCTTAATTTCATGTTTCTAGGTTCAATATTATAGAAAATTCAAAAAGTACCAGTCGAAGTACGAAAAAGTACCAAAAAGTCCCCTTTTTTTAGATTCTCACTTACTCCGGGCTCTACATGCTTAATTTCATGCTTCTAGGTTTAATTTTAAAGAAAACTCAAAAAAATACCTGTGTAGAACGAAAAAGCACTGAAAAGTCTCTTTATTATTAATTTCATGTTTCGATTTCAGAAAGAAGAAAACTCAAAAACTACCAGATGGAGAATGAAAAAGTGCCAAAAAATATCACTTGGTACCGGGTTTCCAAATAACACCTCATTAGCATATTTAGTGTTTCTAAATCTAAACATTTTATCTAAATTGGATCATTGTGTTTGAATAAAATCAAATTTCCAGTTTTTCCATTCCAAAATGTTGCATTATCGTAGTGCGAGCCCGTTATTACGTATTCATATGTAAAAGATAATAAACCAAAATCAATGTTTTATGAAAAAAGTACCAAAAATAGGTACAATTTTCACTCTTTAAACATCCGAATAACCAAAAAGTACTAAATTTATATTTTTATTTTTTCGTCAAGTTATGAAGGAGTCAAAAATATTGTTTGAATGTTCACTGGTTTGAAAGATACATGGGGTGCAAAAAAAGTACCAAAATACAGTTTTTACCCGTTTATTCCCTAAAGGGGCCGAAATTAAAAAAAGTACCAGACACCTGTCCGCTTATTTTTTAAATGAACGACGATAAGCTTTTAACTATTTTTGTATCTTTTCTAGTTTAGGAGATATGAGGTTACCGATTTTACCCGTTTTTACCCTTTTTTACCCCCTAAACATTCGAATTTCCGTCTTAGTGGATCTATTTGGTGGGAGACCAACCCCCTGTCCAAATTTCAGCTTTTTAGCTTTAACCGTTTAGGCTGTGCGATGATGAATCAGTCAATCAGTCAGTCAGTCAGCCAGTCAGTAACGTTAGAATTTTATATATATAGATATTAGGATGGTCACAAAAATATCAAATAATTCTTACTAATAGCAACAATTTCTTTTGATTTAATTGTTGAATTAAGAGATCATAATAAGTTTCTAATAAATTAAACTATTATAAAATTAATACAACATTTGAACCGATTTCCACAAAATTATCAAGTTATGGTATTTTATATATTAGCATGTATTTGAATATTTTTAAGAGATGGATTTAAGACCCAAAGGTCGACTATAATTCCCTTTAATTAAAAGCATATGAAAAGTGAAATTTTGATTTTCCCTCCAAATAGATAAAAAGAGAAATGGTCATGTCCAATGAAAAAACAAAAAATGGTAGCCTAAATTTCCGTTGTAGACTCAGAATACTTTTTGAACTCTTTTTGCTTAAGTGCTTAACATTTACCTTGGAAATCTTTATAAAGTCCTTGAAGTTTTTGAAGATTAGTCTATAGTGCTGACCGAGCTGACTCTACTATTAATGTCCGGTTTACAGCTAAATATGGCCAATATATTAATATTACAGTACTCTGGTACTAGATACACATACTTATTAAGGATTTAAAAGCACATTTGAAGCTGTTTAGTAAGCTTTAAGAACTTCCTAACTATAAACATAAATTGTCACCTATGACATCCTCACATTTGAAGTAGTTGACAATTCTTGTACATATATGACATATCGCTAAAATCTCCCTACGAAAGTCACCACATTCGTCCGAATATGACAATTTTATTTCAATTACAATATTTTAGTTATTTAAACATTATGTTCATTTCGATATAATAATATATAATTTATTCGGTTAAATAAAAAGAGCCATTCTAATATTTTCCCGTAAGAGAACATCAGTATAACCATAAGATAAAAAAAATCATTGCAGTCATTTATTTATGCATCCATGCATTTAACCAAACAAATTCACATACTTAGAAACAAGCACACAACCAAATGTTTCTACTTGTTACACAGGTGTATCGACACACCAAAAACTCATCATCAGTATCGGCGTCATCATAGACAATATGAAAACCTCATTATCACCATTATTATCATCATTCAGCATTATGTTTTATAAATAAAAAAACATTTTTCTTTTGTTCAGTTTTCATTTCAATTCAAACGAAATCAATAGCATTTTGTGAAAAGCTTAAATCAAGAAAAAAATCAAAAACTATGAGAACAATAAAAGGATACATATGTATGTGTGTATGTAGGTAAAGAAAGCAACAAGAAAATATCGATGATTTTCAAATAAATTCTTGAGGGAATTTTTTAGTCTGTAGTATACAATAAACATTGTAATTGTTGTTATTTTGCTATTATTGTGTTTGTTGATTGAATTGTTATAAAGGAGGCCAGATTATAGCACTTGTTATATGTTGTTTGGTAGCTGTTCTTGTTGATTCCATTGAATGCAATTTTATGAATTTATTTTTTCTTCTTTAAATAACAACAAAATGAACATGAATAACGACATCAAAGCAAATATTGCATGCTCCCTTATACAAAATATCACACATATGTATGTGTGCATACATACATATATACCAATCCACCGACAAAGGTGGATTGTTGGCTGTCACAACATGTCAAATCAATTTTGGTGTTACATCAACTTGTTGCTACGGTAAATTATTACATATCATTTGTTTTTTTTTGTATTTGTTCACAATTTCCGTGAAAATATAGTCAAAGTCACTACTGAAGTTGACAGTGACAGGTAAAATTAAGAGGAAACCTTTAGGAACTATAGTCATTTCAGTTAAAAATTATTGAAATAATAATGAGATTCCAAAGAAGTACATAATTGGAAAAGAGAATTAGTTTTGTTAATTAATTTCATATTCTACGCCAGTAAGTTTTAGCAAGACGACAGGAATTAAAAAAATAATAATATTTAATGAACAAAAAGTGAAAAATTAAGCGTACTGAAAATGCAATATAAATAACAGTAACTCTAAGTTTATATTAGTTTACAGTAAAAGTTTCTTAAAAAATACACAATTTTAACCTTCTCATAACTCAAGTCAATAAAATCAAACTTTTTGCCAACTTTTAAATAAAAATAGCTAATTCCTATGTATTAAAATTTTCTAGTTTTTAAGATACTGCGATTTTTGTACAGATATTATTTACGCCACTTTTTTGAACTGAAACTATATTCCAAAGTTTAAAAAAAAACCGGGAAATTTACACAAAATTATCTTTCTAAAAAGCATAATTAATTATGATGACATTTATTGCAGTAAAACTAGATTGCCTTTTTGAATATTTAATCTTTTTTGTTGTATACTTATAACAATACCTTAAGCTAAATTTATTTGAGTTTTTCCATAAACTACCAACACTAACCAATAATACCATTTTTCGGTAAAAACTGGAAATTCGCTAAAAACTTGTAATTGTAATTGAAGTTTTGAAAATTACAATTTTTGTAATTGTAATCGAAGTTTTGCCAATTACAATTACTTGTTATTGAAGAATTTACAATTACTTGTAATTGTCAATTTTGTTCCTTATAACTACATGTAATTTGTAATTAGTAATACCTGGTTTTATGTATATGCGTCGTATGGACTCATGGATAAGATATTTGCACGTTTCAGACCAATTTGAGAATTTTGGCATCGATTTGTTAGAGCATATTTTTGCATATTTTACCCATTAGAGCATAATTTTGCATGATTTGATGATTTGATTTTTAGCATATTTAAGGCATATTCTCGAGAGTAAAATATGCTATACTCTTTTAGTGCATATTTTGATGTTTTCGCTTTTTTCGTTTTTATACATTTTTAATTTTCTTTTCAAAACTTTATTTAAAAAAAAATAAAATTCTATTTATTTTTTTTTTTTAATTTTTTAGCCTATTTTACAATTAAAAAAAATCGTTATATTACAGATTTTTATTCAATAAAGCATTATATTTTAAATCGGACATAAAACCGATTACTTTTGATTTCATGAGACCAATAGTTTTTTTATAGTTTAAAAAACTAATTATTGGAATTTATGACAACACCGATTAAAATGTCAGTTTAAAAGCTATGAATACAATTGGAAGAAATGTGTCAAACTTTGTCGTTTGAAATATGTTTTTTGGGGACCAAATGGTTTCATGTTATTTATTGGTTATCTGAACGTAAAACGGAATTCTATTATACTAGTTCTTCAAACTATGAGATGAAACATTTATAAAAAAAATGTTGTAGGATATAGAATATGACATTAAACATTTATTATTTTCCGACATCTGGTTCTACTTACAGAAATGACCTGAAATTTTGTCAACTTCAGCAACAACTATATACAACAATGAAAATTGCTTTTAAAACTCTTTGGCGGCCAATCCTAGTGCTCATGCTTTCTATAAACAAGTTTTAGTATACATATATAATAGGACATAATATACTACCAAGAGTAAAAACCGCTATAGTTAAATAGATAAAAACAAAAGTAATTTTCATAATAATAATTTATACTAAAAAACAAAGATATTGTAGAGATATTTTGAGATACAATTTTTAGACTTATGTTATTTTCACAGAAAATTTGTAAAAGCTTTTACAATTTTTAATCGATTTCTGTATTTTAAATATTGTTGGGGCGATGATTGTATAAGTATTCCAAATTTTCATCGTAATAATTTAAAAAATATTATTTTTGAGGTGAAATATTAGCAAGAACTTAGTTTTATTTATTTATTTATTTTTTCGCAACCAATTTTTCCAGAATATATTTTAATAAACCTAATGGCAACATCAGATAAGGGTCGGTCAATATTCGCTGCTTTTGTAAAAATGCAGAATTAAATAAAAAAAATAAACAAATGTGACTTGTGACCTTTTCCAAACGACTGTGTAAAATGTTGTCGGACAAACACTTACTCTTTTACTATTTATAAAGTAAATTTATATACATAGTCAGTGGATTCAGTTGCTAATAACTCGCTTATGTTTCTGCATAGTACAGAAGTGTAGAAGAGACCGGAATACCAAAATGTTAGGTCTGAAATCAGACCTAACACTTCAGGATGATCTACTCAAGTATATCTAAAAATCATACTTGGTCACATGTTGTGATAGAAATCCATGTTTAAAATTGGATGGATTATTTGAGTAGACAAATTAAGAGAAATAAGGATTACATAACTATTTCTCTTGAGGGAATGTTTGGAGTTTCTCAAATGAGTGCTTTTATTTGATTTCATATTGTTCTTAAAACATTAAAAAAGAGTAATTTGGTGTATTCTTTACTTTAGTAAGTGAGAATTTTCTTCTATTTTGGGATTTCGTTAAATAATTTGTTCTATTTAACAAAATAGCGTATAAAATCAACTTACGATCGGAATAGAATTGTGACAGGTGATATACATATATAATTTTAGTAGTAAATTTGTGATAACATATGAAAACTTTTTATATGTTTTAAAAACCAATTCGAATCTCTATTTAGATGCTAAAAAACATTAAATCTATATTTTCTTATTAACTTAAACTAAACTTAAAAAATAAATAACAAAACACCATTAACCAAATAAAAAAATAAATTATTATATTAAAAATCAAAAGGTTGTTCAATTTATTGAATAATAATAAACAAAAGAAAATAAAAAATATATTATACTACAAATTGTAATAATTTATATGTAATGCATAAAAGATAAAAAGAAATATAAAGATAAAAAACAATAATAAATATTAATTAAGTAATATTACAAAATAAAAAAGAAATACAAAAACATGATTGTATATGTTTTATAAAATATTATAGACAGAATCCTTTTTCACATGATGGTCTTGCATTGATTTCATATTCATAGATCAACTACATACAGTGAGAGTGGGTGTTTGTGTGTATTTTGTGAAGATTCATTTATAGGATAGAGTTCGTTTGTGTATAGAAAAATATATAAAGGAGGAGGAAAGTAGTGTGATTTTAGTTAGACCCATCACCAAATAAAAGTGTTTTATTTTCATTTATTACATTGATTGAAGTTGAGTTTTTTCTTTATGTACTCACCATCAGTTACAATGGCAACAGGATGAATGTCTCGGTTTGTTTGCAATTCAGACGATGTTACCATCGCTGGTGGTGAATGGATGGGCGATAGAGGAGCGTCGAACGGATGTTGTGGTTTAGCAAAGCCATTACCATTATCCGTCTCCTGTTCACTCTGTTCAGCTGAGGGATTTTCAGCTATAGGTGATTGGACGGTAGGTAATTGTTGGAGTTTTTTGGTCTCTTGTTGCAAAGCATTGGCCAAAATTTCATGATCTTTCTTATTGTTGATGCTATGTTGAACACGTTTATTTTTCAAATGATGTGGTGTATCACTAGATAAGAGCAATTAAAACGTTTTCATTAAAAAAGTATTTCGAAAAGTATCAAAGCAACTAACCGTCTATGCAGTTTCGGTGGTCTATTGCGGAAATCATCTTCTTCAGAACCCTCCACTTGAAAGCCAACACGTCTCTCTGATTGATCCTAAAATTTAAAAATAAAACTCTTATATATAAGTTCATACAACATTTAAACACTCTGTTAACTTACATAATCATCATCTTCCTCGTCGGCATTATCGTCTTCATCATCGTCATCATGTTCGTTAACAGTACTGGCTGCAACAATAACATTTTCTGGTTTAATATTAACATGTGCCGGCTGTTGTTGTTCACCACCCGTTGGTGTAGTTGATTTTCCTGGTGGTTGCTGTTGTGTGGCTTGTGTCTTCACTAACAACATTTGTGGTTGTGAATGTTGAGTTTGTTGATGTGGTGTGTTGGATTGTTGTTCTTGCTGTTCAAATTGAAAAGCGGTTTTTGACGCTGCTAAACTCTCCACTGTTGTGGAATTTAAGTCTTGTCTCATCATTGGTGAATGTTTCTGTGTGGTAGGAAAAAATTGTAGAGAATATTGAGACCATTTAACATTTTGTAGAGTACGTTAATGTAAATAACATAGCAATGAAAATATTAACATATAAATAAAACAAAAATTGAGGACAAGCAGTGTTGTCAGGTGTATGGATTTGTCCCCATTGCACCAATACTAGTTCCACATCCAAAAAATTACCTAAAATACAATTTTCTAAAACTAATCAAAATTAGTTTCACGTAAACATAATATCGAATTATCAAAAAATTAAATGGGTTTTAATAAAGAGAAGCTTGATTTTGGAAGGACATTAACGAAAATTGGCAGTAACATTTAATTTCTTTAATTTTGAACAAAAATATCCTAAAAAATGTGTAAATATTGGAGGATTTCAAAATTATGGAATATAATAGGATATATTCTTACTCTAAAAAAGATGAAAAAAGTGAGCAGTTTTTTTTTTCTTCTAAAGAAATTGAGTTTTTTATCTATAATAAAATAAAGTTTTTTATGCATCACTTGAATAAGAAATTGTAAAATTTTAAAGAAATTAAGCGGAATCTTGCAATTTAAATCATTTATTGTTATAGTGCCATAACAATTGAACAGCCATATATTTATTATATTTCAAAAGTTGGAACCTGAGAAAGATCATAAAAGTTCCGAAAAATTGAGCTGTAAAGCGATACAATAAAATCTACTGACATTAAGGTCTTGACAATCCTATTCCATACTTTAAAGACCTTTGCATAAAATTGCTTTCTTTCATCGTATGCTTTTCTAACAAATCTCCACTAGCAATTTTCCTCATATAAAAAACGGATAATATGGAGCTCAATTTAAAATTAATACAGCTTGTTCACGAAATCAGTGTTTTACAACTCTACAGTGTAAGTTGGAAAACTCCTTGCTACCAACAAGGGGTCCCAGGGATGGAACAAGAGATTTTGTTTCAGTATCAAAAAATATTTCAGAGAGTACTTTTTTGGATCTCAAAGTACCTAAGTTAGGTTGATAGGAGGATGTGTACAACATCAAATCCGAAGAAATGCACCTAGGCCACAAATAGGCCTGCGCTCTTTATCACGAAAAAATAAGGAACTGAATGAATTATTTTTCAGTGTTCAGAAACTCAGTTCCTTGAACGTAATTCCTAAGAATCTTCCAATCAGTGTTAGTCAGGAATGTTATTTCTGGAATAACATCACTTCCAAGATACTTGGATCTAACTTCGACGAATGCCTGGCAGTGGCAAAAAAAGTACTCCAGAGTTTCACTGTCCTCTCCACATGCTCTACATACGTATGAATCCGAACGTCCAATTCTGCATAAATGTCCACTCAGAATACGTACTATCATACTAATTTCAGATTTGCCCATTTTGAGGAGATTTTTCGTCTTGCTCTCATCAGGGTCCCCCATAGGATTTTCGTGGTTCTACCCACTGTTTCATTATTCCAAGAGGTCTTATGCGATTCTCTCACCCATATTTTTAGTTCAGCTTTTGTTGCGTCGAATGGTTTTGCGTTCGTCAGTTTAACTGCCTTTAAAGCTATTACATTCGCTCTTTCGTTACCGACTACTCCCGAGTGGGCTGGTACCCATATGATGTCTCGAAAAGGGACAAAAATTGCGATTTCTCAAAACTCAGGACATAATATCTCAGATTCCAGATGTGATGGAGAAAATATGAAGTAACATTCAAACTCAGCGAATAATCTTATAGAAGCGTCTAACACAGTCTCAGGGTTTCAACTATTTTAACATTTTGTCTGATAATATTGAAGAGAAACAGCTACTAAAGTAATAGAGTACTTTAGTAGCTGTTTCCTACAACTTTTATTTGATGCATTTTCGAGAATAAGTGAAAAAAAAAATAAAAAGTATTTTAAATTTTAAAGAAACTTTTAACCCCATATTCTAATTCTCTTGTTATTTCAAAACGATTTATTGAAAGTTCCCATACAAAAAAATTATTTTAAGAGACAGATTTACTACCGGTTAAACGATAATCGGATATTGAGATTGTAGCCCTGAAATATGTGAATATGTGAAAACGCTCTCTTAATATTCTCTTGTACGATGCAGCAATCGTTTTTTAGTTTTAAATACAATTTCAAAAGTGCCATAGTAAGATTTGGGAACCCATACGAAAACTCCGTCGTGAAAAATATATATTTTCTTATTTTTCCATCGATATTTATTTTTTGATCCAGAAAAACAGCATTATTCCATTTGGTCGTTGTATTATTTTCATATTGGAGGCTTTAGGATTGTAATTCAATAGAGGTTTATTTCGGAAGGTTCAACGATTCTCTTCGCTTTGTTGCTTTTTGTTATTCATCCTTTTAAATTTTTAATTAAGCTTTACAACTTGCTAAAATATCTGTATACAATTGGCTGTTCTCTTTTTAGAAATTTTTGCTATTTAGACTGCATTTAGTCCACTGGAATTAAAAATTGTTCTTTATTCTTTTTCGGAAGTTTTATGAGCTTAATAGTTTAAAGTATAATATGGACAATGCCTTTTTTGACTGAAATTATATTGCTTTTCTTATTAGGAATTGCTCTTCTTAAAAAAAAATCGAAATTGGAAGTCGATTTTAAAATTGCTTCTTTTTGGGTTAGCAGTAGTATAATTAAGAATAGAGTTCTAAGGAGAACCGATATGCAGAATACAAAACAAAATCAACATTTTGTACTAGAATTAGGTTACTGTTAAAAATTAAATATAAAATATAAACAAATAGCATTCATAACATGTAAACAATAACAACATTTGACAGAAAGCATACTCTAAACAACCAGCAAAAAACATATGCTTTATAGCAGCCACCTGTCAAATTATGCCATGTACCAGACTATATAGAACTCTTTACTCTATGAACAAGTTTTCGGAAGTTAGGCAATGACAAGAGCTATAACAATATACTAAAGCTTTTAAAAGATTTATATAAATTAAATTGATACGAATTTTATGTAAATGCACTAGTTGCAGAATATCCATAATAATTACAATACAGTTGTACAATTTTAAAAATAATTTTGCGGTCTATAAAGAGAAATTTAAATAAACGATTGAATAAAAGTTTTTTTGCGGTTTAGCTATAACGTTTATTTACACTGAGCAAAAATTTCTGTTAATAATTTCTAATGTTTTTACCCCCCTCTCTACTCCCCCCCAACCAACACTTACCTCTTCTGTTAAGGTATCTAAATTTGACGATACACCAGGCGCCTCATCTGTACGATTTTTAGCCAATAGCTTTTTGGCTTTATCTCTTAATTCCTTGGGATGTGGAGTATTTTGACGCGTAAATGGTGTGTCTTTATCTTGAACCGGTATGTCGGCATTAAATTTAACGGAATGTGTCCTTGAAGCTTCACGCTCTTCCCAACCTTCAGAGTCTGGTTCTTGTTCACGTGCTAATGATGTTGAGTAAAAAAGAAAATAAAATAAAATTGTAAATTATTAATAAAAAGTTTGTTGTTGTTGTTTGTTTGCCAATATAATTAAGTATAAAGTAATAAATGTTAGAGAAAATATTAAAAAAGAAAGATAAATGAGAATAAAAATCAATATGTTAATCATGCAAATATTATACGTTATTAATATAAATTCCGCAAGTATTTACACACATATTTAGATTATGAATAATATGTAGTAAAATTGTATTAAAAATTTACAAAAATGCTGCTTAATTAAGTGTCAAATATTAATTCATAACTTAATGATAAAAATATGGAAATTTTCTAAACCATTTCTAATTTAAAATATTTACAGTTTATTTTTACAGTTTTCTAAAATTTAAAAAAGCATTGGCAGATTTTTAGTTGTAAAGTGCTAAAAACATGAATTCTGAAACCTTGATTTAAAATAACAACAACTTTTTTATTTGCAAATAATTAAAAATTCTTAAAATATGTATAACTTTTTACATTTATTTATAATTATGTGTTGATTTTATAATGTTACAATCAAATAACATTAAAAATAGAACAATATTAATTTCCAACCAAAGCATTATTAATAGAACAAAAAACGCAAGTTTTTTTTTAACAAAGAAATTTTATACTAGGATAAATAAATGAAAACAAAACAGGAAATGAAGGACAAAACAGAAGTGGAAATGGTGTGTATTATGTTGAACAGCTAGGAGGGCGTTTTTCACATCAACTTAAAAGTGAAATAAGGTGGGAGCAAAAAGACAAAAACAGAATATAAATTTAATCTGCCCTATTCTATGAAAAATCGTTAAGTATGCATTAAATTTATAATAAAATTATAATGAAATTGTAGCGTAATCGATGCCAGTTTTAAGAAATTGTATTTAAACTGATTTTCCGATTCTCGCAGAATTATAAGGAGTGAGATCAAAAAATTCTTAACATACATATATGTTTATAAAAAAGAAACCACTAAACTTACAGCTTTATTTTTTTTTTTATTTGATTCAAATTATTATTACAATTTACAAAAAAAAAAAAAAATATTTTTATAGTTTTAATCACTAGTGATGAAATTTTGAACCCTTTTCGGAAACCCTTCCATTAACGTTTTTATAGTGCTTTCTGTCACTTTGCTCGAACATGTAGTCCATCTCCGTTTAAAATCTACCACACTTTTGGACACTTTTTTTGTACTCTTCAATTCTCTTTTAACAAGAGCCCAATATCTCTCCACTGGCCTTAGCTCTGGGCAGTTTGGAGGATTTGCCTCTCTTGGTACAAATACCACATTATTGTTCTTGTACTACTCAAGGGCTTGTTTACCATAGTGACAGGATGCCAAGTCAGGCCAAAAATAAGTGGACACATTATGAAGTCTTATGAATGGAAGAAGCCTTTTTTGTAAACATTCCTTGATGTAAATTTCGGTATTTATAGAGCCCGTTGTAACAAATGATTGGCTTCTTTTGCCGCAACTGCATATTGCTTGCCATACCAAGAAATTTCTGGGAAATTTTGTCTGCTTATGGGTCATAAACTTTTCATCAACATTCCCTCGAGCATCAGCAACATAAAACTTTTGACCTGGAAGTTGCAAAAAATCTGCCAGAACATTTGTTTCGTCATCCATTATGCAGCAAGAATATTTTTTTATAAAACTTGACTTCAATTTCCGTGCTCTGTTTTTGGCCTCTAAATTTTTAGCAGCGTTCCTGTCAGGAACTTTTTGAGCCTTGTATGTTTTTAAACATGCATTAGCTTTAACTTTTCGTACCAAATAGTCCGAGCACTGAGCTAAAGTGTTGGGAGCTCTTTTGAAAATGCGTTCTATTTTTTTGGCTTTAGAAACATCATGTGGACCATTCCTTCTACCTGAACCAGGTTTTCTATCAACTGACAAGTTCTCCCGGTACTGTTTAATAACATTGGAAACAGTTTGACGGCAGACCTTTGTATGCTTGGCCAACTTTTTGTAAGACCAAGTTGGGTTTAGTTGAAAATATTTAATAATTTCAGTACGCACTTTTTCTGGTCACTCATTTTAATCAGATTAACAAAAAAATTAATGTAATTGACATTACACATAATAACTGACATGTTTTTCAAAGGTAACTGGATCAAAAAAAATCAAATAATACTTTGATTGAAAAATGTAATGAAAAACGTGTGTTAAGAATTTTTCGATCTCACTCCTTATAGTTAATTTCTTACCACAAACAGAAATTCATAATGATACAAAATTAATTAAACAAAATTAAGAACCAAAATTAGGTTAGGATGACGAAATTGTGTTAAATATTATATAAAGCGCACAATTCTTTTAAAAACAAATTTATTGAACATCAATTTCTAATCAGTGTTTCAGAATAATTTTTAGAATCACTTCGATGTTCAGATGTACACTTTCCGTGATAACACGAACTTCCGTCTAGAAGCTAATAATAAGGAATACTGTAATTATATAGGATTTGACGTTTCAATATTAATCCGCCTTCCAATTTTTAGCAAATGTTACTATTAACAAGTTTGATTGGTACTTTATATACTCTCCCCTAACGCCAATAGAACAGATATATTTGTTCCCTTGAAATTTTCATTCCTCTCGAATAAATATTCCTATAATGATAATATCATTTAAAACAAGAATCATTACATTTAGGGTAGAAGGGGGATCATACGCCATAGGGGCACATCTGCCAATAGCGAATAACTTGAAAACTGAGTAATCGATTTTATCGAATTATCAAATTTTGTTTTCGTTTATCGATTATCTATCATCCCTGAAAATTTGAAATATTAACTTTCCATATGATGG
This sequence comes from Lucilia cuprina, assembly GCF_022045245.1. Lineage (NCBI taxonomy): Eukaryota > Metazoa > Arthropoda > Insecta > Diptera > Calliphoridae > Lucilia > Lucilia cuprina. Next base: position 44,204,463 of record NC_060952.1, read on the forward strand.
GAGGCAGACATGATTAAATGTTTTTCAAAGGGCTATGAAAATATTTCACTGTGTGAACTTTTTGTGCTAACTTAATTAGTTTTTGTGATAGAAAAAATATATTGGTCAGTATTAGAACGTCAATAATAGTGAACAATAAGGCATAATAATATTTTCGATAGTATAATTTGAAGCCAGAAAAAATTGAAACTAAATCCCAGAACTGCCCGTGGGGTACATGAGCCAAATATATGTAATACTTGTGATGTAGAACAAAATTTGGTAATTTTTTCTTTTATTTTACTAATGACAAATCTACCCCATCCCATTGGCGCATTTACCCCATGGATGGGGCGGTATTGCCGTTTTTGGACAGTGCGGAAAAGTTAAAAAAATATGTACATGAGGATGACATTTCTAAGTATCCAAATTTGAGGCCGCATCAAAAATATGTGGTGTATGGTCCCCCTTTTACCCTACTCAGTTTAAAAAGTAAAGAAGGTTACCAAAAGTCTTTGTCCTTTTAACTAAAGCCATTGTCTAAAAACATAACAAATCTAAGAAGCAAGGGGGTGGATATATGTAATGTTTAGACAATATTTGAAATTAGAAAATTATTAATGAATGATTATAGTAATTTTTATTAATATTTCTACAAAATAATACAAATTATGTGATGTATACATATGTATAAATATATCGATAATAAATGCCATAAATTTAAAAATAGCACAAAAAAACCCTACCGAAATACTCGCATACACACACAAATAATACATAAATAAAATCAATAAATTCTGTATTTAAAAACATTTAAAATGTCGAAAACAAAAATAAGTTATTTATGTTAATAAAACATGTAAATTAAAAAAATATATATATTATGCATATTAATAGACATTTTTTTCTAAGTCAGTCACTTAGTCAGATAGTCTTTCCATTTGTTTGCCTTTGCATGACATTATTAAAAATTATATTTTTATTTTTCTAATTTCGATGTGAAAAAATTCAAGTTTATTTCGTTTTATTGTTGATTTTTAAAACTAGACTTTTTCACACAAAAAGCAAACAAAAACTGAAAAAAAAACGTTAATTCACACACTTTAATTTATTGTAGAATTAAGTTAAGATGTGAGTGAGTCCAAATATATTGACGAGTACAAGTAGAGGAGCTTAAAACTGGAAGTACTAGATCGTAATATTTATTTAGTATTAGTGTGAGTTCCCAGCTAGCATTTTTTTTTAAATGTTTAATCACATAAGATTCATTTATAACTCTTCTGCTGATCATAAATGATATATTCGTCAAAGGTATTTGATCGTTTTTTATAATTTTCGAATTATATTTTAGTAATTTTTGAGCCTTTTCTAAGTAAATTTTTAGGTTTGAGTGAAATAAATTACTAAATAGACAGTATAATCAAATTTCGAACATTTGAATGATTCATTTATAATTGCTGTACATTTTGTAATTGCTATAAATCAAATTTTAATCTGCACAATTTTCGAATCATTTTTTTAAGCGCGCAATTTATTGATCACATTTAGATCATGAAAAGGAGTCAAAAAAGACTCAGTTTTCAGATTAATCATTCAACAATCTTCTAAATGCTAGCTGGGTTATGATTTTACTTTTAAAGTGAAATAATTTACAACAACATCAGAATTTTATTTTAAAAATGCGTCATATTTTTTTTTAATTTACTGTCGACGAATGATTAGTATTAGTTACTGTACTGGAGAAAAGTGTAGGGTACAGGAGTGTGGTGCGGTAAAGAATGTTTAGTTCAGTTTAGTTTAGCAAATTCAGTATTACGAGGTCATTTAATATTCATCTCCCATTTTGTTTGTTGCCGCTTTAAAGTTCATTTAGCGTTTAAATATGAAAATTATCCAATTTACAAATAAATTTAAAAAATATAGAATATAAAAAAATTGAAACGTCTATATTGTCTTTATATAAATTTTTTTCATCGTTGTTTTTTTCTGTTATTTTTCATTACGTGGTTTTTATTATTGTTGTTCTTTTTTTTTCTATAATAAAAGTTAAATTGTACATTTAGACTGTCTGTCATGTCGAGACTTTTTTGATACAAGTTATAATTAAATTTACATAAATCTTAATACATATGTATGTATGTACGTTCAGACGAATATATTCTGGTATGAGTTTTGTATGTGGTTAGATATGTTTTAATATTTAATTTATCTACAAACTTATTACTCTTTTATTTTATTATAATCGTATTTTTGTGTTCTTTTTTTCAACAAACTTGACCTTGAAAGAAGAAAAAATAAACAAAGGCCATAAAAGCGAAACTTTAAGATGATCATTCTTTTTTTTTTTTTTTTTCTAGAAAAAAGGTCATAGTTAAAGATTGATTAACTTGTTTGTATTTTTCATAGGCTTATATTAATATTAATTCATATACTGTTAGTTTCTTTATGTCGAAGTGAGAATCGAAACGAGACTTAGGAAGTACTAACTTCAACATTTTTGTAACTTAGCTGTCATAAAAGATAAGAGTGTTATATTCGGCTATGCCGAATATAACACTCTTATATCGGCTATGCCGAATCTTATATACCCACCATCAAACCTCGTTTGACTCGTATGAAACTTACTTATGTCGAATTTCATCTATATACTCGTATTTTTAGGGCAGTTATATGCGTTAAAGTAATTTTCTGAATGGAACCTTATATAGGGGGGTAAGGTCAATTATGGGTCGATACTCATAAAATTTGGTAGACAGAATTTGGTATTTCGTATTTAATTTATTTGTGTTGAATTTCATCGCTACACTCGTATTTTTAGCCATTAATGAGCGTTGCAGTCATTTTCTGAAGGGGACCTTATATGGAGGGTATGATATTGCCCATTATCTATAAGTATTTATGTGAAATTTCAACCCTCTAGCTCTTTTCATTCGGTCTCAATCGTGCTTTCAACAGACAGACGGACAGACATGGCTAGATCGACTTAGAATTTAATGAGGACGCAGAATATATATACTTTTGTGGTCTTTGACAAATATTTCGATGTGTTACGGAATAACAAAATCAATATACCCCCCCTTATTTTTTGATGGTGGGTATAAAAAGTGCCTTTTATAGGTTCTCACTTACTCACAGAAAACTCAAAACGAACGTATGTCTGAAAGAATTATTTGGGATCTTCTGGAAACTGATTTCAATATACACAAGTACAGACAGACAAACGGGTAGACGACATGGCTAAATCGACTCAGTTATATAAAAGAATCCATAATATATACTTCATATTTTTGGAAAACTATATTGTATAAAGCATAACCTTTTCATAAAGGTATAAAACTTCAACAAAAACATAATTTTTCTTCTTTGATGAAAACTGGGAAACTATTGATTTCAAAAGGATACTTATTGACGCTCGATTCATTATGATTGTTTTGCAAAAAAGTAATAATTCCCAGGTTTCGCATCAGCTTGTAATATATACTTGTTACAAATTGATTACAAGGAAAATGTTAAAAATGTTTGAATAAATCTGTTGAGAAAAATTAAACTATATAATTAACTGGTCAAAAAAGAAACATATTCTAAAACAATAATATAAAAGTTAGTGTATATCATGTAATACATTTAGAAATTCCAAGTGGTTATTTTGTAAATCAATTCTATTTATACAATTTTTTAAAACACTTTCCATTTGAAACCTTTTGCCAAGTATGTAATTAAAATTATATTTGGAAAAAAATTTATCGTTTTTATTGTCACTCTTATTATATTAAAAAATAAAGAAAATTTTCCATTTTATAAATATTTTTAAAATATTTACACAAAATCTTTATTTGGCAATTAAATGAAAATATGTATGTGTGACTTTTTAAAAATTTTCCGTATTAATTTTCAAATTAAACACACATACAAAAGCTATTAAATTTCCACTTTTTAATGGCATTAACATTGTGTATAAAAAGTGATTTGAATAAATACACATGCTTCACAAATAAACCAAAATGTTGCTATTTGCCTGTTCAAAATCATGCTTTTAATCAAATGTTGCACACTGTACGAAAACGTTCGGAAACAAGTGAGTATTTTGCGTGTATACAAAATAGTAAACAAAATTTTGTTGTACTTGTTGTACACTAGTCATATAACTACATGGCCTTGTTTCTATCCATCTACAACCACATCTCTTTGCTTAACATTCAACAAGTGGCAGACAGGCAGCTTTAAATCATAACAGATCATATTGTGGCATATTGTAGTATCGTATCGCAGTGTGTTCTAGTTGTTAGTGAAAGGATGGGGGTGATTAGTTAAGCCCAAGGGGGTGGGATATGTATGTGGAACCATTTAAATGTGTTGGTTAGATGTTAATGGTTATGGTGGTAGTAAAACTGTTTAGTTTAGCACTTCAATCATTATATAAACATTTTTGGTTTAATTTGCGTTTTTAATCAAAATTTAAATGGTTTCTTTAGATGTGTTACGACGGCCTCTTAAAATATTCTAAACAAATTTCTTTTATAGTTTTTTTTCCAAAAAATTTTATTTTGTCTATTAAATTTTGGTTGTTTTCTTTTTAACCCAAAATTATGTTTCAATTCGTTTCAAGCCATTTATAATTTTTCATGTATAAATTTGTTGCTATTTTTGTGGTGATTGGGAATTGAATTAATTCATTTACGTTTATGAGTTTTATATTCGCTCGTTTGTTGAATTGGAGAATTTTTTTATTAAAATCCCCCCAAGTGATTATAAATATGTACGTTTATTATAGTTGTAATTGTTTATTAAATTTTAAGTTTATTTCTAGTTGCTTTTCTTATTGTATTCACCTTGCTTGTGCATGTGTGTGTTTTTTAATTATTTAATATTTGTCACTATAAATTCATCATCAATTAAACATTATTCGTTGTTAGTTCTGCTTTGTTGGCGAATTATTTATTAAATTATAAATAAACAAGCAAGTGTGCATGTACTTTTAAATATTTTTGTTATTTTATTCTTTATTAGAGTCCCACCGAACCTCAATAGAATTCTAAACACACCGAAACACCTTTACTTGTCAGTGTAATTTACATTTGTACAATTTAGAAAATGTAATAATAATGAATACGAAAAATGTAAAGATTGCTTTCCAAAATCTTTATTTCTGGCACAAATTTTGTGCAAATTCAATAAATAAAAATGTTTTTAATTTTAGTAATTTGGAACCACAGTGACAAGTAATTTCGATAAACACATTTGTTTATCCTACTTTCACCCACTGTACAGTATGTATGATAAAAATCGGGATTCTTTAAAAAAAATTTAGTTTGTTTTTTTTTAACTTTATTTCGGAATATTTTTACTTTTTTTGCAAAAAAAGATATTTTTTACAAAAGGGCTCAAAGGGGAGTAGGGCAAAATATGGACCTATCCTTAAAAATGTTGGTAGGGAGAGTTAAGTCTTCTTCTATGTAGAATTTAAAAGTGTTATTAGTGTTTGTAAGTGAATTTTGACCTTTAAGTCATTTTCTGAAGGGGAGATTGTATGGGGGATAGAGTCAACTAAAGCCCGATCATTACAAAAATCGGTAGTGGCATTTAAAGTTCTATAAAACTAAGTTTTGTCGACTTTTGTTAACATAATAGATCATTTAAATTAATTATAAGCCCAAAGGCCCTATTTGGGGTTTACGGTTGTATGGGGGCTAGGCTTCGTCTTTGGGACAAAAGAAGCGTGTATTCCAAATTGCGGCCTGTACCTTGCGCACAAGGTTTACATGGACAGCCAGCTAGACGGAGGGACATAGCTTAATCGACTCAGAAAATGATTCTAAGCCGATTGGTATACCTTAAGATGGGTATAGGACGAATATTTTTGTATGTTACAAACATCAGCACAAACCCAATATACCCTCCCCACTAAAGTGGTGTAGGGTATAACGAGATAACGAGAAAATATCAATTGAAATAAAATTTTCAATTGATATATTATACTGTGAAAAAATTTGTTCACGTTATAGAGCTTTCTGTGTTTGTTCACGTTACAGAGTAGTCAATGTAAAAAACATCTTGTTCACGTTAGACGGTGTTCACGTTACCGCGAGTGCACTGTAATAACAAAATCTCACACTAGTATGTTTTGACCTGAGAATTAAACATTCGTATCCTACGATTTAACATCACTGACAACCCAAAAACGACAAAGACTTTTATTAATTTTTATAAACGCTTAGTAAGGTTATTGAATACTTATTGTACGAATTTATATAGAAAACATGTACTTAATAAATCATAAATAAGCGATTAATATCTTCATAAATTACTGAGTTAAAAGATATCATTCTTTCATTCAATCTATCATAGTCTGGTAAAATTCAAAATATATATAAAAAAAATCCAAAAAATATTGCCAAAACTTAGACACAACAAAGCAGCCCTTTAGATTATAAACCTCAGCAAAAATTTTATTAGTTCCACAAGTAGTTTAAGAACACATGATTATAGCTAATACTCGTTCTAATTTCGTGTTGAGATCAATGATTTACAGGACATACGCGTTTTTAATCATTTTTCATATTTTGATTTTTTTTAATTTTATTTAGAAAACTTACATACAATTGGGAGACAAAGTTGGGCTGTGGTTCTATATTAAAGACCCAAAAACAGAAATATACCACCGTTAACCTAACCACAAGAAAAATTTCCAGAGAAAATCCAACCAATAACGGAATGTGTAAATTGTGTTATAATGAATATAGCATCCACTGGGCGTAATATATTTACCGACGATATCAGGTGATAAAGTTCCATCTAAAGCCGTACTGGATTGTAAGAAAGCTTTAGTAGAAACCATTCCAGATAGAATAATAAAATTACTTTTTAATGGGGCATTGATTAGGAAAATACACTAGAAAACACACAAAATAACTGTAAAACTAGTTTTTAATCCAGAAAAGTTGGGTAATAAGATTTGTAACCACTTATTTTTTGGTCATCGTCGAACTAAAATAAGTAGTTATTCACCCAAAAAGTAACTACTTACACTTTTCTCCAATATTACTTGCCTAATTACCAGGTAAGTAAACATTTTGCTGGGTTTAGTATTAATGTACAACCAATGTCAAAAAACTAGTTCCTTGAAAACTCTTTAGAAGTATTTTAAAACTCTAACAATGTTTCGAAGAACGGATTTCAGAATTTGCGGGATCACTAGTTCCAGGTTGTTGTTTAATAATGTGAAGTGGTTCTATTTTCATTTGTTTTAGAACTAATTTTTTAGAACAAGTTCTAAATTTTTTAGTAAAATGAATCTAATCAAATGTATGTACACATAAGTATGTTTAAACTCATTTCCAAAATCAAACATACATATGTATATGCTCAACTGATTAACTACCTTTTAGGAATTGTTCTCAAATTATAATACGCATACAAACCATTCAAAAAAAAAACTTCACTAAATACTCTTAATTAGTTTAAATAATCTACAAACAATTCACTTCCCCATTTTATATCTCAACCCCAAATTTGGTTCACAATAGACTAAAGTGTCTAAAATATAAATGAAATAAATTTATTATTTGTTACCAAATTTGTTTTTAGAGGTTTTTAGCCTTTGGAGTCATAAAAACGTAACTAAAATTAACCTAATTAAACATACAGATAAGGTGCGATTCACGATTTCTTTTCATTCTTATTATTTTTTTACTTTTATTTTGTTTAAATTTTTCGAATTGTTTGTATTCATTTTATTTGCAGTATAAATTAAATGGAAATGGAATGCGTTTATGTTGCCCACAAACGAAAAATATTTCTTTTGTTAATTTTTTTTTTTGTATACTTTTTATTTTTCAGTTATTTTTTGTTTTATAAAAAAAGTCTCGAGTTGCAAGTTTATATGTAGAAATAATGTATAGTGTGTTTAAAAAGACATGATTTGTTTGTTGTTTATTTATTTATTTTTATTATTCTGACTGTAAAAATTATATTGTTATTTGTAAAGTATTATTTTTTGTAACAGAATGTTAAAGAATTTAGTATTTAAAAAATAATCTACCCAGGAAAAATTTTAGAACTTGTTCTAAAAACTACTAGTTCTAGAACGAGTAAAAACAGAACCACTTCAGATTCTTAAACAACAGCCTTGGAACTAGTAGTATCGCCATTACTTCTGGAACCCATTCTTTTGAATTTATTAAATACTTCTAATGTGTTTTTAAGGAAATAGATTTTTGAAAATATTGCTATTGCACTAGTTCAATGGAATGCATACTAGTTCCGAAACAACTTCTTGGAATCAATTGAAAAAAATGTTAAAAAATTAAAAATGTACAAATTTATTTTTATCGAAATAGAAAACGCATTCAAATTTATATTTTTGTTTTCCACTGAACTAAACTTTATCTCTGATACAAAAAGTATTTAATATATAATTTTTAAATACTTCTACAATATTTTAAATTTTACTACGATTCTAGTAGTAAGTTCCAAATGCACCGATCATTTTCATTTTCACGAACTGGGCTCTGATAGTTTTCCATAAAAAATTTATATATTTTTATTATAATTCTCAAATACTTTATATGAAGATTGAATAAAAGTCATAGACGAAACCAGTCATTAGAAAGCAGTAAACCTATTTATTACCTTTCCTAATTATATTAATTAGCTAACATTATCTAATGAAATACGGCTTAAACATATAGTGTGCAGTTTTATTTTTACAAAAAGAAATCATACATTTAATAGAATGCTTAATATACATACAAACTCTACAATCATTCACTTTACGCTTCAGTTTTTTTTTTTTCATTTTTTTGGCCATTCAGTTAGAATGAAAAACCCCGAGTGAATATAGAAACAAAACAATAACGACAAGACAACGCCTTGTACAAAATGAATGACGTAATGTAAGACTTTTTTAAACTTTTTTGTCTTTGCGATTTTTTTTTTAATATTTACACATTGAGTTTTTGATAGAAACAAAAAATTATAAATTTTTGTTAGCAAAATATTTGCAATTTTTTTAGCCACCAAAAGGTAAATAAATAAATAATGAGATAAAAAAATACACTATTACTGAACAGAGTTGCCAAGAGATTTTGAAAGTTTATTTTGGATTTTTCAGAATATTTATGAAATTTATACAAACAATTCAAAATTTCTACATAATTTTATAAAACTTTTTTTAGATTAATGATTTTCCTTTGAAAACATTTGGCAACCATGATATAAGAATCATCACAAACCAGCAAAAGGAAGTATAAATAGCAAAACATTATTGCAAAAGTTTATTAAAACACTTTAAAATTCCCACAAGAAAAAAGTGTAGTTGTGATGGTAATTAACAATTTAACATGTACTAATGCCGGTTTAGTTTAGTTGAGTTTATTTTATTTTCTGCTTTGCCGCCGCCGGCCGCTTCAACTAAAAAAAATGGCAGTTGAATTGAACAAATTTGTCTATGAAGTCATGCGAAATAACTGTTTTTAAATTCTTTTGACTTTTTTAGTCATTTGTTTACTTAAACAATTTATGGTTAAAAAAACGTTTGCAAATTTTTGGATTAACTATTCGTTAAATAAAAACTTTTTAGAGAGCAGCTATGGTTTAAACCAAACGTGACTAACAATACATATGAAATCTCGTGAAATACTTTTTATATATTTTCACAAATCAGTAGTAGTAGTCAAAGAACATACAATTTGTAAATAAATTGGAATTAATCGAAATTTTGTTAAAATTTATAAAAGTTAGGAATTTAGTTATCAAATAGTTTATTTTGCTTAAAATATTTTCAAAGCGAATTTTAAAGAAATACCACAAAGGAAATACAATTAGTACAATGTTGAATCGAAATGCTGATATAACTATATTTTGTTCTCGAGTATAAAATGGGTCGAATAGGTTTTTTAGTGACAATCGCAACTTGTATTCCGTCGGATTTATGTATTGTATTATTAGGTAATTTTAGAAAATTTGTTGACATTCGCCTGAGTACCGAAGAATGAAAGATGTACTTACTTACATTTGTAGTCTGTACATTTTAGTATCTACTACATAGTCTAAAGTACTCTAATACATTACTTTTAAGTATTCTAGTAATGACTTGCATAGAAAATGATAAGAATTTTTGACTTTTGTCAATAAAATAACTAAGCATTTATTCTGTTTGTAAGACATCGGACCAACTGAAAAAATGCTCTTTATAAACAATTTTATTATTTTTTGCAAAAACACAACATTTAACCCATTCGTTTCCACTGTACTCGCTTGGGTACAAAAAAGAACAAGTTTCGGTTAGATTATCCATGTTACTGAGTTTTTTGTACAATTTTATTTTTGGAATATTACTATAGAATCCAAATACTAAATGTAATGAATTATAAAATCATAAAAACATAACGATAAATTTTAAATTTAATTAATTTTTAAATTTAATTTAATTTTTCGATTTTTTGCACCTTTTATTGCAATTTGATGTCAAACTTCCATTTTGAGTTAAATGAAATTTAACTGCAAAATTAAGTAAACCGATCATCCATTTTGATGTTTATGTCCATTTTGGTAAAAAAAATTAGAAGGCTTTGTAAGTGCTGCTACTTATCTATTATAAAATCAGTTCACATTTAGGGTTTTTTATTATTTTTCCAAATATTGCCAAGAAATAGACAAAAAGGATTTGCTAAATACAGTTAATTACTGGTGAATGAGAATTGTATGACAATAGTTCCAATGAAGAATACATCCCATTTGATGAATTTAAATTAATATATTTTAGCACAAATATCAATAAAGTGTCGAAAAAGTGGACTGAATACGGTAATTCACAGAGAATTTCAATACATTTTATAGTAAATTTAATAGAAAAATTCTTAATACTAATTGATTTTAATTTTTATGTAGGAAAGTACCAAAATATTAAAAAAATACTAATAATAAAAATTGCTTTAAATTTTTTTATTTATTTGTATTTATACCCATATTGTCCCGTTGTACCCACCCGAGTACAGCCCAAATATCGCATTTCCAAAATTTAAAAATTTTTTATTCTTAAATTTTATTTAAAATTAACCCATAATAAGATACATTTTGCAACAAATAATTTAAATTTATTTATATTAAGATGGTGTTAACTTCTTTTTTGTAATTAAGTACATCTTTGTAGGCTAGCGTAGTAAGTAGTTCTCTCCAATGTCTACGCCGTATTAAAATAGTGAATTGAAATGGTAATGAGTAATGAAAAGTGCTGTTACTACTTTTTCACTTATTATTTTCCACTAAACTTCTTCTTAGAACTAATATTTCTCCAGCAAAAACAATGTAACGACTTACAATTACTCAACAACTGACTTTTCAAAGACTGCTATATACCGTCTTCATTACTTTGAAAGAGTTTAGTAATAACTTACAAATAATATATTATGTAAGTACTTACTATATTGTTTTGCTCAGAAACATTACCTATCTCCCTATTTGTAATCGATCGTGCTAAGTACTTGCCATCCACGTGTTAAAACAATGACTTAACATGGTATTGTGCAGGTTTAAGGGATAATGATTACATTTTCTATTACATTTGAGGTAATTGTAATTTATGCTTTACCAATTACAATTACTTTTAATTGTAATTGACGTTTACTTATAACTGTAATTAAAGTTTTCCCAGTTACAATTACTTGTAATTATAATTATTTTAAATTGTAATTGAAAATTGTACAATTGCAATTGCTTGTAATTTTAAATATTGTTCATTATAATTACATGAACTTACAAGTAATAGTAATTGGTTTTTGGTCAATTACTTAATTAATTGCTTATTTCTCATTTACACATTACAAGTAATTGTAATTAATCATGTAATGAATTACTTTGTGTAATCATTATGTAAGTTTATCATTAATGTAAGTTTTCTGCTGGGTTTTTTACATTTGAATAATATTTTTTATATTCCATTATATTTTTGTAATCTAAATTTTGAACTTAATTTAGATTAGGGTAGCGAAGCACAACGGGTACTTTAGTATATTTTATAATAATAGGAACAAAATATTAAAAGGTTAATTACGATAAAATGTATAATAAATTAACATATTTTAATGTACACATACAGATGTATATAAAACAATTGTTAAAGCATTTGAATATCTTGTAAAATAATCTGCAAATCAATTTTCATTTAAAATTTACAAATGCGGCAGTTAAATGCTTAATAAAATAAAAAAAAACACACACAACACAATAAATATTTTATTCATATTTTTCCGACGCTGGCGGCATAAAATCAATCAATAAAATGCTCCTCATAAATTGTTTTCTTTATTAAATTATTTCATATAGAAAGAATATTTGTTGCGGTAGATCTTTTTTGTATTTAGAACTTTTTATTTGAAATTTAATATGAATTCATATTTGTATGAAATTTCACATTTTCAATAAAAAAACTGATTCGTACATGTATAAACCAAATTAATAAAGATTAATTAACTTTGCATGTTTATTCTATTTTATTGGAAACAGAATTTATTTAATAAATATCAAATGTCAATATTTTTACAAGCATATACATAATTATATGTATGTATGTAGTTGAAAAACATATTTATATTTGATTTTAAAACATATAATTAATTGTATTTATTTTTTGTTTTTTTTTTTTTTTTGCACTTAAAGTAGTTATTACAAATCCACACCCAAAGTAAACATTTAAAAAATTATAAATATTTTGCGGCAAGTTACAGAATATATTTATATTTATATGTCGGAATGATTAATTCATTTGTGGTTAAGAAACGGTATTAGCGAAATGTTAAGTTTTTAATTTCATAAGAATATTAAGTAAATATCTCGAATTCTCGCAATTCTATTTCTAAAGATATTTAGAAACTTTTCTGAAAAAATTTTAACTTTACAAAAAAATTATAAATACAACTAAAAATTTCTGCAATTAAATTTAAATTTTTCTTTAATTTAACTCAAATTTTTTTCAATTTAATTAAAACTTTCTTAAATTTAATTAAATTTTTTTTCAATTTAATTAAAAAATTTGATTGGAAATTTCAGTATTTTTTTTAGAAATTACGAAACAATTATTTAATAAACACGAATCTAACGAAATTTTTATTTAATTTATTTATATTATTTAATTAAAATTCATCACAACCAATACATTTCCCTACACGGTCAAAGGTCATACCATTTAATATTTTGAATTTTGCATAAATTTCGCATTGACAACTACTAAAACAACAAGCAATAAACATTTCGTTTATATTATTTAATAATAACTAATTAATTTATTTATATGAATATTATTCTTTTGTTTTAAAAATTAATTAAATAAAAATTCATAAACAACAAAAATGTAATAAAAAGAACATAAAACTTAATACAAAATGCAGTTATTTAAAAACACAAACATTCAGTCATTCATGTAACTAATTAGTTAAATGTTTATTATATTGATTTAGTTTTATATATAAATTTTGAATTTTTTCTCTCTTCATTTTATACAGTTGGCCAAAACAATAAAAAACCAAATTTTCCAAATTAAAAAAAAAAACGAAAATCAGGCAAATTTTAGAAACATTTAGCGAAATTATATCATAAAAAAATAATAATAAAAATTTAAATTCAAATAGAATTAGCAAGCAAACCTTGTTGTTGATAATTATGAAATTCCGATGAATCGAATTTCTCACTCGATCTATAAAGTTGGCCGGGTGGAAAATCTTTTTGTTTAAATTTTCATTTACAATCACATTTAAATATTCAACAAGTAGTTGTAGGAGGAGAAAGGAAATTGTTTTGATTTTTCCATACCATGTCGTTGTTAGGAGGAGTGGTGGGTAGTCGGTAGTTCGATTTTTTTAACACACACGCACACACATAAATTTTGATTTTTTTATATTTTTTACAAATAATTTTAGGCATAATTAACAAAATAAGGAAATAAACAAATTAAAAAATTCAACATAAAAGAAAAGTGCGTTGATGGTAGTTTTAATTTTATTACGCAGTGTTCAACATAGATTGTTTGTGGATTTTTATTTTAAATATTTTGTATGGTGTAGTAGTAGAAGTAGAGGTGGTAGTGGTGGATACAAAAAGATACAAAGAAAAATATTTATTTATTTTTTTATTATTTAAAAAATGTAAAAAATAATATATTTATATTCTTTTTTATATTTAGTGTGTGAAGTGATTTGATTATTGTTATTATTAAGAAATACATAAAATAAAAAGTATAATTGGTTTCTTTAAAGCAATTAAATTTAATATTTTTAATTTTTTAATAATTTTAAACCCTAAAGTCTGTTGTGTAGAAGTTTCAAAATAAGAAACAATAATTGTATTTTAGAAAGAACTTAATTTATTTTAAGAAATTTTGAACTGAATAAAAAGTTTATAACTTTTAAATTTAAATTCTTTTAATAAATCATTTTAATTGTTCTTAATTTTAAACTTCCTGGAATAGTAATGTAAAACTGACTTAATGTTGCTTTGAAATTAAATAGATTTTATTTTGTGTGGACCGAAATAAAAATTGAATAGGAAACTAATGATTTAAAACATTAAGCTAGTCATTACCCTGCGGTTCTGTGGGACAGTTCCAAATTGGCAGTTTAACCTACCTTATTTGACATGTGCTTGTCAGATTATAAACTAGAAATATTTTCGCTCAAGTTAGTTTTTTTACATGTCTACACTTTTTAGATTGCATGGGGACTATAAAGCGACGTTTGTGTGCACTATCGCTTACAATAAGTTCATTCGTGACGAAAGTCAGATTAGATGCAACCAACCAACATTTTTACGTAGTGAAACCCAGCAAAAACTGCGAAACATGCGTGCAAAGAGTACTTCTCAAAGGACTAAGAATATCCAAGACAAACCCAAATATATTGAATGAGCATACTCCATTGTGATGTCCAAGGTGAGGGGCACGTTCTCCATACATGCAATGCAGCAGAGTACTTCTAAAACTAATCCGTTGCTATATAAGGCAACATTGCCTCATATAAAGCAGGCTATATTCCAAGTTGCTATATTATCCAAATCGATCATATATTCTAATAATTTTAGGGAATTACTATCTTTTTCAGATGTAATCACAATTGCACTCTATTTAAGAAAATGATAAATCATAAGGACATCTCTACGCCAGTTTATCATATTAAGAAGTTCAATAATAAAAAAGAAATTATTATCATTACATTACATTATCATTACAAAATCATACTTTTAGTTATTGCCAGTTGTAATAATGAGCCTTAGAGAGTTGCAGATATTATAAAACCCCTGGGAATAATCGCCTTCGATTTAAAACAATAACTCAGAACATTTGGCAAATAAAAAAATCTTTACTGACAGGCTCAACAACAGACGAAATTCATATTAAAAAGTTCAATAAATAATATGATTATGAGAGGTTTTTATGTAAAGCCCTCTAGTGCTATTGATTAGGAATACCTCATGTAACTATTGACCGGTCCATCAATTGTAATATAAATACTAAATTTGTCATCCTATTTCGAACTCAACAAAATCATTTTCAAACAATTTTACATTACTATTCTTTTGATAATTTTTTATAGCCCTTTTATTTCTCTTTTCTTCGACTAAAGTGTATTTTAGAAAAAGTGCATTTAAGTTAAAGCCATTATCTAAATACTTAGTACTTATTTCATCACTATTATAATTGTTAATGTAACTACTGATAAGAAAAATACTCAAAAAGTGCGTAAATATTGAAAAATTTTTTAATAAAAATAGAAAAATTAATAAATGTTGCTGTTTGTTAATATTGCATATCTTTATATGTAGTTACGAATCGTTTAAACGAATTGCAAATGTTGTAACAGGTTGGTAGTTTTATTGTTGTTTTATTTCTATTTTCCGGTATTATTTTGAAAATCTTATCGCTCAGATAGCTAGCGTATTCATTCAATTGAATTCAAACAAATAGAATTCATTATGTCGTAGTACGCTTTAACTGGACTGACTTTAATTGTTACTACCCCAATATATATTGAGTCATTTATCTAAAAATAAGTTAGAAGATTTAAATATAAAAGGGTCTACAAATTGTTAGACGATTAAAAATGATATTGAAACCTAACCTAAAAACAACTCTCTGAAGTAACACCTTCCAGTTAAACGCACTTTGTTAGTTTTGTTGTTTGTTGTTTGTTTTTTTTTTTTTTTTTTTTGCTATTACAACAACTTTTATATACTTTAGATATTGCACAATGATTGTAACTTGCTTCTACTACTATGTATTTATTTGTTTACATATACATACATAGTTAGACCAGATATGAAAAAAGAGTATAGAAACACTCTTAAAAAAGAAACGTAAGTCTTGTAATCAAAATAACAGGTTGAATAAAAAAGGTAAACATTACGAGTGCCACTAACCAAATTTAATCCAGTAACAACAAGTGATTTTATTTTATTCAATTAACCTACTAAGAGGTTAGATAAAAACATTACCTTATTAGAAAACTTAAAAAGTAATTGTGAATAGGTTTTTATTTTGAAAACGGTGTGATTTCTATTTGAAGAAACTAGTTAGAATACGCAGAATAAATTGCACTGGTTACAATATAACACATTTTAGATATTAAAAGTAGTTATTAGTAAGAAAATACTAATGATACATATTTACTTTTTTGGAATATTTTCTGGAGCGATTTAAAAATTTTAGTAACAACCCAGTAAAATATTTTCAAATTTTGCTAATAAGTATTATAGGTAATGTACTTATTTCATACGTTACATGGTAATGAGTTATCAATAACATATGTCTAGTAAGAAATTAGTTAGTGTTTCTAACCGTAGTCGATTTTGGAAGTTATTTTAAGAAATGTTGATATTTACATTTGTGTGTAAAAAATTCCAGATAGAATGAAAATATTACTTTTTAATGGGACATTGAATAAGGGAATAGACTAGCAAATATAAAAACTAACTGTAAAACCAGTTTAAAATCGGAAAAGTCGGGTAAGCAGATTTGTAACCAGTTATTTTTTGGTCATTGTCGAACTAAAATAAGTAGTTATTCTCCAATATTAATTGCCTACTTACCAGATAAATAAAGATTTTGGTGGGATGTAATCTATTGGATGTGCATCTGGATAAATGAAGTTTTGATCTCCAAACCAGGTCACACACTAAATCGAAACTACAGACAGATTGATATTTCACAAAGAAAAATTTTCTTAGTAAATAGAATCTATCGCGGGATTTGGTGTTAATAATCGGTAGTCAGAGTGATTCATTACTTTGAAAGATATGGTGCATCTTGCTATTATATTGCATAGGCTACCTAGGATGGATGTCAACAAATAGATTTCTATTCTCTATTTATAACTCAACGGGTGCCAATTTCACAAGAGACTCTTAGGCCCCTGTCATGTTCTGCTGCCGAGTGGAGACATAATTTACTGATCTCCCATTTATCAGTGAATTTGGTTAAGTCACTTTTCAGGATTATAAGTAAGTAGAGTAGCTGTCCATACAGTATACTCTATATGTATTTAAGTTATATTGGAACATCAAATAAATCCAAATAATCACTCCTACGGCCAATAAAAATTTCGCATGAAATATATTACCATTTTTTGTTCCCCAATTTTGTTCACGTGAAAAATTCCACATGTTTTGTTTATAGAACTGCGTAAACAATAAACAACGGTTAGAAAAAGCTGTGAATGAGAAGCTTAAGCGAAATTCAGGATAACAATGATATTTTCACGGGAACACACATTTACCGTTTAAAATTTTTTAAAATAGAGTATTTTGCATTTATGTTCTTAAAACATTTGCATAATTCAAATCTATTTCGAATTGTATATTGTATTTCCTAAAAAAAATATTACACAATACTCCAATGTCTGAATCATCTGATAAAAAACACAAAAAGCGACAAAAATATGCCTTCCAAAACACGCTTTAGATAAGAAACCACAATTGACTTAATTGCAACAAAAAACTAAACATAATGAAACCGATATTAAAGATATGCAAAAAGAACAAACACACAATATTAATGTTTTTTCGATATATTTTCAAATAAATAATTTAAGCCCTTTTACAAAATGTGTATTAAAAATGACTAGACCTTGGACATAGAAATAAATTAGTTAACAATAAAATACTTGTAGTAAGAAAATACAAAAAAATAACAATAATACTATATAGAAAAATTTAAATGTTTGTTTTTTGTTATAAAAAACACATTAAATTTTTCGGTTGTTAGGAAAGAGCACATACCTGGAGCAATTGGTTGATATTCTTGTTGTGGCAGTAAATAGCATGTCAAAACCTACAACAAGAAAGAAAATACACAATAAAGTTTAAAATGAATAAAAGAAAGCAAAATGAAAAAGATAATAAAATAAAATTTTAAATAAATATTTACTTAAATAACAAATGATTAGTTAAACAAATAAACTTTAACAAGTAAAGAAAAACATTATGAAAACAAATTAAAAACAGAAAGAAAATATTTATATATTTAATTTCAGCAAACCCCATTCCCCCCTGAAAGTAACAGTTGTACAAAATTGACAGACACACAAAATACATACAACCGTCGTCAGTAAGGTGGTGAGTCAAGAAACGACCCCATTATAATATTCTTTTTCTTCAACATACCTGTTCACCTGTCTCCTCATCCACGTCTGGCTGAAATGTGAGCAAAGGTTGTGCCTGATTCTCTGACAGCCAAACGGCCTTCAATTGCAGATTTACCAGTGAATAGGGCAAATATTGCAATTGATTGCCAGATACATCGAGCACGTGCAACACACTGCAATTACCCAACTCTGGTGGCAACTTCTTCAATTTATTGTCGCGCAAACTTAAAACACCCATATTGGCACAATTACCAATTTCGATTGGTATATATTCGAGGGCATTACGATCAACATTTAAATTGCTTAATTTGGTCATTTGTCCAATAGAGGCTGGCAATTCGGAAAGGAAATTTTCGGTGAGTATGAGTTCTTGCATATTTTCACAGCTGTAAAAAGAGTAATGATAATTATTAATTTTGTAAAATAAAGATTTACAGCAAGTCCGATATAAACCCAATACTTACTCTCCTATATTGGTGTTTAGTCTTTGTAAGCGATTTTGGTCCAATTTTAAAATCGTTAAACGACTTAATTTCGCTATACCATCGGGTAAATACTCCAATAGATTTTGTGCTAAATCCAAATCGGTTAAATTAACTAAACCACTGATTTCATTGGGAATTTCTTCGAGACGATTTTCGGATACATCCAAATATGTCAAATTACTCAAAAGTCCCAATTCTGGAGGTAATTGTTGTAATTGATTATGATCTAGCCAAAGTTCTTGGAGTGCTGGCAAATAACCCAAATAGGGTGGCAGTTGTTCGATTTCATTATCGCCCAAATCGAGGCGTTTCAGCTTTGTTAATTTACTAATGGATTCTGGTAAATGTTTTAAAAGATTCTCACGCAATTCTAACGATTCTAATTGTGTTAAACTGCAAAGATGAAAAGAAATAGAAAAAAACCAAACATGAAATTAATCAAAGGCAATTAAATAATTATAAAATCAATGTTATTGTTGTTGCTGTTCGGATGCCACAAATGGTGCTGGTGGGGCATTTAGTTTTTTGTTCGAAAAGATTATTGAGCATTTGAACATCATTAACAAAAAAATCGTCGTGGTGGTGGTCATTGATTATTCATTGTGCGATTTTCTACTCACCAACCAAAATCTGCTGGTAATGTGGTTAGAGACATGTCATTTAAACCTAATGTTGTTAAATTTTTTAATTGTGAGAAACCAGCGGGTAATTTTGGAATTGGATTTGAACTAAAATCAGCCACTTGTAAGCTTTTCAAGTGTTTGATGTCATCGGGAATGTCTGGAATATCTGTAACGAAAAAAATAAATTAAATTAAATTAGTTTCGATGTTATTTTATACAAAATTGTGTAAAATACTATATTGTCGATTTTGGTTTATATTTAAATCTAAATAGAAATATTTAAAATTATTGATTTATTTCTCCAATAAGAACATCCGAGGCATATTTTACTACTGTTTATAATGTAAATGTAGAAAAAAGGACTAGTCTATTGACTAAATTTAATGCGTTTTTAACTAGTCTATGGATTAATAATAATAATCAGCTGGGTGGTCTAATGCTAGTCTATGAATTATGGAATAATCCATTAACTATGGACTAGTTTATTGATTAGTCTGTTAACAATTCGTTTGACTATTCTACACTATTTGTAGAATAGTCAAACGAATTGAGACCTAAGGCTGGAAGTAACAGCTTTAGGTTATTAAAATAAAACTTAAATTTTTCTAGTTCCAACATTATTTAATATTAAAGTATTCATTATTATTAAGAAACCAAGCTATCTACTTAAAATTGCATTAGATAAACTTGATTACATTTCAATTTTTAATTAATTAAAATCAAATCCTTGTATCTGTGCAAACAGCTTAATAACATGTAACAAATAGCCAGTCATCATATGAAATCAATACATTACAGTTCAGTTGATTTAACATTTATAAATTTTTATTAAATTGTAACATGAAAAGTCAATAAAACAATATATACAATGGCAACAATGACACATAAACATGCATTACCTCCTTATGCACCCGCAGTTCGAATACTTAATTCATTCATTCATTCATACATCAAAGAACAATAGAAAATGAAGTAATTGACCCTTTAAACGATTCCATTCACAAGTTTAAAGCAATAATAACAGAAACAAATAAAAATCTTAGTATTCAATAGTACGAGCAAAAAAAAAATAGTAAATAGAAACAGTCACAGAGAGATCCATACTATTTGTTTGTTGGTTTTTTATATATGAGAATAACTTTAAAAGTGTTTTAAATCGATTTAAGAATAATGTCTTGGTTTCACAACATTTGTTAATATATGCGAAATTGTACGAAATATTAAAAATTAGGGCCATAATATCTTGGGCCCTTTGAATCTGAGGATTTTAATCTTCATAAAAGCTAACGAGGTTGTTACTGAAACGGCGTTGGAGATATCAAGAGCAGATCACATTCTGGCAAGTTCATAAATAGTCCTTATGCGCAGGGACTTAAACAAGGGTAATGTCAGACAGGTAACCCAGCCTTGACAGATCTTTCTTGCACTAATAGGGAAATGGTAGTATACAAACAAAGTGAGAGAAGTGTCGCGAATATTTTCAGTGTTGTTATCGCGAATATTTCTGCCTGAAAGACACTATAATTGTTGGGTAGACGGTGAGATATACTTACACCGACTTCTTCACAGAAGACACCAGAACCAACACCACGGTTCACTTTAGAACCATCTGTAAAGATTTTGGTATACCACTCGCTCTTCAAAGGAATTCTAAATCTGAAAACTCTATCAAACCCGATGGATTGTTTGTTCAAGATTGCACGCAGAGTAAAAACATGGTTGTGGTAAACATGTTCTAAGAGCAACATATTATGGTTAAAATTATGATTGCAGTCTAAATATATTATGGTTATTGCAACAATTTTAACATCTTTTTATTATGGTTAAAATCAGCTAAAATATTTTATCATAAAATTTTTTATTTACCATAATATTGTTTGTTATACATGACTATATTATGATCCAATGTTATCAAAATATCGTTAAAAATATGTATTCGAAATCGAATTTATTTTGATTACTGAATCAGTACAATTACAGTTGCTAAAAAAAGTAAAAACCTTCATTACTCAAACCGATTTATAAATTTCAATTTGATTCCCAAAAACATAACTACATTATTCTATACAAAGTGAAATACTTATACATATAATGTTATAAACCAAATGAGAATTATTATAACTCATTTTATTGTCGCTTTAAACAACTAAAGTTTTTTTTGTTGTTGTAGCAACAGACATAGAACAACAAAACATATAATGGTTACTTATAACAACATAACATATAATATAACATATAATGGTTATAAGTAAGTTGAAATATTTGTCAGTAACATAATATGTTTTAGTCGTTACAATTACTTCGTTATTGAAAAAATAATTTTTCAGTGAATCATATTCAAATTTGTAATTGCCATCCATGAACATGATTACAGTAACAACAATATGGTTTAAATAAAATTAAAATAACAATTATATGTTTTTGATAACAATATATTGTAACAGTGAACATAGTTTAGTTATAGTAATCACACAAAGTATACAGAGATCTCACTTTTGACATTTGAAAAAGTTTAAAATCAGATTTTGTTTGATTTTGAAATTGTTTGGTGAGAAGAGGTATATAAAATACAGCTAAAAAAATCATTGAATTCGTTTTGTGCGAAAGAGAGGGAAATAGCTTTTTGATCGTGACGTCTCTGTATACCATGTGGTAATCATGTCGAACTATGTTTTTTCTCTGCGTGTGGAGGTAATTGGCTTTAAATCTAAGTGTGTCTATATGTTCTCGATTTCCAACTTTCGGGTGAGTTAAGCCAAGCAGGCAGATATGGGCATAATAAGTAGATCCAGGTAGGACATGTAATATAGTGTTCAGAGCATCTGACGGACTAGTGCTTAGAACACCTGTTATCCAATGCATGCTGATCTCTGAACGTTATATAGCTGATCTACAACAAAGTTCTAGGACGTCTGCTTGGTTTTACTCCTAGGCTACTGTCTGCGGCCCAATTTTATTTACATTTTTTTTATTTTTTCGTATTTTCTCGTTTTGATATTTTGTATAAAAAATTTATTTTTTAAGAATTTTCCCTTGTGGATCCGCGCCTGTTAATATGTTTGCATTTTAAACTTATACAGGTGATAATTGATATTTACAGGAATATTGAAAATACTTCCCAAAAGAGTTGGACACAAATATTACAGAAATATATACACTTGATATAAATTTTCAGTGTATTAAAGGGAAAAAAGAAATCTACTAAATAATTCATTAACTGACTTCGTATATGTTAAACTTAAAATGAAACAAAAAGTGTCTGTAATACGATTTGTGAATGTTAAGCTATTAAACTATGAGGCAGGAAAGGATAAAGAAAAGCAGAGAAAAAATAAACAAAAACTTTAAATACGAGTAAATCAAGTTGTATGGCAAGTGGAACATGAACTATATAAGTGTAGTGTTATTAGATTTTTTCCTATACCATAAAGTGCATTAGAATTTCTCTATTGTATATACACTTGTTGATTATAAATCAATGTGTAAGAGTGAATCGAAATATATAAGAAAGCTAGGGAAGGGATGGAAAGGAATAACCAGAGAATAATAAAATTGTTAACTAAAGAGCAGAAAAAAAGATGACATGATAAGCAATTACTCTGAATATTTACATATATGAATGGTATGCAGCATATGTAATACTCGTAGGAACATGCAATTATAAATCTTATACAGCAGACAACACAAAACCCACACAATCACACAAACACTTGGCAAGCATGTGCCACTTTGTCCACACATTTTATTTCCTCCTACAAAATATGTAACATGGACAAAAACTATTCCTATACCAAGCAAATTTTAATGCAACTAACAATTATTATTCCCAGCAAAAAACAAGTATTAAAATATAGTCGGGCGAGGCCGACCATATAATACCCTACACCTGTTACAAAAAATAAAATGTGATTTAGTTTTTATAATAAAGTATTTAAGTTAATTTGTACCTTGCCTCAGATATACTTAAGCCATTTATTGTTGAAAAAATTGTGGATATTTAAGTTAAATTTTGAAGGGGGTTTTTCATAGGCGCTAGGGTCCAATGAGGCCCTATAATTATAAAGTTCATGAGGGTCATCAAGGCTAGTATGGTTTTACAGCTTTTTGTCGATATACGAGTATATTAAACACAATTATGATCTTAAAGTCGTTTTCGGTGGGTTTAATTGTATGGGGGCTAGTTGTAAGGGGTTAGGTGAAATAATGGACCCATCATAACCATTTTCAAATCGACTCGACTCAGAAAATGATTCTGAGCTGATTGGTATACTTTAAGGTATACTTAAGGACCAATATTCACTGTGCGTTACAAACATCAGCACAAACCCAATATACCCTTCCCACTAATGTGGTGTAGGGTATAAAGAGGGAGTTCCAAAGAAGCGAAAAAGTAAGACTTATGGAAATTTAAAATATTTTTTGAAATGTATGGTATAAAGTGTAATTTTATAAATTTTTGGATGATAAGTCACTCTAATATTAACCCTTCTCTGTATAGCAAAAGAAAAACTGTCCTCAATGACAACATAAAGGAGTAACAATATAAAGAACAATAGATATTGTGTTGACCTAGATTTGTTTTTCTATACACTCATAAATTAAAAAAAAATATATATATACAAACATATATAATTAGAACATACACATGTAATATGCATATAAGTTAACACTTACATAGTACATAAGTTTTATATATTGGTAAATGTTTTTATATTACTACATATTTATGTATACATGTAGATTATATATCAACAATTGAGAACTTATATATGTATTTATGCATGTGTTCAAGGTTTAACACCCTCTTAAATATATACAGTAAAATTGTTTATAACAAACTTTTTTGGGTTTATTGGATATTTTTTTTACACTATCAATTGATATATATATTTTGGATCCTTATTAAATTCAAAGGTGATCTATCCATATCTACCTGTTCGTTAAGTTTGAACTTATCATGTCATTATAGAATCTATAAACCTCCAAGTACTCTCATCTTAGATAGTATTTGTTGGCTTCTCGGCAAATACTTATGATATTCCAAAGAAATGATAAGTAAGCGAAGGTAAGTGTCCACTCTCTGTATATTTTGGAGACAATAAAGTGGCAAATGAATTCAACAAGTGAACATTTTTGGTAAGCCAATTGCGGTCATTTGTCCAAATGAAATTTCTATGTTGATATTGAAAAACCTTGACTAAACCAAAAATCATTCACTTTTTTCCATCCTTCTAAATTTGGAAATAAATTCAATTTTAAAAAGATTTTACTGTACACACCCACATATTTTCCTCTTATAATTGTTTTTGTTTATATCAGCCGGTTTAATTTATATTACAATTCTGAGTGTAAAAAGTCATTTCTGTCGCATATACACAAATGTCTGCGAATTATTTACCGATTTTGTTTAATAAACCCATCAAAGTGTAAAGTGTGAATGTAAGTTTTACTAGACATTCAATGAGTAAAATATATATATAAAAAAATACAAATACATAATTATTGAATTCGCATGTACATCAGATACACCATCATGTCAGCCAGTCTGTCCCTTAGTTCCGTGGATGGGCAAAGGGGTGCGGCGTATGGTAGTTATTCATATTTTCATTTTTAACCCCATTATGGTTTCTTATTCCAGGTGATGACAGGTGCTTATTCTTCTACGTCTTCCACATTTTTCTTTAATTGTAACGAAAATACAAATTTTCAGCATGATTGACTGACTATAAAGGGCGATGTTATCAGGGTTAATGTATTTATGGATGTGTGTTTATATGTATGTATATGTAGCATTTGTTTACATAATTATGGGTGGGTAAGCTTTTCTGGTTGGGGGTTTTTACTTGTAGGGTAAAATGTGAGTCATATTTTTTTTTTGTTTTAATAAAAAATTATTCGGAAATGAATAAAGACAAAAAATATACATATGCCAAATATCTTGTTTAATCGCGGATGTAATGAAAAGGCCAGGATTTAACGGTTTCCATATATTTTTAAAAAATTTTTAATTTAGCTTCGTACTATTTTTATACCCGTGCATGATTATTAAAACAAAACAGGACAAGAACAAGTTATGTGTAAAGATGTGTATTGTTATTGTTTTGTTAGAGATTAAATTTTATTTGGAAAATTAAGTAAGAATGGACAAAAATTATAATTTTAAAAATTATATATGCTAAGCGGGTCTTATTTGTAGCTCTGGTACCAAGTACCATTATTTAGTACTTTTTTAGAACATAAAATTAAGCATATACAATCCTACGTAAATGAATCCTATAAAAAGGAAAATTTTCGTTTTCAAAAGGATCTTTTTTTAATTTTCCATCATATTAAACCTGGCTAACCGAATCTTCGCAAAAATCTATTAAGTATGAATCATTAAAAGGAACCGGTACCAAACACAGCTAATTTTTTGTATCTAACATTGAACGAAAAAAGAGAGAAATATCCTATTATTACAACGATCGGCCTCTAGCTCGGTTTTGTATATGACATTTTTCAAATACTGACTACTATTTATTTTAATCGCTCTCAAGTTCTACATATACGTTTCACCTAGCTTGATTCTTTCTTAGACTTAAAAAATGGACAGTTTAATTGACGCAAAATTTTTAATAACAACCTAACTTTGAGAAAAACCTTTGTACTAAATCTAAGAGAGGAAATAAATTAATCTAATTTAGTCGATAGAAAGTTTCTGATGTATCCAACGTGTCCAATATGATTTTGCGAATGACGAACATCACCTCAGATGATTATTATGCCCCTCACCATCGTGAGAAGGGTATATATAAGTTTGTGATTCCGTTTGTAATTTCTATATAATTTTCCGACCCCATAAAGTATATATATTCTGGATTCTTATTGATAGCGCAGTCGATTTAGCCATGTTCGTCTGTCTGCCTGTGTGTATGTTGAAATCAGTTTTCAGAAGACCTCAGATATCTGCGAGATTCGAACTTTCAATAATTCTATTAGAGATACGATCGAATAGAACATTATTTAAAATCATTCCAAACGGCCCATTAATAACGAAGATATGAGTAAAAATCCGAGAGCACTTTTTGGTGCTTTTTCGTTTTTCAAAAGGTACTTTTTGAGTTTTCTATATTAATGAACTTAGAAACCTGAAATTAGGTATATAGAGTCTGGATTTGACGAGAACACACCAAAGGGGAGTTATGGTACTTTTTCGTTCTACAAATGGTACTTTTTGAACTTTCTATAATATTGAACTAAGAAACATGAAATTAAGTATGTAAAGCCCGGATTAGGAGAGAACACATAAAAAGGGACTTTTTGGTACTTTTTCGTTCTACAAAAGGTAATTTTTGAAATTTATATAATATTGAACCTAGAAACATGAAATTAATTATGTAGAGTCTGGATTAAGTTAGAACCCATAAAAGGTTACTTTTTGGTACCTTTCCGTTTTGCAATTTGTATTTTTGTAATAAAATTCGTACTGACTGTTTTTTAACACATCATGGTGAAGGGTATATAAAATTCAGCACAGCCGAATATTGAACTCTTACTTGTTTTTAATTCGTTTATGTCTGCCGGGAATAGAATTCACTCGCTTTAGTTAGATTTTCAATTCTATGCTTTAAGTTCTATTATAAAATTGGAACTGGTATACTCAGAACAGATAATCAAGCATGCTTGATATCGAGACTTACTGATGTTAGTTGTCGGCTACGTATGACAACGACGAGCTGTCGTAATTACAACAATATATAATTTTTAAATTTAAAAGAAACTAAACAATTTAATTTTTATTAAAAAAATTTCCTCAGTATTATTATTAAAAATTAAAGCAACTCGTTGTTCATGCAAATGAACAATTTAACGCTGTTTAAAACTTTTAAGTGTTTCTTTTTTAAAAATTAAATTTCTTTTTGTGGAGAAACCCCCAAAATAATAAGCATTTCCGGAAATCAATTAACTCTGAACCTTGTGCAAATAATGTTACACCATTACAAACTACTGGAACAAAGAGTGCAAGTGTAGTATTCGAAAAAGTTGTAGTAGTGCATGCTATGAATATTTTCACTTGAATTTTTTTAATTAGTTCATTTTATTTATGAGTTCTCTTTTTAATTTTTTTGGTGACTAAGCAACAATTACAAATAATAATGTTATTATTATTTCATTTGAATTATTTTATATAAAGAAAATTAGTTCTGAGTTGCTATAGAAATTATAAACGCAATACGCGCAACTCAATTGTGTAAAAGTTTAGCAGGCATCAATTAAAACTACACAACAACTGACACACCCACCCCAATTATTTGACACTATTAAAACTATTTAGAACAAGTTGTGGTTTATTTAGTGTTGACAATTAAGCGGATTTTATATATGTATTCTAAAATACTTTACATTTTGGAACTTTTTAACTTTTCAACTTTTATTTAAAGTCAATAGATAGGAGGACTGAATTAAAAAAGTTATGTTAATTAAAATAAAAAAAGTTAAATTAAATAACATATTCAAATACACTTTTTGAAGTTTAATGCCATTTCAAAGTAAATATTGATTGGCATCATTGTCTCAGTGAATGAATGAATTGTAGTATACTCCACCCTTTTTTTAATAACAAAACAAACTTTAACAATTACAAAAAATGTTTTCATTCATGCTGTGATTTTTTTGTTATTCCTCATGTTTTTAATGAAACATAAAACTATTTTATGCAACTTCATCTAGCGATTTGTAGGAGAATGTATACAACAAAGCACCGGAACCATTCGTTCGTTCACTTTTGTGTTTTAAATTACAATTTGAATTTGGAACAAAAATTTCGAATAAACACAAACATACAAAAAAAAAAACACAGACTCATGAAAAAAGGTCTATAAGCATTTTGTCTGAATGGTTGCACGTCCGTCTGTCTATCTACATTATTTTCTTTTTGTCAGTTATTGTGGTGTACATGTGAATAATAATCTCTATACATGCAACATGTTCGACTTGTCCATCAGTTACATAGTAAAATAGACAGACAACAAAAGAAAAACAATATACAAAGTAGATACAACAAAAAGTAGCAACAGCAAAAACTGAGCAACGAGAACTACATTTTAATAGAAAGGAAATAATGAAAATAGAATAAAAAGCAACAAAAAATAAATAAATAAAAAGCCTAGAAAAAACACAACCGACGCACGTGCTTCAACAAATCACCAAAGCAGAACCCATAAAATGAGTTAAAGAGTGTCTGCTGGCCGGAATAAAAAACACACCACACACACATTTATACCCCACAAACTTTAAGTATTTTATGTTTAAACAAATCTCTACATACTCCTGGTGCTGCTGAACACACGTAAACAAACTAAGTAATATCATCGAAGCAACATCAACACAACACCACTTTCATCATCGTCATTATCATCTGAATAATTTCCTATACACAACCACTACAACTGAACAAATGACTGATGGCTTCTGGTTATAAACTAAAGTGGAAAAAACAAGTACTTTGCATGACAATGACGCCAACCCATAACGGCAGCAGCACCTCCAACATCATCTCTCTCCAAACTCACTGTCTATACAAAAAAAAAAAAAAACTAAACAAAAACCTCTTCAAAAAAACTTAAAACATTCATTAAACTATTAAACCATAGAGCCTGCCAAACAGACAAACTAAACTGCCAGGCAGGCAATAAAATTGTTGTAGCGGTAAATAATAACAAAAACAACAGAACCAAAAGACCTTTTAGATTAGTGTACTTAAAATAAATTTATCTAAAGCAGCAGCTCTTAAGCATAAAGAAAATATGTATTTCTCTTTAAAACAGTAATTAGCTCAAATAGTCAATAGGGACCGAATACAATCACATATTATTATATCACACAAAAATAGTTATTACTAAGTACATTCTGAATTAGTGTATTAAAACTTAGATTAAAAACAAAACGTGTGAGTTAAGTTCTCTTTGAGCCAAGTACTGCCTCAAATAGTCTTTACTAGATACCGGCATCCCATACCTGACTTCATCATAAGTTTTGAGTATGAAACTGTTTTTACAATTAAGTAGGCAGTCAAAAAGTTTAATGTTTTTTAAATGTGTTTTGTATACAATGTAGTTTACTACTATTTATATTATACAGATGCAACTATCTCTCGAAGGGGAAGAATGCTAATATGAAATTGAAAGGAGCTTTGTGCTTTTTATTTAATTTGCCTTATAATAGTTGATAAATTCACTAGGATTCAAAACTCCATGATTAATGATATAAAGTTATGTTCGTATTAGGAATGGAAAAAGAGATTGTCTTTTAGTATCAAAAAATATTATTTATATTTTTTTGGATCTCAAAGTTTTAAAATATATTTTTTATATTTATAAATTTTTAAACAGAAGTAGAATGGACATTATATGTTGATATGGCGAATCCTTGTCTGTCCCTCAATGTTAACCTCTCGGATATAATTTGATGAAATTTATTACACAATTTCTTGCTTAATGCATGGTGCATGGTATCTCAGGGCTCCCATACAAATATTACCACCAAATTGTATATTGTAAAAAACTTATATTTAAAGCAGTCATGATACAATTTGTTATATTTAATAAATACGGTCTTAATGAAAAATCAGGTCACTATGCAAGGATGTATTAAAAATTCAATTAAACGCTAGGTAAAGTGTACTTTGCTAAAGCCTTTATTCTTAAAGCTAAAAGAATATACTTTCAGATGGTATTTTACGAATAAAGTTATTTTGGCAATGTTGTAACGTAACAAATAACGTTTTCTCAAAACTCAGGACATAATATATCAAATCCCAGATATAAGGTCAGATTCGAATTCAGCGCTGATTAATCCTTTAGAAGCGTCTATCTAGGTCTTAGTGTTTCGACTTTTTTAACATTTTGTTAAAGAGAATTCCACTCTAAAACTTCATTAGCTTTTTTTAGAACTTTTAGTTGATCTATTTTCGAGAATAAATGCCAAACAAATTTTGCAAAAGAATTTGAAATTTTAAAGAAACTTTTACCCCCATATTCTTAATCTCTTGTTATTTTCGACACGATGTATTGAAAGTTCCCATACAAAAAATTTACTATTGGTAAAACGATAATCGTATATTTAGATTGTGGCCCTGAAAGAATCAAATAAGACTCGGGAGTATCACGGTACTATCAAAAAAGTACCATCGTACCAATTTTGGCATCCCTGGTTCAGATTTTCTTTCTAGATATAAAATCATCTGATGACATATAAGGTAAATAACTGGTAAAACGGTATACGTTTCCTTCAAGTGAGGTTACGTTTATCTGGTGGAGACAGTAAAATACTCGTGATCGAATTATCTTTATATACGCTGGTGTTTTGGTTAAATTCATTGAAATCTGGCCAGACCACTTCCAGGAAACTGTACAGACCTTGCCCAGTCCAACGGCTATTTGTTTTAATCGATGCTTTCTTTAGGATACGATTTACTGCAGAACAGACAACTCAAGCAAAAACTCGACTAGGTTTCTGCAGTACATAGGGTCAAAATTTTGTTATTGTAATATTATAGTGGGAAATCATATTTGATAGGATAACACAACCCCGCTTATGCAGTCTACTTCTTTAGATCCGATCCTACGCCTATGTTTTCCATTAGGTCACCTTCCTAAGCTACTGTGCCTCCAGTGTTGGTGGTGATTTTAAAATTATTGTGTACATAATATCTATAGTACATGAACACACAATCACACTAACGTATCAACAATATTATAAAATGTGGCCAACATAATGACTCTCATGTTGAATTTAATGAATTAATAAACAGTTGGCGGTCATTGGGTTCAGAGTAAAATTGTATAAAAAAACACATATTCATACATTATAAAACTCTCTCGTACAGAAACAAGTAAAATTAATATAAGAATCCCAAAAAGCAACGAACCGTAAAAATATTCATTCCACAGAAACAAAAAATTTACATTCAGTTACAGAATTGTCATATTGTAGGAGAACAAAACTGACAGAGAAATACTCTATTGTCAGTCACTGACAGTCTGGCAGCCTGCCTCATGGCCTGTCGTCGGCAAACAAACAGGAATACAGGCATTTAGTCTAACAACGATATGGAATTCAAAATAGTAAAGCCATTCCAACACCCAGGGAGCAACACACATTGAACAACAACTGAGCAGTCAGTAAAAGTAGTGGAATACAAGAGATGATAAAAGAAGGGGTTGGTTGGGTCTGCTATGAATATAAATGCAGAAATGCCTGCATGAAAATTTGCTGTAAATCTTACAGTGCAACGACAGGCAGTGCCAACAATATAAAAATTCGTTGACCCTTATATTTTGTAGGTTTGTTTGTGCTTCTTGTTGTTATGTATCTATTATGAGCTCAGTTTGTGCCTCAGGCATTCAGCAAAATAAAAACACACATGGATGCATGTAGCCATGTATACATTACTACAACTAGCAGCAGCATCGACATCGTCATCATTGGCTCTGAATCACAGTTAGTAGGCAAATTCCAACGAAATAGCAACAGTAGAAGATATGTATGGCAACATTAACAAG
Source organism: Lucilia cuprina (assembly GCF_022045245.1). Classification (NCBI taxonomy): domain Eukaryota; kingdom Metazoa; phylum Arthropoda; class Insecta; order Diptera; family Calliphoridae; genus Lucilia; species Lucilia cuprina. Next base: position 44,236,715 of record NC_060952.1, read on the forward strand.
CAACATTAGTACGTATGTTTAGTGTGGCATAAAATAGTAAACTTTACAGTTAAAATTGCTTTAAAACGTTTAAACTTAAATTACTGAATAGCAGACTAGCAACACACTAATGGATAATTTTCTTAATGTACGTATATATTCACATATAATACTTAAAATATTTAGATGAATTATTAGTATTTTAGTATATTATTGTGGTTCTGACTTTTGTAGCGTTTGTAATAATAGGGAAAACAAACTTATAGAATCCGATTTATTTATAGTAAAAATTTATATAATAATGTATAAAATTTGCAGGAACTATGGGCTATTTTTTATTTCGAAAATTGAAATATGTGCGGTACTATCTCCTATATGAAAAAATTTATCAATAATTTATCAATATATGTACATTAGAGTGCTCCAAGCTTGTATGTAGGAAAAAAAATTTTATCCTACAGGCTACCACACCCCCCCCCCTATGGGTTATAAAAATAAGTCGTGCAAAAAATTAGGTCAATAGGATTACGTTAACTGGTGCCGCAACGGCTCTGAAGTTTGAAGATGCATTTACAAGGGGAAAATATGCAATTTTTTCAGTTTTCACAAAAGTTTTGTCATTAAATAATTTGTTTTGTATTTTATTGCCAAAGAATCGTAATGTACACAGAATTAGCGTTACAAAAAGATAAAAAAAACACAAAAATTGGTTGAAAAATGTAAAAGTTATTAAAAATTCCCCAGGCCATTATCGTGTCTCAGAGACTTGAATTCAAAATGTGATAAAAAATAAACAAATTTTTGAAAATATTCTAATAAAACAATTGTATTACTTAAACTACATCTGTAGTTACTTGAATATGAGTTTTTGTCCTTATAGAATAACGTAAACCTGTTCGAAAAATTTTGATATTTTTAACGGTCGTTTCAAAATTCAAATTTTAGTTTTTTTATACTTTGTTAAACAAATTTTGATATTTTTAACGGTCGTTTCAAAATTCAAATTTTAGTTTTTTTATACTTTGTTAAACAAATTTCAATATTTTTGGGAGAACTCATAGGGATTTATGGACAACAGATTAGGGAATAAAGCAGTAAAAAAATTAGGTCAATACCTCTCATATTTTGCCTGTACCTGCAATTTGAATTAAGCGGATTTCGAAAAAAACGCATTTTTATGTAATATTTTGCAAAATTAGCCTTTTTATTATATTGTTGTGTATTTTAAATGAAACCTTTTGTAAATTTATAATGGAAGGCGTAATGTCTTAAATTCGGTTTTTATTATACTTTACACCACTATAGTGGGGAGGGTATTATACGTTTGTGCTGATGTTTGTAACATACAAAAATATTGGTCCAATACCCTCCTTTAGGTATACCGATCGATTTAGAATAATTTTTTGAGTAGATTAAGACATGACTGTCCGTCCGTCCGTCTGTCTGGTTGGTTGGCTGGCTGTCCATGTAAACCTTGTGCGCAAGGTACAGGCCGCAATTTTCAAGACAATTTGATGTAATTTGGACCAAGCATGTTTTTTGGCACAGGGAAGCCTATTGAAAATGGTTGAAATCGGTCCATTATTTCACCTAGCCCCCATACAATCGTACCTCCCGATTTGAACTTTGTATGCCATAATTACGTCAAATATTCTACTATCTCTCTAAAAATTGGCACAAATATGTTTTATGTAAGTAAAAAATGGCACTCATACAAACCACCCTTCAAAAAATGTCTTAAACGTGTAAAATTGAAAAAATATATCCTTTTCCCAAATTTACCGAAGATCAGCCCATATTTGACCTATATAAAGCCTCATTTAGAAATTTTAATTTTTATTAATAAATTGCTTAAATATTTTGGAATTATGGTAAAATAAAAATTTTCAAAATATACTTATGGTGTAGGGTATTATGTGGTCGGCCATGCCCGACTATACTTTCCTACTTGTTTTTTATTTACTTATATAGCAGCAAAGCAAACTACAAACATAGTACGACATGATTACTACAATAATACTATGTTCATTGTAACAACATATTGTGATCAAAAACATATAATTGTTATTTTAATTCGATTAAAGCAATATTTTAGTTACTGTAATCAATTTTATAAGTTCAGCCGTAATTTAACCAGAAAATGGTTACCAAAGCCATATTTTTTCTCAGCGTGTATAAGGTCTGCGCAGCAACAGCAATATGTGTGAAAAGGATTATTATTCTTTAAGAGGACATTATTTACTATATTACATTTCTCACTTTATCAAACAATGATTTTAAAACATTTTAGTGTACTTTATATTTCGAGCTAAATATAATAATATTTATTTTAATTAAAATAAATTACTGCATTCAACTGTTGCAGTTTAGTTTTCTTTTATTTTCAAATTATGTTCCAAAAAGGGTGTAATCTAAACCCAAAGAAATGAGGCAATAATAATGACGAAGAATGCTTGAATGTCACATAAATAAATGTATTAAAATAATATAAAGAGAAAATATAAACTCACATATAATTTAATCATTTTATAGAATTATTTGTATTATTCCATTTATTCCTTTTTTACATTCACGCTTGATGGGTGGTACAAATAAATAACGTAAGGGAGATGGTATATTACAGTAAATTAGAAACTGCTTGAATGGATTGTCCGTGATGTAGGTACATATGTATATAAATCTAATTACGAGTTTAAATTGCAGTCATATGTACATAAAATAATCAAATTTACTTTACTGGGTGATGATTATATTGTTATGTATTAAGGATATAACTTTTTCATATTATTTTATATACAAAAATAAATAGGGAATCTATCAGTGTGTCAAGTGTGTCTAATATTATTTGATAATGTTTTTGTTGTTGCAACGTTATATCCCTATTGTTCATTCAAATACTTAGTATGGTGTAATAAACAACATACATGTTAATGTATTTATTATAAATATAGTTGTTGGGGTAAATGCTTTTCATATGTTTACATATGGTTTTTATGTTATTGTATGCCTATATTGCAAAATAATTGGATTAAATAAAAACAAATGAAACAACCATTCAACCATACCTAAATCTGCCCACTTCATATAGCATGAATAATGCTACTAAACATATTAGTTTAGTTTTAAACAGGATAATAAAGGATTGCAAACTGATTTTGGTTTAAACGAATTTAAATCGTGTGACTTAGATATAATACTATAATAACAAAATTTTAAAAATATAAAATTTTCTATCTTACAACATTACAGGCAACATTAATTTATTTAAAGAATAAAAATGGTATCATTTATCAATTTTTTTTATTTGCATTAAGTATGCCATTCATTCACTTCTGTTATACATTTCATCAATAAAACAAAGTGGAGGAAAATTTATGCTAGATTTCTGAATGAATACATTTATATAAAACAAAAACAAACAGGTGCAATTTGGTATTGCAGTTTTAAAGTGCTATAAAGGAATAAAATATTAAGAGGGTCAAAATATAATAAAAACAGTTTTATCACGTTATAAAAATATCTGTATTAAAATTTCAATAAATTTCACTTATATGTATTTTAATTTTTTATTTAATCATATTAAAAAAAATAAATAATTGAACCAGAAAAAACTAATACTTGAATAAATTTAAAAAATAAACGGTTCATTCTAATATTGGCAAAAATACTTAGTATTTAAAAATGTATCAACATTAAAGCATTTAATATTTTATAGTTTTTTGTTGCATTCATTTTAGGAAGAGGTAAACCTCCTTTTTGGGGACACTCATTAATTGATATTTCTGTGTATATCGATTTTCTTCTTTTGCCACAAATTCAAATGGCTAACTACATTACAAAGATATTAAAATCATAATCCGGAAGTTGTTAAATGTCGCCCAGTTCTTAAGAGTCATCATCCATCACACAACAAGTAAATTTTCTACTAAAATTCTATGTATCTGACACTTCAAATCATCATTATCTTAAAAATTACCATAACTTTTAACGCAGCAGATAATTGTTGCTTGAAAATATTGAAAAACTTTTACATTCTTTCAATTCTCTGCAAATATTTTAATATAAACTGTTTTTACTATCTAAATATCTAATTTTATTTTTTTGCTAGATGTGTTGTGTTTAGGAATGCCAAACAAGAAATCCCGCATGTACAGAATTCCGGGACGTTTAATTGTTTTTTTGCACTAAGTGTTAAGAAGCTAATAAAACCTATTTTCACTACTTCCTTATTAGTATTTTTAATCTTTATTTAAAACTTAGATGACATCTGAAATTAGTACTTCCATGTCTGCTTACAAATAGATAGTTACAGAAGCACTTGCAATTTACCTTACAAAGAAGTAGTTGAGTAAGTTGTTTTGTTTTTTTTTAATAAAAGAGACCAACGAGAATACGGATTTCGGAGGCCTAAACGGCTAAAATGTTTACAGAATCTTCCTCTATATCTGGATGGAATTATAGACTACTTACCAAATTTAAATAAAGCGAGATGCGATAGACCAAGATCTTTAACAGAAACTTTTGAGGGCTAAATTGTGCACAAACAATTTTGGTAATAAGTTGGAACTGCGGCGAATTAAATACAAAACTATTGTAAATGTGGGAAATAGGGAATTTTGACTCTATAGAAAATTTTAAAAACAAGATGGCAACTTTATATGCAAGACAAGCAATGGAATGAATGCAGTGATTTTATGAATGAGAACAATACAACAAAAAATATAACAGCTAGTGTGGATGGATATAAAAGATACATTCTGTAGCACGTGTCATACAAAGTTTTACTTCTAGTTTTTTTATTTTTTCAACTCTAATGTTTTTCATTCTAAACTTTGTTATTAATAGCAATAGCAATTTGTTAATAAACGAATGCTTAGAAAAAGTATCATCAAAAAACAATTTTAAATTATGATGATTCTAAAAAAGAGTAAATAATATTTTCAAATAAGTTTTACTTTTTAGAATATTCATTTCACTTTAAAAACAAATTTAAAGTAGAATTTTTAGAAATATATTTATTTCGTAGTCTTTCAGATATAACATATTAATTTTAATTATAAAATTAAAAAAAATCAAAGAATAAAAACTTTACTATACTTTACTACAATATTTACTAAATTAATTTCATTTAACTCTTGGGCGTAAAATTTCATACAAAAATAATTATAATTATTAACAATACATACTCACAAACAATAATAAACAACAAGTCTCAATAACAAACAACAAAGTAAATAATTAAAATTCAAGTGTGAATATTTCAATATATTCCAGCTATATTTACAAGTAGAGTCAAGTTGATTAAAATATAATTAATGTCCAACAATGAATAACAACAACAACAACATTTAATTACATTTTTAATCATATTTGTGCAAAGAACATGACTCCAGTAGTGGTTAATATGAAATATTCATCTATAAATCCATAATGTCAACATAATTTCGATTTGAATAAATTCAGCAATATCTACCTACATATTTATATGTACACGGAAAGAAATATAATTAAAAGCACTAATGTTTTACATTTTTCAAAAACAATTTTCCAATATGGACTTTTATAAAAATCTAAAAAGATCTGAATGTTTACTTTATAAAAATACAGTATTGGGAAGACTTGAGTATTGCAAGAAAAATTGGATCGAACGACTCTTTCGAAAAACAGCTAAGACCTACCTTAGAAAAGCAGTCATTTAAATTCTGAGGATTTGTTTAAGTTGTATAAAGTTTAGAAAATTTCAGATCTATTAACTTGAACAATAAACACATTTAGGGAAAAATTTTATAAATTTTATGTGACAAATTTCCGGGTCAAGGGTCAATAACAAAAATCTCCACATGTTTCTTGCATTCCAATAACTTTTTTCTAATAATAATATTAAGACAATTGTATATTTGCTATTTGGAGGCTGTTGATGATGTCTGACGATGATGGTTGGAAGTTGTTAGAAGTTATAATAGAGATTTGTTATAATTAGATGTTATAATAGAGAATTAGTACAGATTGAAACAGCAGAGAATGCCAAGTGAAAGTCAGATGATTTTTTTTACATTTTTATCCAATTCTTTTATGATGTAGTTATTCAAGTCATTTACTGTTGTGACATCAGACTCGCTTAACACAGAAATATCTCTTACTGAATGTCTAAAAAGAGGGAGTTTAAGCAGATCATATTTTTGGACCGATTTGGCATAATGAATCAAAGAATAATGACAATGATAAAACTGCCAAGGACTTCTTCCTGCTAAGGACTTCTGCCTTGCAAAACAAAATATGAAAACTGAAGGTCCACACCATGCGTTCTACGATTCTGTTCAAAAGGTAGAATCAATACAGTTGTGTGCTGCAAATTACAAGCAGATAAGCCCAGGATGCCTTGACGCGTAGAATCCCAGCAAAAAACTGAAATTTTTGGTAATAGCCAGTAGTTATTTCATATATTAATTGGTAATGAGTGTTCATTATCATTCACATTATTTCGTTTAGCTGAATAGGTTATTACTGGTAAAGAACAAAACAATTTGGATTTGTTATGGCTCAATTGTCTAGGTCGTTCATTTAACAAACAGGGAGTTCAGGAATGACTGGGTTCAAATTCCAGCAGAGGAATTTTTTTATTTTTTGTTTTCTACATACAAAGTCGGCCCAAAATAACTAGCTATCACATAACATATTTGAAGGTTTATTTGTAACTAGTTATTTCGCAAAGTCTTTGTAATCAAATTAGTAATCATTTATTAATTTGTTTAAGGTAGGTACATATTATTTGAACCTCGTCGAACAAAAATAATTAGTTATTCACTCCAAAAGTAATTAGTTTCCACGTGATTCCAATATTACTTTCTGGATTACTAGGTAATGAAAATTTTTGCCGGGATGCTCAAAGTATTTCTACTTTTGTAAGCACGAACATTTTTATTTTGACAACTTACTTATATTCGTTTATTTTATTAAACATTTTCAAAATAATTGTTCCTTCAAACATAGCCGAAGTATTTCTTGATTAACTTATCATTTTCAAGAGTAAAGCGTTTAATAGAAAGTGTTTGTCTGTACATCTAACTCGACAACAGCAATAAAAGAAACCAAAAATAATAGAAAATATTAATGTATAACAAAGTTTAATAATCATGACCTGGTTAATTTTGTTGTTTGTTATTATTTATGCTGTTTCCAACATTCTGACAACCGAGTCATTCATTCAGTTAGTCAGTCAGCCATTCAAACAAATACACACTAAACACTAGACCAGCTAAGCCAACTTAACAACCAACCAAAAACCTCTTGACAAAATTTATAACTTTTGCACAATACATACACGAAGTATATGAATTGTAGCCAATTTCGAGTAACCAGGTCTGTACCTTTAAGTCTGAATAAATCGGTTAACATATAATGTATATACATGTATATGTATGTAAACAAGTGCAGATTTATATGTAATGTGATTTTGGCCTAGTATTTAACAGAATTAAATATGTTTGCTAAAGTTGTATATGTACATAACATATTAGTAGCGTAATGCTAATTATTTGGTTGGAAAAATTAAAATTTTACTTTAATTAACAAGACTATATTTTATCTTTTAAAAATGTTGAACTGAAAAAATATTACTTTACTATAAATATCAGGTACATATTCATAAACGATTGGAAATGGAACTAATTTTTTTGTATTATTATTTTTATTCTATTTAAAAAACGGAAGTATTGAGACGTGTTTTAGTAAGCGTCTCGCATTTCTTATGCATATTGTCACAGGTGTTTTTATTTTTTATTTATTTCATTTTCTTGATTTTTTTTTCAATAAGGCATAAGTGGGTAAAAATATTTCTATATAATAGTGTAATAAATACATATTGGCAATTGGTATTACAATATGTACTTTTAATGAGCTTTTCAATGCTGCCTTTTTCGGACAAGTGTTTTTTATTTATGTATAACGATACATTTTATTTTCTTTTGATATGTATATGCAAAACTATAAATATCGACAAATATCAATAATGTAAACACACTTTAAAGTGTCATCGAATTTCTGAATGTTAAAACTACTTGGAAATAAAAACTATTTTGTACAATGAACTACTTACAATGAAAATTATAACAGCCAGAAAAAAGAGAAATATTTAGTACTTTTATTTTGTATACAAAGTATAAAAATATTAAATATTGTTTAATACTTACATAGGGTTAAATTTAATATTAAATTTACTTACAAAATATATCTATAAAAACGTCAGTTTCTTGTTTATAAACCATGCAGATCTTGTTGTACCTCCGGTCTGTCGGGACTATAAACTGCAGATGATCAAATGTATTCTGGGCCTTTCCTTGAAATAATTTGACATGGGGTCGAACCAAATTGCCACAGAATTTCATACCTCGGGAACCGGTAGCCCAAAGGACAGGTTTTCGGACTTTTTCTTGTCCAAGTTGTAGGTGTAGTCTGTTTTGGATTTATGGAGTATACGGTTTTTTTCCGCTCGTATACTCTGTTCATACCAGATTTACAATGTGTAAGAAAAAATTCTTGGACTTATTAAAGAGAGAGAAATTGAATTGTGACCGTTGAGTTGAATAGTGGTGTCGTACGTATTTATATAATTTGACAACATGCGTTGTCAATTTGATGTTAACTTAGTATCTGTTGGATATTTTTCACCCCTGCGTAGGTTTGCTGACGACTCAATGGAGGCCTTCCCATCGGCTTGGTTGTAAATGTTTTGCATCTCGGAAGTTAAGCAACGGGGTTAGAGATTAGATTCCATTTTCTGAATATTTACAAAATGTTCACTCTAACAATAAAAAAACTAAATTTGCCAACAACCCCTAAAATAATAATAAAGCGGCACGTTTATGTTATTTTAACATTTGTTTTATGTATTTTCTCACAAGTAAATTTTTTCCTGACAACGACTTTAAAATTCCTTTAAACATTTAATTTAAACTCTTTATGTTAACAATTATAGGTCATTACAAATGTTTTCCATTAGTATTTGAATAAATTTTAAACAGACTTTCACCATTAATTTAATTGTAGGTTGGAAAATGAAATTTCGTTTTTTTTAATTTCTAAAATAGAGATAAATTTTTTCATTATGTTGCCATTAAAAAGTAAAAAAGTTATTAAAAATGCAATATGTACCATAATTTTCCCTTTAAAATTTTGCCTCAACTCTGTATACATTCATTATTTTGTGTATTTTTTTTTTTTTTTGTCGTTTCTTCATACCACTTTCAACTTGGTCTACTTTATTATTTGGCACGATTTTTTATTAAAGTTTATAAATTTTCCGAAAAATAAGCAAAAAAAATTTTTTTGTGTTTAACATTTATTATTCACGATTTAACTTTGTAGATTTTCGTCTTTTGCGATTTTTTGTCTGTTTGTTTCTCTTTCTGTTGGTTTGTATTATAAATTCATCATATCAGGTTAACAAAAGTTCATTAATTTGACCTTTTCCATTTTATATTAAAGCAGCGAGTGTGCTTTGTAAAAGGAACAATCTAGTAAATAGAGTTCAGTTTATTAAATTTCAGAGGGAAGAATACAAATAAATGTCTCCCTGGAGTTCAACAGACATTTTAGTAATAATTACAGCTAAACGACAGTAAAGGGTCAAGTCATTTGAAAGTAAAACGTTTGTTACGTAGTTAAGTTTACTAAGCTACTGAACAATTTAATGTTTAAAGAAATTTGTTTAGGTCGAAAATAAATAAATCATATGCCAACAAATAGAGAATTACAATTATTTCTCAATGATAATTTAGTTTTTAAAATATAATAAAATTAAATTATTTTAAAAACATAAAATTTTTAGCAATTTCTCCCCTGCATTGACAAATTTATGTACACTCTATGTGAAATATTTCTTTAGGCCGCGGCCGATTATAATAAATATATACAAAAGTGCAATTTTAATTGACGTCACCAAATAATATAATTGTTTGGCCAATTTTAACCGCATTCTGCCGTAGCGTAAAAGAGCAATAAAACATTTCTCAATATTAAAAAAAAAAATAATATTTAAAGCAACAAGTTGAAATTACAAACATGCGATTTAAATCGTGTGACCAACTAGACGAAAAATATACACTACTGCAGAAGTCCAAAACATTAGTTGAATGCAAAAACTTTTAAAGCTAAAAAAATAACAAAAAATTAACTTTTTTAACAGCATTTCGTAAATTTGTTTATCTAACCTAAAGCTTGCGAATCTAAAATATACTTTATATAAATTGCAACGTTTTCTAAAAGTTTTTTTAAATATGTTTCTTAACATATGGAAAAGTTGAGAACCTAACTTTTCTCAAATTAAAGTTTAACTTTTAAGTTTTTTATATAATTAGAAAAACTAGCAGCAAGGAAAAAGTCGTGGACTACCAGTAGAATTGCAAAGATTGTGTGGCCAACATACCACCAACTACAATAACAAGCCGTGTTAAACTTTCCAACAGCACAAATACAAAAACATATGTATGCAATTGTATTGGGTACTGGCCATTTTGGCCTTATACTGGCAACCTACCTAGAAAAGCCCAGCCGGACCTAGCAGAAGATAGGTTTATCATGCTAGGCACGACTTACTGCATTAATCCGTTCGTGTGACAAAGTCTTTCTTTACTGGAATGAGAAAGCAATCATGTTTAGCTACCTAAGTAAGTCTCGAGTGATGTAAACATGCGGGCAATCTGTTAATTTGACCTAAACTTAACAAACTCATATTGATGATAATATTTAAAATTTTGAAAACTTTATATCGCAACTAAGCTTTTCTATTAAAATTTCTTAGTATAAGATACTTGGCAATAACTAAAGGTAGGACTTTGTAATACCGATAATTTATATCTAGTTAATATATGTACATGGGAAGATAATTGGGCGTATATATCTTCTTGTGCTTTATTGACATCAATTTAAAAAAGTACAATTATAATGTCTGAAATCGAAAAAACGGAATCTGTATTAAAAATTTTAACTTTAGTTATTGCCAAATTGTAATAATGGGCCTAACCCCCATTATCACTATGTCTGGTTATTTTTTTATCTCAAGGTTAAATTGACAGTTTTCATACAAAAAATATTTTAATCGGTAGAATAACTTTCGGTTAAGCGATAACCGGAGGTGGAGTTAACGGGGCTAAGTGATTTAAATTTTAAACCATTTTTTACATAAAAAAGCCTTAAGTTCAAAAAATTGAATAAGATTTAAATTTTGGCAACTTAAAGTAGTTTAAATTTGGAAAAATTGTCAGTCGAACAAAAAGGAACTATGCGATATATTTTCTAAATTTCAAAAATGTATTTTGTTTCTACACAAACCTGTAGCAAAACTACAACAATCATTGCCAAATTTAATTTGTAGCGTGCATAAAAACCATGTAAAAACTAAACAAAAAAAATATAAGAAAATAAAAGCAATGCAAACTAAATAAATCTCATCTGTTAGAATAATAGAAATTTTTGTTTACAATTAAAACAATTCATATACAAACAACAATAACAACAGCACCCATTTTCTCGCACTCACACATCATTTCAACGCGCTCTGCAATCTGAATAATGTTCACATTCAATTCAAATCAAATTAAATTTAAATTTTATTACAATTATCGAACAGCAATTCATAAATTCATATGAATTTTGCATGAGTACAAAAAAAGTATTCTTCATTCAGAATGATTCACTATAATAATAATGATACACTTTACAAAACACTTAAAGCTTTATTCTAGCTTTTGCTATTTGCTCCATTGCTTTAAATTGCTAAAGCCACATTGCCGCGCCTTTCATTCAAGCGATTATTGAACATATGAATAAATCCAATAAATAGACGAATTCATCTAAAATACTGCACATCAAACTGAAAAAAGTCATATAGAAGTTGTAGTGGTGATACCAATACAACAACAATAACTTGAATTTAACCATGTTTAAATAAAAATACAATTTATTGTTTTTTAAACAAAATAACAACAATAACAATTACAAATATAGCTACAACATCAAACACAGTGTACTTTAGATATAAAGATACTTCTGATGTGTTTAATATACTACAGGAGGGGAGAAAGGCCAATGAAAGATAGTGAGAATTTTTATAGGTAAATGTTATTGGTGTTACATTCGATAGTATCCTAATAACTAGAGAATGTTACCATCTTTGTGTGATTACAATGCTCAGGAAAGTGGTTTTACCAGTACCTTTAATATGCCAGGACTATTAATTGGTAATTATCAAATATATTCTCGGCCTTTTCTTAGAACGATTACAACGATGGCAGTAAAATGTGCAGAAAATGTCTAATAATACTGTCAACTTACAAAATTTTGTCTTGCAATATTTTCGGTAATGCTTTTTCAGACAACGTTGTATAAGAAAAATTTTAAGTTCAGATGATTGTTAGACATTTTCTTAACATTTTACTGACGGCGTTGTAATATCGGACAACCGTGTATCACGGCTTTAAGTAATAATAAAATCCTCTGCTTATTTGATGGATTTGTGATTCGGTCTACCGAATACTTCACTAGGTGCTGTCTTCGACACAGCAGAGCCCATCCCATCTGCGTGTTTGTAAACAGAGTTGTATCTTAGAATTTCTTAAGCAAAGTGCTTGTACATGGACAGGGAGAACTATGTACAAAAATTGCCACAGGTGTGTAAGATTCACAAAGTAGTGGTGTTAAGTAGTCTTGTCAGCTTACCCAGTGGTTGAAAAATTATCACCAAGAAATACGCCATTAAGTTTCCTAATATCTTCACGCACACCATCTTTTACTAGCTGGCAGTACTTAGGGGATCTGAATGACAAGACGAAATTAATTTCGATTAAGGAGCACAACACAAATCCTTGTGGGACGTAATCGGAGGGGCAACCAACATCCAACAGAATTAGAATACCGCACACGAGGAACGGAAACTAATACATCGCACTAGAGAGATATAGGCGCGATTAAGATCGGATCGTATTGGTTGCAAATAAACTTAACCATTCAATATCTCCGTACTGCGTGTGACATAGGCCCCAGCTGTTGATAAAGTGTTGCAGTTGCACGTTGTTACAATAACAACAGCTGAATTTTTGATAATTTAGAAATTTAAAAATTTTCTTCTTTTAAAAAACGTCCTCGATATTAACGCCCTATTTTAAAACACTAAAGCATACCTTATCCAGGAAGAAAATAACCATTAAACGGATGAGCGATAAAATATTGTTATTATTTTATAAAAAGTTTTGTCTATGTAAAAATTTTTCTATACCCCATAAAATATTACAATTATTTTAAATTTGTAACAAAATATGATTAAAAAGCAAAAATTATGCTATTTACCTGAGAATTAGAAGAATGTTTCGATGTATTTTATAACGATTGAAAATGTAACCAAACAAGTTTATGTTCAAATATTTCAAATAATAAAAAAGTTATTTTTTGTTTTGTTTCTTAAAATATATTCTCATTTTTACCTCAACTTTCACAAAGTGTTATTTTCCATTAAATTAAATATTAATTACAAAATGATATGATATGATCTGAAATTTCATTAAAATTTGATAACAAGAGATTTGGTATAGTACTACAAATATGTTTCCCAGAATCTCAACATATCTCAATATTCTATTTCTTTCATTTGTCTATTATTATATTTATTCATTTCGCAGTCATCATTTTTAACTCTCACAACTAATTTCCCACGTCTATAACTGACAAATTAATAAATTTAATTAAATGTAAAATCGATTAAGGAAACCAATTTAATAATTTTTATTTAGTAGTACATATTTATAAAATTTGCGCAACAATTTTGGTTGTATTCTTTTACTGCATATAATATTTATTAGTTTTTATTTATTATATTTTTCTTTTATAATAATATTGTATATGATATGCAGCAATTGTTTTTGTTTTTACTTAATTTCATTTATTTATTTTTTGTTATTATTTATACCTTTTTATAAAATATTTTGGCACAATTGTTGTTTGTTCTTGGGAACGTCATCATCTCATATTTGTATTGTTTTCTTGTTGTTGTTGTTTCTTTTTTAAAACATTGACATTGTGTCGCCTTCAACTGAATCAAATTCACTTGATTTTGTTTTTATACCCACCATCAAAAAAGATGGGGGGTATATTGTTTTTGTCATTCCGTTTGTAACACATTGAAATTTTCGTCTAAGACCCATAAAAGTATATATATTCTGGGTCCTTATTAGATTCTAAGACGATCTAGCCATGTCCGTCCGTCTGTCCGTCTGTCTGTCTGTCTGTCTGTTGAAAACACGATAGAGTCCAAACAGAAGTAGCTAGCGAGCTGAAATTTTGCACAGTTACTTATAGTTGACTCAGTTCGTTTGGTATTGAAAATGGGCAATATCGGTCCACGATTTCGCCTAGCCCCCATATAAGGCCCCCCTTAGAAAATGACATTATCGCCCATAACTTACTAACAAAAGCATCAATAGCGGTATAATTCGCCACAAACATGGTTTATGGGGACATAAATCTTTTCGTAGAATTTTATAAGGATCGGTCAATAATTGACCCTACCCCCCATATTAAGTCCCCTTCAGAAAATGACTTTATCGCTCACAACTGACTAACAGAAGCAGCAATAGCGGTGTAATTCGACACAAACATGTTTTATGGTGACATAAATCTCTTCGTAGAATTTTATAAGGATCGGTCCATAATTGACCCTACCCCCCATATAAAGTCCCCTTCAGAAAATGACTTTATCGCCCATAACTGGCTAAGAGAAGCATCAATAGCAGTGAAATTCAGCACAAACATGTTCTACGGGAACATAAATCTCTTCGTAGAATTCTATAAGGATCGGTCCACAATTGACCCAACCCCCCATACAAAGTCCCCTTCAGAAAATGACTTTATCGCCCATAACTGCCTAACAGAAGCATCAAGAGAGGTTTTATTTGGCACAAACATGCTTTATAAGGACATAAATCTCTCCGTAGAATTCTATAAGGATCGGTCCATAATTGACCCTAACCCCTATATAAAGTCCCCTTCGGAAAATTACTTTATCACCCATAACTGGTTAAGAGAAGCATCGATAGCAGTGAAATTCGGCACAAATATGTTTTACGGAAACTTAAATCTCTTTTTAGAATTTTATAAGGATTAGTCTATAATTGACCCTATCCCACCTATAAGGTCCCTTTCAGAAAACGACTTTAATTACTGACTCAAAAATGTGAGTACATCAGTAAAATTCTACATAAACATGAATGACTTGATGGTGGGTATATAAGATTCGGCATGGCCGAATATAACACTCTTACTTGTTATTTTTATTTTTTATCTCTTTTGCTTTTGGTAACGTTATTTTTATATCAAGAATTGTTTACAATTTACAATACTTTACATACATATACCCCTATAGTCAAGCATAGACACGATGTTTGTAAAATAATGGCCCTCATCAGAAATACTACCTGTGAGATTTAAAAATGTCAATCAGATTTAAATTTTTAAAAATTATTTCAAATAATAATTAAAATAGGATTTTATACACATTTACTCCCGGCCGTCAATTGACCCTAACTATTTCAACAGACTCCTTTAGAAGTTTAGATTGACCATAATATACGTTTTATATGAATCAATCGTGTAGAATATTATATGGTCGTATATACCTGACTTAGATTTCTTATTTTTTGCGCCTCAATCTTGAATGAAAATACCTTAATAAATAAATTTTTATTTGCTTGTGAACATGTGTTGAAAACAGTTGTTTGATTTTTTATTTAATAGCAAGCAAAAAATTAATTTAATAATAGATTTTAGCGATAGTAATTATACTTACATATATATTAAACCGGTTGAGATAAAAAATGGGCAATTAATTAGGGGCAAGTAATAAAAATGAAACGCTTATTAGGAAAAATAAGTCTCCCGAATTAAAACGAATTAGGTAAATGATTTCTGAAATGGCCAACTAATTGAAATACATCGCCATGTATTAGATACACCGCATATATCGTGTATTATTTCATAATTCCACTGAAGCAAAACATAAAAAAGACTTTGCTGAATTGAACCCATCACCACTAGTCTAGATGGACTAGCACTCAACTAACTAGCCTTAATATTTTAATGTTCAATTCACAATCGTAAACAAAGATTACGATAGCTATGTAATTGTTGTTTCTGTATTGTAAATCTAAACAATTTCGGATATGTCCTGAAACTTCTTTCTGCGTTCTCTTCCCAATATCTTTCACAGATCGAAATTATGGAAAGATTTTTTAAATTTGCTTCCGTCTTTGAATATGACCTAAGTGCTGTTTTTATAAAAAGCATTTTCATATTTCTATAATGCTTTTTTAATATTTTTTTAATATAGATGATCCCCCTTTTCGTAGATAAGCATAATAGATATTTCTGGGTTTATCATGATTGGATTCTTTTGCAGGTCTGACCATTAGATTATATCAGGTTAGATATCAAAGGATATCTGACAGAATATTTGGAAAATTTATATATCCTTGTAATACGATATATTAATCCGTAATTTGTAGACCGATTCAATTCAGTTTCAAGTTACAAACTATAAGATCCACTTCGGTAGAAATAATTGTTCAGGGGCAGACATAATATATAAACAAATAAATATTTTTTTTTAACTACAAAAATTTTAAAGGGAAACAACGAATTTAAAAGCAATTTTCAATTGTCTGATTGCAATAATTTATTTAGTTATAAATATTAAACCCACTGTTTTATATTTGGCAAACGAGAAGTAATTGTATTTATGTTGCAGGCAAACGCATAGACATGAGGACAGACATAAATGTCATGTAAGAAAATTTAATATCAAACAAATTCTCGTATATCATAATCTAAATCGTCTATGACGAGAGTATGAGTAAATAAAAATATTTATAAAAATTTCATAAATATTATATTAAAATGTATTTCATTTTACATTGCATAGAATGCATTATTATTTTATCTGCAACATGACAACAGAACTCAACAATTTTAAGTGAAACCCCAACAACAATAAAAAGAAAAAGCTATAAAAAGTTTTTAGCAACAACACTGCCAGACAGCCAATCTTAATGGAAGCAAGTAGAATAAAGCATGTGATTAAGTTGTAATGACATTTTATATACTCTACATTAAGAAATAGAAGCTGGGAAATCTACAGATCTTTTGGATTTCAATATTCTAAAGGGTCCGAAAATTAAACCTTAAAAACGGGCCAACAATTTTCAAAGAGTAATTATGTGAAAGATTGAAAACTGCGACGAACTAGTTCTTAGTACTTAACGTAGATTGCTGCTCAGATATTAACATTTAAATGTTTAATATTTTATGATACAAATGTTGGGAAACACTGCTCCACATAGCAAGGAAACACAGTGGTGGTGTCTGGTATTGTTGTCAAACTAACAATATATATAAGTAGATAGAATAGTAATTTAAATTTTTTTAAATATTGATTTTCGTAATGAAATTCCAGGATTTTAAAAATCACAAGGTGTGAAATCGTTATGTTAAGTAGATACACAAATACAATTATACATTTGTTTATATGTATCTACCAAAGTCACGACAAATATTTAATATAACCCCGTTTGCTTAATGCAGGGTATTAAAAAAGAGACAACATTTTTTCTAATATTATTTGTCATATTCTCAAAACAACTTATGTCACCACAATATCTAAACAACATTGCGATGGTGATGATGGTGGTGGCATACTTAAAGTTAATAATAAATATTTTCGCAATACAGAAAAAATGGAAAAATAACATAATAATATTAAGAAAATTCTATTAACATGAGTTAGCTAAGCAAATGTTAGCCGGTATTAATATAACCTATTCCAAAATTATTTTTTTCATATACTACCTTTCTCAGACCTTTATAAGAAATCAGTACTTCAATCAATCCAGAGCTAAGAGTGTCAATGATACGGATTTATTAAATCAAGTACAAAATACTGTGTGTTCTAATTAAACTTATCCCAAAATTTACTTGCTTTTGATTTGTACTTGAATTCAACTTTCATGATTCAGTGGCCTAAAGTCAAATAAGGCCAAAAATCGCTATCTCAAGTAGAGTGATAGAGAAATTCTGCTACCGGATTTGAATAAAGCTTAGCATAGTTCTTAAGAAAAAGTGACATTAGGAAATGTTTAGTAATAAACTCTTGATCATTATCAGATTGCATAGATGAAAAATTCAGTACAGGCATGGAAAATTCATCACTTTTTTCAGTATATTGTCTAATTCATAGTCTATAGACTAGACTATTCTATAGTCTAGTCTATAGTCCAGTCTATAGGCTAGTCTATAGTCTAGTCTATAGTCTAGTCTATAGTCTAGTCTATAGTCTAGTCTATAGTCTAGTCTATAGTCTAGTCTATAGTCTAGTCTATAGTCTAGTCTATAGTCTAGTCTATAGTCTAGTCTATAGTCTAGTCTATAGTCTAGTCTATAGTCTAGTCTATAGTCTAGTCTATATTCTAGTCTATAGTCTAGTCTATAGTCTAGTCTATAGACTAGTTTATAGTCTAGTCTATAGTCTAGTCTATAGTCTAGTTTATAGTCTAGTCTATAGTCAAGAGGGCAATTTTTAATTTTCTATGTCTGATCAAAGGGTTTTCAATTATTTTAAAAGATTCCATGCATCCAAGTGATGCACAGTATTTCAGCAAGTTTCTTTTGGAGGTACAGTAATGAAATTCTTATTCAACAGTTGAGGCTAATAGGCTTGTGGGTGTTAAAAAAATGATAACAAATACGATCTCAGAGACATAAAAATATATTATGTTATACTATTTTAACATTTAAGCTATGTACAGCTTCCATTTCACATATTAAACTTAATTCCTTTAAATCTCATTTAATCTATACACATTGTTTTTTACAACAGTGACATTAAATCCAGTAGTTTGTTGCAACTATATTGTTTTTTATTTTCATAAAGTTTTATTAAACTTTATAGATTGTAACGATAATAAACAATGAGTATATAATAAAATAAAACTATAACATGTATCATTGATAAATAAAAACAAAAGTTAAATAATTTTTTCCGAGAGCAACAATAAAAGAATTAAGATAAAATTGGAAAACTATAGAGGAGAAAGAAGAGAAAAAAACATAAAAAATGTCAAACAGAAGTAAAAATAATATTGCAATTTAATTAAATAATAACAATAGGAGTAGTAATAATTAAAAAGACAACATTTAATTAGTTTTTTACATTTTACAACCACTTATATTGAGTATTCAATATGAACACAATTTTGCTAAACTCTGGTATTTGCAGCAAACGTTTTTACTATTTTTCTCTATTAGGGTGAGTAAAAACATAGTTGAGTAGAAAGATTGAAGTATTACTTGATGATGATACAATTGTTCTTGAGTTGAAATATAAAAATACTTCATAGATAATGTTATTGTCAGTGTTTTATTTTACCATCTCATTGCAAATTGTATCTGTTATTCTTCTTATGAATCATCCATCCATACATTAAGCAATAACGTAATTTTTATCGACATCCACTTCTGGTGCTGTTAACATCTTTTACAACACAACATCTTTTACAATGCAACTGTTTGTTTATTACAGTTGTGTTATATTTTAATTAAATCTTTTATTTTTTTCAGTATTATTATGTATTAAGTTCCATTTTTTATATTTAATCATAATAATTTAAACATACAATGAGCTGAAGAACGGAAACCTCTGATACATTAAGTTGAGAAACAAATTGCATATTTCTATGCATCATTTGTACAAGTACATGCCACATAGTTGGAATGAGTACATGCCTAAGTGTTCATGTAATAGATATATTACTTTTACGTTTGCTTTATTATAGTATCTGTTGGATTCGAAGTCGTTTGAATTACTAAAAACCATTACAGTTGCGAAACTTACATTGTATTTAAAGTATTTAAATTCACACTTAAAATGGGATTTTATAATGACCAACATATGGTAGCTAATAGTTAGATATTTCTCAAACACATGCCAGTCATCGCAAACAAAATAATGATAATGGATACATGAAGAAACTTACTCTATCTTCTCTTTGGCTATTAAAAGGAGAATTAAAAATGCCTTAATAAAACATAATTAACTGATATCTTTTGAAATTAAGCCATTCTGGTTTGGTGCAAGGTAAACTTATTAGCTGCCAACATCCATTTGGGAGACCTCGGACATAAACTGGGAGGCTATCTAGAGAATCTAGAGTCTTAGAGAGTAACCAAAGAATAATAAACTGGAGATATAATGTGGCATATGAATTTCAGTTTTTGTATAGGTAGAAAAAAGAATGTTGCGGCTTAGGACCCACCATAACGAGGAATCACATTTCTTCTTTAATTTTGTAAATGCATGTTCATATACCCGTAGCCACGCCTAGCCAAAAAAAAAAAAAAAACTTTCAAGGAAGCGAAAAAAGTAGAATTTACTTCATGGACTTCCAAATTCACTACATCTAAAGTCATTGTCAGGAAGTAATTATTATGTTTTTTTTTTTTTGTAGTATTTATAATACAACTAATTTGACTCAAATAATATTACCATAAATAAATAAATTTCACACATTCATCCATTAACTCAAAAATAAAATTAATTGAATTCAAAACATTTCAGTACAACAAAATATATATTCAATAAAAAAAAATGGATTTTTTTCGTTTTTTGGAAGTCGATAAATATCGCTTCCACATAAGCTAAAAAAATACTTAATGCTTCTTTTGAAGTGGGGATAAATGTTATTCCTTTGGAAGTACTTCGTTTTATTTTTGCTGGGCGGTATTGAAAATAATAAACGAATCGACGATAGAATCGAAATGGCCAATATTAAGAGTTTATCCAAAGCGGCTAGCTCGTTCTATATTACGCATAAGAGAACCTTGATACAATTTTCTCTTGAGAGAAATTCGTTTATGCTTTTTATAGGAATGATTACTGGACAGTATTGTAGAAGTAACACTACAACGACTTTTATATAACTGCTCTCTTCTACAAGAATGAAGACTAAGATATATTGGTAAAGACTCCTTAATGATCTGAGTTGTTTTAAGAATCCCTACAAAAAATAAAAACTACTCCCCTATAAACATTATTGTAGTTCATGATCCGTTTAGTTATCACATGTAATGCACACATGAATTATAATTTTTTTTTTTGGTCCATAAGCCTGCACTACATACATATGATCATGATGCGTATCATGCAAGGTAGTTGTTTTTGGGATATTTTCACCTTAGCCAGTCATCATAATGTTAAATGGAGTATGGGGTTTCCATATATTTGGATTACCACTTCAAGACTTTGTAAGGAGTAAATAATTGCAAACTTGTAGGCATGTGTTAATAATAAGTAGCGATTCTTTCTGTCAGAAACTATAGATATAACAACCCTTCCCAATTAGGAAGAAATTATTTTAAGGATATTACAATGACCGAAAGCTATAGCTTCAACTGAGGGCTTTTTAATTACTTAACGTATATTTAGTAACTAAATTTTAGTTAAAAATGTGGTTAATTTCTTCAAAATCGGAAATTTTAAATCAGAAATTTCTAGATTTTAATTTTTACAAAAATATAATAAAATTTTGAACTTACCATTTCGTGAAACATCTAGTTCCACTAGATTTTCAAAATGTTGTATATCTGGAGGCAAACGTACAATTTCATTGTCACTTAAACCCAATTTACGCAAGCGATGAAGTCTGAAGAAATTCTAAAAAAGAAGAAACAAAAGAAAACAAATAAATTATCAAATATATAAATAAATAAAATACATACATACAATACCAATATAAAATACAAATTTAGGGCAAAATCCCCTTTACTAAACTATTAAATGCACGATTTCTTTCTATTAAAAGGAGACAACAAGTAAAAAAAAACCTAATCTACTATCAAGTTCATGAGCAGAAAATAACAAAAAAACATGACTAATAAATCCTAAAAAAATCGCTTTAAACACACTCCATAAAAAGCACAACAATGAAGGTAATTTGGAAACAAAATGTACCTGCCCGCCTAAAAGTCTCTAGGAGGCTTTTACATGGCATATTGTTGGTTTTTAGGTGTGTGTGTACTTTTTTGGTGCAGTTCTAGTTTTTGTTACCGACTTATTGAGTGGCAATAAATTTGCAATTTCATGCCATTTGTAACAATGAAATATTAAAACAACATTGTTGTTATTGCTGTTGCAGATGAGGCATAAAATGGACTGCAATGGGGCATAAGCAGAAGGTGAGGAGATTGCCAGCAGGGGAATTGAGACAAGATAATGTGAAGTATTCACAACCCACATGCAGCATGTGAGAGAGACGAAAGAAGTTGGGATTACTAGACGTAGCAACAATGATCATTTTACCACAGCGACTACAACCACCACCACAGTCTTTCACTGGGGCAAAGTAAAAGGTGCGCAATTTGACCCAACTTTAGTTTTTCTTTTTTTCTATACTGCAATACTGTATTCCATTTTTCATTTGCTGTGAAACTGAATACGATTTGTTATAATATGGCCAAACAAAAGACAGAAAAAAAAGTTGTTAAAATAGATAGAAAGAAAAGTTTTATGAATTTAGAAAGATCAATTTATTATAATCACGACTTATCTCTTTTTTTTTGAGCTCGCTTTTACTCCGTTTATAGGGGGAGGAAACGAAGACAAGTCAATTGCTGTTATAATACCCATGATTTTCTTTTTTATTATTAATACATCAAGCGTCTAATGATGGCAATGAAATCAACAGAAGAAAGAAAAAATAAATTAAACTTCATTTAAATTTCAATTCAATTTTAGCGGAAAATCTCTAATGTTTAAATAGACAATTGCGGTTAATAATGAAAATTGTAAATAAAACGTCAACAGTGGTAAACTTTCTTTGGAATAGAAATAAGAAAGTTAAATGTATTTTATTATTATTAATAAAAATTTTCTTACACTAACGACAACGCTATAGTTGGGATGCTTAATAAGGCAAAAATATTAACACTACAATTAAAAAGTACACCAATCAATTCAGAATTACTTTCGGAGTCCATTCTTTCATCTATCCGCCTGTCTGTCCGACTAACTGTTTATATAAATCTTTGGCGCAAGACACATATAGCAATTTTATGGTATTCAAATTAAAAAGTCTTAAAGGAATGCCTCCATAAGGATTTAGGGACCATAATTATGTTAAATATAATATTCATTACTCAGCATATCTGACCACCATTGGCCTTCCAGCATTTTATTAATGTCGAGAAATCTGAAAAGTTTATTGCTAAAATGTTGTTTATCAAAGTGAATATTTTTCTATCATCCACCATCATCAGTAGAAATAGATGACAAAAAGTATTTATATTTGATCCTTAGAAAATTCTGAATCCATTTAACTATGTCTATCCGTCTTTATGTCTGTGTAAAACACGCTCACTGAAAACTAAATAGAAGCTAAATAAATTAATGGATTTAGATCAAAAAATTCACTATTTACACATTCCTATTTTTACGGACACTATGCAATATATTTACATGAAAATCAGTAGAAAAAATGGCTATATCGGTCCACAAATTCCTATACCCCCCATACAAGTGTATATGAATTTATTGTTTATGTTAAGATCTTTACAGAGTTTCACCAATTTATTTATATTTGATATGAAGAAAAAATCTGGATCAATTTATATTTGGTCATAGCTTTCATATCCTATTGCACAAATCACTTAAAAATACATTACTGCCAAACATGCTATCCTCCCGAAATTACTCAAAGTAGTTATAATATTAGGCATTAATATTCCTTTTATATACAGACATGTTTCATGATCGATCCGTCATTGATCATAATAAGGCCCCCTTCCAAAAATCACTTAAAAACACTGACTGGTGGGTTATATTTAAGATTGGGCTCAGCCAAATATAATGCTAGAACTTGTTAATTTTCTGCAATGTTTCACGCACCTACTGCAAAATATATAGTATACTACCCAGTATTTAGTATACATTTATGTATATTCTTACATTCAAATATTCATATACTCAGTTTACATTGATTACTCTAACGGAAATAATAATGTATTTTTTTTGTTGTTTACAAATAATATAAACAAATCTTGTTTATTAATAATAACATATTTTCAATTTTTAATTAAAACTATCCAATTAATTTTTCTCTTTAGATATGGAAAAAGTCTAAATGCATGTTACCAAATAAAAATATGTCTACTTTACCTGTCTATGAATCCGTAAAGAAATTAAAAAAACAGTCCATGTAACGGAAATTATTTATAGATAATAACTCTTTAACACCTTTAAAATAGAAAATTGTCTAATTTTTTTGGTATTTAAGAGATGCTAAATTTGCATGTGGCATTTTATTTTGAGCAGGAAGATAAAGAAACCACTTAAGCATATAAAACAAGTGGGTAACACATTTTTAATGGTCATCAACGAATAATCACAAGCCTACATGAAATCTTTTGGAAATTTAATATTTGTCCTTATTTTCTAATTAATATGTAAATTAATTTATGTTCTCTATAGAAAGTCCTATTTGTAGATTCGATATTATTTTAATGAAAAGCTAAAACAGCTAAGAAAATCATTATAGAAGGATACCGGAGTGGCAAACTGAAAATCATGGTAACAATTCCTTCTATAGATTATTTCAAAAAGGCTTAATATTTAAACTTGTACTTTAAAAAAATAGTACTGTGGCAGACCTGCTAATGGCTACAGAATTCACGTTTTGTAGGGATGAATTTCTAATAGAGAAAATTTTCCGGCTTTAAAGTAAAGTGAACTTCAAAACTCCTAACAAGGATATGAATATGACAATCATTATCCGGGATCATGCTAAAGTTGTACCATATATATGATCATAAACTCTTTCAACGTTATTGAAAACACTAAACACTGAGGTATGTCAAGAATATTTCCAATATGCCCAACTTTTGCAGGGTTATATATTCTCTAAAATGGATATATTCTCTAAATTTGAGATTGAAAGTTGTATCAAATTTCGTCCAACAAAGTGATCTTATGGAATCATTCTTCCACTAAAACAAAATATAGGTCTCCCGATATCCATCAGATTACCTATTGCATGTACATGTAATCTTGAGAAAAGGCGACATATTACAATGTCAACAGATACCCCAAAAAACAGCAGACCGTGAATTTTTCTTCCTTGCTAGGTTTAGTCAGGATTTACATTGTTCATAGAAGGTTTATCAGAGTGTGTTATCTGTTAGTAAGAACAAAAACCATCCCATCTGCGTGATTTGTGAACGGAGGACAACAGGGGAACAATGATCTGATTATGGACCGGCAGAACCTTGTACAAAAAATGCCTACGAAGTAAGATAGACAAAAAAGTCTGGGGAGTTGTCTAGTTAGCTCACCCAGTGTTTTATAAGATACCACCGTTTCAACGAAAGTTTAATTAACGGATTATTCTTAAACGGAACTGTTTCGCAGAAGGATATTGGTATAACCTTATCCTTGATATTGCTTTAATCGACAAATGAACAACAAAAAATCTTTTTTTACTGAACCTGACCCTTTGCTGTTTCATGATCTGATATGTCTTACAATATTTTGTCTTTAACGAATGTTAACAATTTTATAACAAATACCGTGTTGTGCTATTGGAAATGATCAAGTAGCCCACTACATTGAATAATATCTAATGGTCTATTCGACTTTTAAAACTTCTCTGCTTTTAAACAATATATAAAAAGCCATATCGAAACATCAGGTGATACTACTTTTAAATTTATGTAGGCTATAAAATATTGAAATTTACACTTTTAAAAATTCTTCTATTACACATTAAATCAAATTTTGTTAGGATTATACAAAGCTTTAAGACTAACTATTGATTCTAAATGTTCAAAAGGAAGAGAAGAGAACTTTGTGATAAAAAATTTTATATTTGTTTAATTTTTGCAGTACGTGTCATAATGATATTTCGCTGAGTGTATATATTTTCAATCGCATGTCTTTACTCAATCGTCATTATATGAGTGCACGAATACATGCAATCTGAGAAACATATGAGATTTATGCATAGATGCAAAAAATAAAATATATACACAACAACAAAAACAAGTCATAAACTTTTTGTTTATATACAAAATAGAACGAGAAAATAAAAATCATCATGAAATAAAAAACAACAAACTAGACAAATGACACTTCACTTCACCATCTCGTTTCATTACGTTTCTGTATATCGTCATCTTCTTTTACTGCTGCAGCCGTTGCTGTCAACTGCAGCGATGAGCTTGCTAGCAACAATAAAGTGAATGCTTTGCAATCTACCAGATACATATAGAGATACAAGAATAAAACACAACATTTACAACATCTTTGTTGCTTGCTGTTGCTCACTGGTGGTGATGAGGTGGTTGGTGGTAGTTTTTTAATTCTCTTTTCAGTGTTTTTCTAAATATTTGTTTTTAAACTTGATGGTTCGTTCTTCTTTCTTGTTTTTGATGTTGTTGGTGGTGGTGCCAAAGAATTGTTTAGTTTTGTGTTTAGACAAATGAAGATGAGCTAAAAGTAACAGGCGCACAGAAAATCTAGAATCAAAATGGTTAAATTTTAAAATTATGAACACAAAAAAAAAAATGGCAAACAACCGACAAACACGGTAAGCATTATACTGCGACAAGATGCATGTGAAAAAGACGGTTCAAGCAAATTTTGTCACGTAGTTGGAGTAAATTTTACTCCTAGAAATATACATATATTATATGAAAAGTAAAAATTTAGATCAATAATTAATTTATTTATCATGTACATACATGTGAGAAATGTTTATATTATGTTTATAAAGAATATTTTAAGATATGCGGGATGATGAAATAAAAATAGAATATTGTATTTTCAGAAGTTCGGACCAAAAACTTCACATCAAAATCCACAACAAATGCATGTTTGTTAGTTTAGAAGAAAGCAGAAAATCTCTTCCGATCGATATATGAATTGAGGCAAATTGGTTTTAAGTTCGATATATCTGCTCAATTTGTTATCAGATCAACCCCAATCAATGTGGAACTATTTATATTGCTTGGACTTAGTTGTAGTCGATTTCTTTCTGCACACTAGGTTCTAACTCTATTTCGAAATCGTGATGCTTTGAAACTTTTTGAACTTCAAGTTTTAAGTAGTTCAAAAAGAAATCACGCTTAACCAAATTTTGACTGAACCATCATTCTCTTACAAACATATGGGTTTTTAGTAAATCAAGGTAATAAATTTCGTATTTTTTTATTTCATTAATGTCATTGTAATCAACAGCATCTTAAAACCAAGTCGTAGATTCCCTGCAATCGTAGGTAGTCTGCAAGTAAGTGAATACAATAAAGCGAAATAAAGTAAAGTAGTCATGTCGAGAAGATGTTTCGCTGCATGACTGTTTCGTATATAGTTGAATGCATCTATTTTTGTTTAGTTTGTTTTTTACTTTTAATTTTAAATGGTTTTAAGTAGATGTGCATGTAATCTGCCAGTTAAGTCAATTCTATTTATTTAGAGAAGATTTTATCGCCAATTAATATGATTAATAAATTAAATCATAAATAAAATTTTGTAATTTATTACGAAATTTGTTTTATGACGAAAAAACTTAAGCTGTAGAAAAAAAAAACTAAAAATAGAATGTAGTTGATATTTATTATTGAAATTATTATAAGTTAATAGTTAAGCTATTTCAATGTTTACTAAGGCACTAGGTTATGACTCGATTAAGGTAATGCACTTTGACATAAATTGCTATTTAGAGTGGAAACTCAATATCAGTCTCATTAGAATATTAAAATATTGACAAAAAACTGTTAGAAAAGTTAAAAATAAAAATTATGCGCTTAATACTAGGCTATTAATAGGAAAACTGGGTACCACTTCAAATAGACAACAACAGCATTTGCCCAAATTCTTTGGACATGCAAATAACATCTTTTAATATTTTTAATTACAATTGATGCAAATATTACATTTTTTTGGACTTTAGATTATAACTATTTCTGCTATATCTATATATAAAATCTAACTAATTACATATGAAAATTCAAAGTTATTATAATCTTTACTCATTACAGTCATATTTCCTTTGAGCATTTCCTTCATAACTCACTTTTAAATACAAACAAATCTTCATTTAATATCACAGAGGAAATTGAATAAGTGTAACTTAACATTATGAAAATAGTAAAGCAAATGTCATTATAACTTTTCATAGTTGATTTTTAACAAATATGGACCAACCCAAAAGTATTTTAAAGCTTTTAAATTTGTATTTAATAAACATGTATGTTAAAGTTCATTATGAAAAATTCAATCATAAAACAATGAAGATCAATGACAGTTAAGATAAGGATAAAGAAAATAAAACCAGCTATAAGCGATACTTTTAAGGATAGTTTGAAGTTTAGTTATCAACAGCATAGCTGGAACCATACAACGTAAATCTTAATGTTGTTCTATTCAAAACAAAATAAGTTGTGCCAGCCTCAATAAACAAAGATTAATGCAACTTTTCCTTATAGTAGTAAACCAACGGAGTTTTAAATTATAAATGCAGATTCAAGAGGATGCTTATATCTTGTAAATCATACGTAAGTCTAGTACAATGATATATAACACGGCAAGAATATCACTACGCACTGGGAAAACCCGGTAGAAAAGTACCGAACACAACGATAAGGGATGTGTATAAAATTTAAATAACACCCAGTTATCATTTCGACTACAATCGTTGTTATTTTGGGAACACATTGTTGTCATATTGATTACAATTTGAGTCATTTCGGCAGTGCATCCCGAGTTTCAATATCCTCTTTTCATATAGTTGTGGGCGAAATGCACTTGGAATACATACCATCGTAATGAACCCGGACTTTGCCACCAACATGTCTTTTATAAGGACTTTGAAAACATCCCTCACATTTAAGATTCACTACAAGTAAATGCATCATAAATAGGCCTTTCAACTGAACGTGTTCGTCTTGGTAAAGAGTTATTTGCTTGTTAGTGTGTCAAGATTTATCACACATGTACGTACATGAGTTTTATTTAATACAAGTTTAAACACATTAAGCTCAATATGCGAGTGTACGAGTGTACGAGTTTCATCGTTTGTGTGAAATGTAAGTGAAAGAAATCAACTAGAATATAGCCAAAAGGCAGGTGATATATGGATTTTAACATCTATACACATGTACAATCATCTAAAGACATATGTACATATTTATACTACTTCCACAGCTACGTATAATGTTGCCTCTCCATTTGACTATTTCTTTCTGTTCATAAAGAACTTTTTGTAGTGTTGAAAATGCGAATGTAAATGCGAATACAACTGCTGAATGGACGGATAGCTTTTGAATTTTATGAGCTCCCATCGAAAAACTACATAATGTAAGTTTGTAATGGTAGACTAGAAATGTTAAACCAAAGACATAGTATTACATATGTAATGAAAATATGTTTGTGATTATTATGTATACACTTAGAGAAATAATAAATATACTACATATTAAAAGTATATATTAAAAAAAATTAAAGTAAAAATTAAACCTTTGGTGGCTTTTACACCATTGACAACAATTAGGAGAAACTATATAACAAAACTTTTTTCATTTTAGAAGGATTTGTCGGACTTGCGAAACTTTTTTAGAACTAATTTTCAGCATAAGGCTTTTTGCTTCCGAGCTGCGGTTGCTACTGTTCTTCCTTCTGCCATTTTCCATTTTGATGCTAAGAAATTATGAAAATGTGGACCTGTAAATACAGTCTGATAAGGACATCATCCTTTGCGTAAGCCTCTAACCAAATCTGAAAATGTTTGTAAGGTAGAACACTGGAAAATATTAAATCACTCAAAAGGCGCAAAAATGCACAATTTCGGGTAAAGTGAAACTAATTTACAACATTTTAGGTTTTAAATTTATTATAATTATTAGCAAACCCGTTCATAACGGAATTAATGTTATATGTTCCATCACAGTTCCTCACTCTAATATCCTCTGGACACTACTAAAGTTCAGCATTGAATCACTTGTACATATTTAGAAGTTCATATTCCATTTTCCTGATTAGTTTCTCATAAAGCCAACAAACACTTGGTTACACCATAAACCGAGCTATTTGAACAGGAAATTGACAACCAACTGGAAACCCCTTCAAAACAACAACTTCAAATTTAATAACTTTTACTACGTGTAAAAATGTTATTGGCAACACATTGAAACGAAAAAAAAATAATTCAACATATAATGTCGTTTATGGCGGTCTAGTGGAAAAACTATATCTATGTTCCAGAGGGAAATTCAAAACGAAGAAGCATGCTTCTAACTTGCAAATGCCAACAACATGCCACAACTTGGTGTACGTACTATGTACGTAAAGATTACAAATTTAGGGTGAAGAATATAAAACTCACACTCATACAAGCAACGGTCTGTCGGTCGCATCGGTATGAAAACCGGAAACTGCTGTGCATGGTTCAGAAAATTATAATACAGTTTTAGCATTGAATTTATTCACTACAATATTTTACTCATATTTTAATTTTTGTACTTGTGGTGATTTAAAACAACACATTTGCTGTGCTATTGATGATGATAAGCACATGGCATAAACACGTTCTGATTTTTTATTGTTTTTGTTTCTTTTTTCAGATTCTTTTCATGAATGCACATTCCCAGCACACCGAAACACATTTAGACAGTTAGTCATTTGTATGTTGATACTACTTACTGCTTCTGCTGCCTGTCTTTTTTATAGTACATTTTTTACTACTTACCTTGAATATTTGTTTTTATAGTATTTTCTCTGCGGTTTGATTATTAAAAAAAATAAGTTTATCTTAAAATCACCCTGCATATCATCATGCATTTTACGTGAATATCAAGCCATCATTTGTGCTTTAGCTTCTGTTCATTATAGAACAAGTCTGGCCGGTGGACTAGACCCAAACATCTTGTAATATTGTTGGTTTGTCCAATGAGTTTGTAAGAGTTTGTGTAAAAATTTGCAATTTAAAGTGTTGCTGTGTTAAACCATGCAATTCGTTATTAAAAATTTGTTTATTCTTTATATTATTCTACAGATAGAATATAAACTGTTGTACATTCAAAGAAATCTAGGTAGTAGTAACTAAAGAACTACATCATTGTTTTTAGAAGTTACTCCAAAATCGCAATAGTAAATAGTAAAAAACACGAAACTTTAAAATAAGTGCTGCAAATTCTGAGGTTGGATTCAGTTCAGATCAAACCTTTAAAAAAATATATTTTTATAACTTGTATGTATTTGAAAATTTTAGTATTTTTAGTTATATTTATTCTAGAAATCTTTCTATTAAAGTTGTTTGGATAATTTAAACATCTTGTGAGACATTTTTTCTAAGTTCTTTAACGTTTTTACAAGAAGCCAATACGTTTCCACAGATTTTGGGGATTTACTTCTCGTGGTCAATATTGATTGAATACCACTTTATTAATAGTGGCATTATGTCAAATCAATCCACAAATATGAAGGTACTCTGTGCCCCCTTTCTTTCTGTAGAAACTTTGTAATAGATATTTCAGAAGCGTGAAAATGGCTTGTCACACATGATGTATCTTGGACAATTTCCTAAGTATTGTTTTCAAATTTGAACTTGACCATTAGCCACATAGATATATTAGCCGAGAAGTTGTCAGTTATCAGCCGGTATAAATCTGTTGTAAAAAACACTTTTTAATATCTTTATCAGTACATTCACGAAGAAACAACTGAAGTGACAGCTTTAGAACTTTACAAACAATTGAATTGGGATAATGACACAGTCTACTGAATTACGTAAAAATTATATCGACAACGAATTTTACAATCAATGATTAGCATAATTATAAAATGATTGTCGCAGCCATATGCAACATATTTTTCACTCTGCTGGCGATATGATAAAAATAGATTTTCTTAAAAATAAAATAAAAAAATACTTTGCATTTTGTTTCCTTAAACTCTGCCATACACAATATCTGTTGAAAGCTTCATACACATAGAGTTATAATTAAAAATATGTGTATATCCGTAAATACACATAGACTCAAGCCAAACGCACTATGTATCACTAGTCAGAGAAGAACTTAAATGGGTGCTCTTCGGGTTGATTGCAATAAAAAGCTTTAAATTTACATTCTTGTTTTGTATCGTTTCATTTTGTCTACATTAAATATAAAAGTCGCAGCAACAATTGTTAAAAGCCAACTCTCAGTCATTAAGTCAGTCAAGTCAGTTTGTCATAAAACAGCAAAAACAAAAATCATTTCAAAATGCATCAACAGCAGCAGTCGTTTTCAAGTCTTTACTAGCTAGTAAGTGCATTATGAAAAGGTATATTTTTTCCCATTCGTTTGGTGTTCGTCCGTCGGCCTGTGCAAATTTCTGAACGCCTGTTCAAACTAGATACAATAGCAAAAATTTGTCTATCTGTTGATGTTGTTTGTTGTATATGAGAGTTACCCTCAACATACATACAACAACTAAAATAGAAACAAGTGGCGAGAGATGTTGCTGGGGCATGTGTACATACATACTTTTGTGGCTATATCAATGAGAATGGCACTTCGGTATTCAATTTCCTTCTATGTCTATGTTTGACTATTGCGAACACATTTGGATAAAGTTCCCTTGTGGGTATTTTGATTTCATTTTGGAGTTATTTTATTTTTATATTTATATATATTTTTTTGTAATTCAAACAGCAAACGTGCTTGTGTGGAAACATTTTTAGAGGAAACAGGGAACAATGAGATGGAAAAGAGAAACAGGTAAATAAATGCCGGCCGGCCGGTAATACTAGATTTATATTTCTTTGTTTAATGTTTTTTAGTCTCTTTCATTTTCCAGTCTCTTTTAATGGTTTTAAAACACAAAAATAGATTTGAAAGTAAGTTGTATTGTTGTGACTTTTGTTGACAACTGCAACGAACATGTATATTGTGTCATTGATTGTATAAGTGTTTGTTGTCTACTTTGTAATTGTAATTGTGCATGTAAGTAATAAAAGAAGTTGAATGTGTTGAAACGTTCGAATACATTCTGATTTTGCACATGACGAAACAAATAAATTTTTTATATTTTAGAATTTTTTTTAAATGATTGAAACGTTTTATATATTGCTTGAGAATAGAAAAAGGAAGTTATTTAAATAGTTCGGTATATATCGTGTATCTATCATAGGTCATTATGGAAATGTCTGGGCTGATGTAAGAACTTTTTTAGAATATCAATGAGACCATAATCAGTAAATTTTAGGAATTGCTGAGAAAATTCATAGGAGGTTATACAAAACATCCTAATGTCTTATTGTACTTTTGTAAAATCAGCTTTCTATAGTTATGCCTAAATTGACTTACAATTCGCAACATTTTGGAGCTAAAATCAGTTAGCCTTGCAAATGATTCCTCTAAAAGAAATCAATCTTCCAAAATATATTAATATAGCCTGCCAAAGCTCTCTAACACAACAACTTTATTTTTGTTTTAATTTTTTTTTACTTCATCGAAGATATCGATTCGAATAATCGATTTTCCAACAATCACTACTAATTCACAGTTTTATTTTAATATTGCCATTGGGTTTGTTTATTTTTATCAAGTTATAAAAAATCTTGTTAAACCATTGAACTGAATATTTGAAAGGTTTCTTGCTGTTTTGTATCAACAACTTTCTTTACTCTAATGCACACAAAAGGAGATAAGTCAAATATATGCAGCAATATGTACACAATCTATAAATGCTTTGATCCCATAAGGAGATTGTAGTTTTACATGAAGTAAGTAGTTTATTTAATATGTGCTAAACACAACATGTAGGTTACAAAAATCAAATGAACTTTAACAAGTTTGAAAATTTTAGTGTTTTCCCAGCTAAAAGAAAAATTGTTATATTTAGAAGAAAAAATTAAAGATTTTATTAAGAGATTACAAAAAACCGAAAAATCAGTTTAGTTCATATTAGAGAAATTAAAGCGTAATTAACTCACAAACACTTTTTAAAAAAACAATGATTAGTCGTTTCAAATTTCAATAGAATCTACTGAATATACAACCAACCTCTTTCTACTGTATTCTAAAGACAGATCTGCATAAATATTTATACATATTCGGTTTATTGACAAGAAAAACAGCAAAAATTCTCAAGAACACAAAACCACAATTGTATTTACAAGACATCGTGTATTTTATCATTCACATCAACTTTGTTGTCAGATGTCAGTCAGTCATTCAGTTGCACACTCAGTCTATGTCGGTTACAATGTGATACATGTGTTGCATGTCATCTAATAAATTTGATTTCCTTGTAAAACATGGCTATTTCTCTTTTGTATTATTTTCCTTATTTTCATAGTTTTTTTTTTTGCTCTTTCTTCCAAAGGCAATCAATTCAAACGATCAAAGTCATCATCATTAACGTTTCTTATTCTTGTTGACGACAACGATGACATAAAAGACCAACCAGAAGAACAACAGGAATTGTAAATTTGGCTTTGATCATCATCACAGAAAACAGCAAACGAAGAACAAACAAAATAAATCCGTTAAAAGAATTAATCATTGGATTCATTGTTGCAAAACATGAAAATAGTCTTGTTTCCAATTCAATAGACCAGGAAATAGGATTTTTAAAGAGACTCGATCGGTAGCTTTAATAAAGAAAAGTATGAAGACTGCTTGTAAGATTTCATAGTAGTCGGTAGGATGATAACAATGAAATAATAATACATAAAAACAAGTCAGATTTCTATATTCAGCTGAGCCGAATCTTATATACCCTTCACCAAGTATGTTTTAAAAACAGTTTTAATTTTGTATCTCTGCACACATGTCACACATAACATACACACAAACAAATATAAACTATAGCAGAAAGAAATATTAACCATTGTACTCTACTACCACCGTCAAACTGTATTACCGCCCCCAAACAAATATCAGCTGTATTACCAACATATTACTGCTTTATTTCCTTGTTGTTTTTAAGCTTTTATTTATAATTTGTTGAGGAAATTTTCAGAGGTAGTCTCAGATTTTTACCCATATCTCCGTTATTTATAGACCGATTTTGCTGATTTTCAATAGGAAACTTCTCGAAAGCATGTCTGACAGAATTATTGAAGATTTGGATCTTGAAGATATCTGGAATCTTCAGAAAATTAATTTCAACAGACAGGCAGACGGACATGGCTTAATCGACTCCGCTATCTATAAGGATTCAGAATATATATATACTTTATAGGGTCGGAAAATTATATTAAAGAAATTACAAGCGGAATGACAATCTTATATATACCCTTCTCACGAAGGTGAAGGGTATAATAATAAAATGGGTCGTCGGCAAACACTTTTCATGGATTGATTTTCATCTGCTATCTTGCCATTATGAAAATATTTAAACTACAGAACGTAAGAGAACTTTATTAAAAATCTTTCAATGTTATGTTGTACAGGCTGTAGTTACACAGTTGAATAATTTAATCATATCTTCTATATATTATATACATATATAATTGAAACAACATATTTAGAGAAATTTTAGTTCCTACCCAAACTATTTGCTTATATAAGCCAAATACATAACACAAATTTCGTATAGATCTATTGATTTGTTCTACAAAACCTTCGATCTGACATTACATGGCCCTCCATTATTTAAATAATTTTATTAATTCTTAGCGTAATCGCAATCGTTCTTGCCAAGAAAGCGCTAAAGAAAAAATCGGACTAGTTTAACAATGTAAGAATCTTTATAATGCAAGTACAGTTTAATCTCACCTTGGTAACATACGCAACTTTATAATGAATAGACTCCCAATATAAAATTAAAATCAATGGGTGTGATAGAAAAGCAGATCTCAGTATCTGGTCACTGGTCCAATGTCAAAATTGCGATGGACAAAAAATTATCACAATGCCATATCCAAAAATTTAACATTTTTAGATTTTTGAACTCACAGATCAACTCTTCTGGTTTTAATTGGTTTAAGTAAATGTAAATAACATGCCAAATCATGCCCAATAATAGACACTTGTATATCCATGAAAAAAGAAATAAAATTGGTGTAGAATTTCTTTTATCTCGGTTTTATTTTTAATTAACACTTGCACACTTATTGAGAATTTATAAAACTTTAAAATTATGTATGTCAATTGTAATACGAACACGGAATTATATTTATAAGTTAACCTATTTTTTAAATCAAAAGTATTTTGTTCAAAAATAATTAAATATAAAAGATGACTTTGCAGTTTTTTATAGAGTTTTAAAAATGATTTAGGAAATAAGCAGAAAAAGAATTAATTTGTTATAAACAATATTTTTTGCTGTTGATGTTAGAAAAAAAAACAAGCTATAAAAATACCTAAAAATAATGAAAATTTTGAGTTGAATATTATTATTTTCTCTCCATGTGAAAATCTTAAAACTTTCTATTCAGCGCAACTTTGTTTAACTTCCCAGTAATGTAAACCAACCACTATACATATACCCATGAATTTAAAACGATTCATGTTGGAAGTACAAACAAAAAAAGAAAAGAATGACATAAAATAATAATTCCCCTCTTTTTATTTGCTGTCTTAAAATCACTTCTTGATATAAACCTATTTGTTGGTTGTTGATCGTACTTATTCCCAAAGGGGTTCTCCTACGTAAATATGTTGTAGATGTTGCTGTTGTTGATATTAACAATATTCCATGTTAACCATCTTCCTTTGTTAGTTGATATTGTTAGTACAACATTATTTAAAAACATTTTATATTGCTGGGAAAAACAAGCAACATACTACATTTTGTTAACAATGAAGACCAAGAAAAATAGGGTCACTATTAGATTATCAGCAGCAGGCAAAGTAACATGATGTTTTTTTTTTTTTTTTCTTTTTTTCCCATTCGTTTTACATCTTTAACTAAATAAATCAATAGCTAAGAGGGAGATACTTTAGGATGAATTAAAAAAAAAAAAAAACAATTTTAACCGCCAGTGGCTCTTTACTTATTCGCACAATAACCAGGCATAGCTAACACCAACACAACACAAGCTAAATAGTTGATTGGATTGGATATCACCACCATCGTCGTCATTGTCGCCATCATCAGCAGCAACATTTCATTGATTTTTTAAATTTCCTTTTTTTCTAGTTTAAAGAAAATAAAACTACACACTGGATTTTAGATGAAAACAAAAAAACGCAAAACACGATTTAGGTTATGTTTAAAGTTTATTTCTTTTTTGTTTTTCTGCTGTTAATTTACTCTATTATCATCTTCCTTTCATCATAAACAAAAAACCCGAGCACTGTTTGTGTTCGTAATGTTTGGCTAGTGGGCTATGGTAAAATCACTAGGTACATGGTGTAAAGTGCAGAAATACACTCAAGAGATAAAGTTCATATAATTCGGGGAGTTTATATGATTTCACTATTTCAAGAAGCTCATACACAGGTGGTAATGCTCTCCTCCCTTTTGCAGGCATTTGGATAGGTAACGAAAATGCGAAAAGATCGTCATTAATGAAATCCCCAAACGTACTCAAAACCAAAATATAAAAAAGTTGGGGGTGCAGAATGTAAAGAAGTTGCATAGGTTGCAAGCATAGATTTTTATTAATTAGGATCGAAATCTAAATATAATTTAAATGACGATTTTCATATATGTATATAGAGTGTCGTAATTAGCCTTATGCAGTTCTCGCTCTCTTAAAAGAATACTCTAGTCATAATCTAAGTCTGGTAAAAAGGCGAACACATGAATCGAATCTTTTAGAAGCGAAAGGATTCCAATTTCATTTAAATGGAATATAGTCGTAGATTAGGGAATACAATGTTAGGACGATCTCTTGTACTGCTGCAGCTAGTATTTAAAAAAACGAAATTTGTCTCACTAAAGATATGTTACACAGAACTCATCCACTCCATGCTTTATTTTATAATGGCATAAATTTGTAACTTGTGAAAGCTAAAGAATATTTCCAATGTTCAAGAGCAATGCGAAAGTTCCTAGAAAGTAAAAAATTCAATCCAACTTGTCACAAAATGACTAGTTGGGTTATCGCTCAAAAATTATTCATTCCTAGTTGTTATTTCTATGAATACCGTCTTTGACAAATCGTTGTGACAGCCCAGATAATTAAATAGGCCTGTACTTTAACATTTCTATTTGTATTCCAATTTCATTTCAAAAAAGCGTCATTCAGCCGATTTATATATATTTTTGGAGATATTGATTTGAAATTGAATTGATTAGAAGCTGACCAGTGTTTGAGTCAAATTAGACCTGGTTCACACTGGGAAACTTTTGATTTCGTGTGTGAGAGAAAGAGGTGGTTGATATATCTTTCTCTCACACACAAAAATCAAAAGTTTCCCGAAAAAAATTTCCCAGTCTGAACCAGATCTTAGAATTGAATCACAGAAACAAAGAGCTATTGAGTTTTTGTGCAGAGAATCAAGAAAGTAAATGTTCTTAAAAAACTACTGATCGAATTTATTGAGTGTTTAAACTAGTGATTTTAAGTATATGTATTAATGTAGGTGGTCTATAGTTGCATTCAGTCTATTTACCACTTGTTGAATGCCTTTTACTCAAAAAAAAACTATAAAAATTAAAAAATACAAGCAGAGAGAGAACCAATATGCATATACTACGTACAAAAACATAAAACAGCATTATTTAATGTTGAATAGAGGGAGTTAAAACAATTTGATTATAAGCATATACATAGAAAAAGGCATATAGAGTCTGGAGGCGAAAGGAATTACTGGGCAGCAACAACTAAAATGAAAAAGTTTTAAAATAATAGAAAACATCAACAAAGCCTGTTTAGATGATGTACAATTTCATGTTTTCCATGTATTTCATGTCGGTATGTAGGTTGTATACATGGTTGGTTATTATATGTATTGCAATAGAATGAAATGGATGGTGGTTTGGTCGCCGTTTTGTTCTTTATTGTTGTGCACTTATTGGGCTCGTAATCGTAAAGTATGGGAAAACAATGCAACGGAAGTAAATATTTGCACAGGTATTTGAAAATGTCATTTTTAAAGCAACGTACTTTTTTTAATCTTTTTATTTATTTTTATTTAATTTTTTTTGTTGGCTCTAACAATACTTTTTCTACTTTTATTTTTATGGAATAATCCACATATCAATGTTCTGAACCTGTAAAACTATTTATCTGTCAGTTAAGTGCGACTGTGTGTGGAGTCAGAGCTTGTGTGTATCTATGGATATTGTGTTCTCTACAGTTATTTAATTATTTACCGGTAAACATTAATCCAATCACCTGGTTGTTTAAAACTTTTTTTAAATTTAAATTGAAATTTACTAGTGCAGTAGAATAAGAAAAAGAAACTTATTCAATTATATGGAAAAAAATAAAATTACGTGGGAATCACTGAATGTCTGTTGATTACTTTTTTTATTTAGATTATTTTTTTTAACAATGGATTTTAGAAGTTTAATTTAAATAGTTAAGTTTGGTATTAAAAGGAACATTAAATCGATTTAAAATAAAATAGTTAAGTGGGAAATATTTGAAAAACTGTTTTCATTGATGGTAGAAAGAACGTTTTAAGGAAAATTGTTTAAAGCGCCGTTATATTATAGATATTTCCTCAGACCTAATAGAGCAATTAGTGACCAAATAAAGGAGAAAACCAAACAATCTTTGAAAAGAAATTATAAAAGATCCACAAGAGTTTAAACAACAATTTGAAATCTCCTAATATAGTCCCAACGATACTACATATAAAGTCGAGTGATAAATAATGCTAAAAACTATGTCAAATGATAAAATACGGTGGTATCTAAAGGTTATAATAACTATCTGGACATAATCATATTCATAAATGTAAAAATATTACTAATAACAGAATTAAAGTTATTTAGCATAAAACTAAAGTTATTCAAAAGAGAAGTCTAATTTTAACGATACATAATAGTTTTGATATACACATTTATTTATTTCTCACTTTTATGCACTTTCATTTGTTTATGCTCCTGATCTTGAAAAAATTACGCTTTAGGTAATTTATATCTTTCTTTTTGTCAAGAATACATATTATAAAATTACATGAAATTGAAATTATTAACTATTCGCTTAATCTAAAAACACAATAATAGAAACAATTAAAAAAATAACAACAATAACGTAATGGAGACGATATATAAACATAGACAAACAACTTGTTGATCACACGTCATTGATACAAAAAAATTATGATGTTCCTCATTTGGGTGGGTTTTTTTTTTCTCTCTCATATTTTCTGTTAAAAACTTGTTCATAGAAAAAATAATGAGCAACAAGTTAAAGAACTAACTCACTGTAATTGTTTTTATGTGACATAATTTTCTATGGACTGGTGATGATGATGTTTTAAATTCCACGCTTGAATCGGTGTTATTATGGTTGTAATTGTATTTGTTATACTTTTTGTTTATTAATAATTGTTATTAAAAATTGCATGAGCAATAAGAGGTAGAATAATAACAATTAAGTAAAATGCAGAAATAATAATTAGTACTCACATCATCAAAACTCATGTGTCGTGAAAACGGATTAACTCACAAAAGCAATTCAGAGCGCGAATTAAGAAATATAATATGTCGAAAGAACGCGATATTGGAAATAGATTTGAATATTCTGTAAGAAATAAGGTGGACCCACTGAAATCCATTTCAAATGTTCCTTATTTGATAAGTTTATTGGTTGACTAGAAAATTTATTTTATTTCTAGACAGAATAAAAGTCGTAATGTAAACAGCAATTTTTCTTGTGCGTTTACCATTAGTGCCATATATGAAGATTTGTCTTTAATTTAGGTTTTTGACTCGATCAGAAATGTTTTTTTTCTCAAATATATTGTTTAAATTTAAAATTTATGAACTACATTTATAGTTTTCGTATTTCAGTATCTGTTTATTAACTAATTTCAAAACTATATAATGACTTACAACCCTACAATTATACGACAACGATTGTGAATTGAACATATGATTTATAATTTAAATTTGTTTAAAATGAAATTTTTTAGCGAAAAAAGTTTTTTTGTTTAAATTGAAAATTTTTGTAGAAATTTATATGGCAACGCTCGTGTTTACATACATCCCTGATGTTTTTTGAATCATTTCAAAAAATTAAGAGAGCCATACTACTGTCATTCATATTCTCTCTCATATATGACGGTTTTATTACATATTGCGTTTAGATTATCCTATCCGTTACCGTCTACAACAAATGTTTACAAATCATATTACTTGCGGTATAATGTAAAAGTGGCTTTAGTATTATATACATATGTATTTATTGACTCTTTAAGGTGTTAAGGTTAATACACTCAAAAATAGATTTAAGTAAACCGAACTCAAATCAATTCGCTGCGCTTTCAGAAGAATAACTTTTCTCAAAACAAATTTACGAGTTTTTGGGTCAAAGTAAACTTACAATATATCTATGCATAATCATTTAAATATACATAAAATAAAACCAAATAAAGAATGTAAAAGATTTTATTAATACCAAAATGACGATTATTTGATATCTACTCTCTTACTATCTCACATACCTAATAAAAATTTTCTATAAAAATTCGACGAAAAAAAACAAACTAATAATTGCTTTGAAAAACAACAGCAAACAATTAGGTGAAGTTCAAAATTATTACGTTTGAAAAACCAGAAAACAAAACCAATTGCAACACGTAGACGATATAGTCTCGTATCCAATATATAGACTTAATTTCTTTACATAGACATAAGAATAAGTTTATAAATCACACTAGTTAGATGAAGATAGAGATCTTGGGAGTAGATGATGTTATTCGTACTGAGATGAGTTTCGTTGGAATAAATTTATTCGGGCCATAAAAGCCACACCTTTAATTTATGGTCTTAACAAGTGTTTTGTTTTCGTATTTACTTGTTTATTTATATTCGTAGCATAATTCAAAATTTATTTAAATTGTGTGATACAAATAAGAATTGTTGTTTCAATTGTTTGCTCGTATTCACACATGATTTTTAATTATTTGGATTTTGAATTTCTTTATTAACAATCAATGTATTAAAATATCCTAAACATGACTTTATATAATAAGTTCTTATATTTTATTTAGCAATCAATATCTAGGAGCAATTCCATGTTTTCCGAATAAGTTTTAAAAAATTGTACATTGCACTCCGTAAGAATCTCAAATAAATCCAAACACCAAACAGTAGTTATAGTAGGAACGACGACACCTTATGCTTTCATTGAGTACAAGTAGCAAACTACACGACACTTCTCAGGCCCCATTTTTTAGAATTTTATAGTTATGAGACTATGATTATTATGTAAGTTTGTATGTTATAAAAATCACATATTTAAATCTAATATAAATCACTTTTATGTTTATTACAAGCCAGCCATATCTCATTGTAACATCAGAATGTACAAAAATTGTAAGAAATAAACAGAAAAAATAATATGTATATAGTTATAAAAATGTAAAAAGGTGTGTCATTTACTTTTAACTCTTTATTTTCATATCTATAAAATTCAATTTAAATGTTCAGCGACCAAAATATGAATGACATGAATTAAATTGTAGCGGAAGAGTGGCAACAAAAAGATTTGTACTGATCTTGCTGTTGGTTTATAACGATTAGAAGAAAGAGTATGGAGAGGAAATTACATGCTAAGTTTTATTACATTTTACATTAAAAAAATAAGCCATCAACATTTCCTGAATGAAAATAAATTAAAATATCAAAACAATAAGAATGTAAGAACAATAAAAAAGAAAGAATTACTAACAACAGTGAATACAGAAGACATATGAAGAATAAGAGAACAAAATATAATGACTTTCAATATTTCGATAATAAGACCATTTCTTGCAAAAACTTGAATCCTAAACAATATAAAACATTCTGTTAACTAAAGATTCTCCGATCAGATATATTCTTAAGGGACAACCATTACTCATACAGTTCATAATGTTTGAACTAAGCAAATATTTTGTCCGAAGTAAGATAGATGGCATTCATTACCATATAAGGGGTTAAAATGCCAAAACTTACTTACACAATATCATTTTGTAGTATTTGTGGACATTTGATTTAAACTTTTGTTTATATAGAAGAATCTCTTGATGATAAATGTTCCCATTATATATTCAATATATTTATATTATCACTCGATGTGTGATGTGAATCAGTTAAGAGTACACGCAGAGAAAAAAACATAGTTCGAGATGGTTACTATAACACTGTAGCAATATATTGTTATCAAAAACATATAATTGTTATTTTAATTCTATTTAGACAATATTGTTGTTTCTGTAATAATTTTCATATTTATGACAGTTATAAATTTTAATATGATTCACTAAAAAATAATTATTTTCTCAATAACTATGTAATGGTAACGATGAAAACATATTATGTTACTAACAAATATTCAAACTTACAAATAACCATTATATGTTATGTTGCTATATGTTATATAACCATTGTATGTTATGTTGTTATAAATAACCATTACATGTTTTGTTGTTCTTTGTCTCTTGCTACAACAACAAAACAACTTTAGCCACACACCCCACACATATTATTTTGTGTGTGTGTTGTTTTAAGCGACAATAAAATGAGTTGAAATAATTCTCATTTGGTTTGTAACATTATATGTATAAGTATTTCACTTTGAATAGAATAAATAAGTTGTAAATCGTGTATTGTAGATTTTTATTTTTTAGAAGCTTTAATTATACTGATTCAGTAATCAAAATAAATTTGATTTCGATATATGAAGCATGGATATGGATACGAATAAGGGCGTAAAGACCACCTTTTCAAAATCGCGTTTTTTCGCATAATTATATTAAACTAACCTTTTTACATCTATTCATAAAAAATAAATTGAAAAATATAAATTTTTCGCTAAAATAGATATTTTTAAAAGCACGAATTTTAAATACTATTTATTTTTTTGGGTAAAAATATTAGCAATTTAATGTATTTTTCTGTAAAAAATCGTATAAAATTGAATTCTAATTGCACCAAATTTACAGAATGGTTGGAAAACATTTCAAATTTATTTTTTTTTTAATTATATTGCAAAAAAGATTATTATTAAATGAATTATTTAAGTATGAAAGTGTGGACAAGAAGAAGGGCGTATATCCATAACTATAGTTTTTTTTTAAAAATTATTATATCTTGTTATTTTCGGATTATTTTAGTTAAAGAGGTCCTATCCAATTTGATAATGAACTAAGATAATAATGTGGTTCGCTGATATTGACAATAACGCAATAAGGTGCGATTTAAAGATTTTTCTAAGTACAATTTTTACTATGCTATTGTTATTATACTATTTTTATATGCATATTACTATAATTGATTGATTAATATACCAAAAAAAATCTGAAAACCGCTTATAGCAAACAATTTTTTTAAATAAATAAATAAATAAATAAATAAATAACATTTATTTATATATACTTTCAACTAAAATATATGGATATATGCCCTTATTCCATTTTAGCAAAATTTCAAGTATTAATTTTGGCAAGTTGTGACTCGAATTTTTACTGAGTTTTAGCACAGGGATAGATGTGAGTTATATTTATGCATATATGTGAAAAAAGTAGGAAAAAATGCCGATTTTAAAGTTTTATGATGTTTTTATCGTCTCCTGTAAAATTTCCCAA
This sequence comes from Lucilia cuprina, assembly GCF_022045245.1. Lineage (NCBI taxonomy): Eukaryota > Metazoa > Arthropoda > Insecta > Diptera > Calliphoridae > Lucilia > Lucilia cuprina. The sequence continues at coordinate 44,281,457 of NC_060952.1, forward strand.
ATGGTTTATACGCCCTTATTCGGCTCCATGCTCCATATGTATATTTTTAAACGATATATGATATAATATAAAAATATATATTATGATATATATAATAAATAAAATATATTATGATAAAATATTTTAGCTGATTTTAACCATAATATGATATTTTAAAATTGTTACATTAACCATAATATCTTTAGACTACAATCATAAATTTAACTATAATATGTTGCTCTAAGAACATGGTTACCACAACCATGTTTTTTCTCTGCGTGTAGGTACTGAATTATTGACTATTTAAAATTATCGAAAATTTATATCGCAAGGATCGGATCAAAATTTATATGAGTGGTCTTATATAATGATATATGCCACTCATATGAGTTATACGATGCCCGTAGTTTGGAGATTTAAAAACGACAATGGCCATAAAAGCCCACTTTCGAATTGAAATTGAGCAGCTAGACTCGAAAGTTGTACCTGTATTGAAGTGGCCTGCCTATTCATCATATCTCAACACCATAGAAAATCTATTGGAAACAGTTGTTCGAAGATATGGACTCAAAAGTTGTCCTTGCAGGTCTAATTGGAAGGACGATTTTTAGGATGCAGTTATATCGAAATAGCTAAATTTATAAATGAATTTTCTATTTAATTATTGTTTCAATGCATCTCCGATGCCAAGCAGAAATACAAAGTAAAAGATACAGAACTGTATTCTGAGTTTTCGCTTTTTGTCGCCCACTGTATATCACTTCCCTCCTCCATGAAATATATTTAATAAGATGTCATTGATAATAATTCGACCATTGAAATTATACGAGTAGTTGGAGCGAGGACTGATCCACAAAATACATAAAGTTTTCTTAAAAAATATGAATATGAAGTCAAATCCATCAGATATCCCATTGTATGACATGTTTTTATGTCAAAATACAACATCAGCTTTTTTTGGAGAAGGTTGAAAACACCTAAAGTATTAAAAACGCCAAGTCGTTGTAGTTAAAGTCTCAATCATTGGAAGGAATTCCAATGATCGAATATGAAATATTCGAAACCGGTTGGTTTTTGAATGTTAAAAAAAAGAATACTCTATATATAGTTATATTTTTCAAGTGTTTAAAATGCTGGGTTATGCACTGAGAAAGAACTTGTGTCAAATAAAAAAAGTTTTTTTGATATTTTATTTTAACATATTTTTTTTTAACTAGATACTAACTAAAACTCAATGATGTTTAGACATTTCGAATTATATATGAATTATTATTGCAAAGATGGTGGGAGAGAAGAGAAAATAAATTGTTTTACATTTAAAACAAATTGACTTTTTAAGTTTCCTTCTTTTTTTATAAATTAAATAGTCGGCTTTTAAAAAACCAACAAAAGAAAAAATTTAAACTAAAATGAAAAACAAATTAAATACAAAATTTTCAATTAAAATAGCCGCAAGTTGCCAACCAGTCAGCCAGCATGCAATAACATCACATTCAACATTTATCATTCTATAATTGTCGTTTAGTAAAGAGTAAACTAGAAATATTTGTGTACAGTAGTAGTAAGTCTAAGTCGTATTTGTAGCAGTAGATTATACTAAATGCTACAATAAATGTTGTGTGTGATGCGTTGGAGACTCTGTGGTGCTTTGACTTTAATAACACTGATTACATACTTTTGCCTCCAGTTAAAATGAAAATTTTAATTGAACACTTCCGTTTTGTAAGTTTTTTTTCAGTTAAATCTTTTTAAAAAATCTAAAGACAAATTATCAAAATAAAAACTATTAGAATTTGTTGTAAACAAATTAAAATTGTTGAGACATTTAGAAAAAGAAAATAACGTACATTACATACTTTAGATCGTGACTAAACATCAAGGCTGTACCATCCAGTTTTTAAAACTCAAGTCAAGAAAATGAGTAAAAGCAAGTCATTCACATTTCTGCCTACTCACTCTTGACAAATGTTATTTAAGTTAAACATGTGCCAGGATTTCCTTATGTTCAAATGTACGTATGTACATGGATACATGACACAACAATGTGAATATAATTTGCGAAATAAAATAGAATGTATGCAAAAGATACATTACTTGTTACCTAAACAGAATTTAATCCTTTGAAGTAGCAGAAGTAACAACATGTATGAGAGATAATTGTATAATGAATTTCTAAGACTTCCTTAACAACCCTTAGAGTCGATTATTTTTATGCAAAAAGTTATAACAACACAGAGACATTGAAATACACGAGTTTATTACTTTTTTATTCTTGAAACATTCTTACTTCCAATTCCAAGTCTGCAAAAACATTTAAATTTTTAAGTATACAGGCATAGATTTTTTATAATATATATTTTTTACTTTTGTTAATAGGACAATGAACTTTAAATTTTAAAAATAATAAAAATGAATAACAAAATATCTAGAAGAAAAACTTCGAAATTTCAAGCAGCTAGGTGATTTAAAGAGTAATTCGTTTGGAAATATTATAGTCAGAGGCAATAGAACGAAATCTACAATCATTCCACTGAAGAGGAAATGACGTCCTGATTTAATATGAAAACATTGATCATAAACATATGGGGAAAGCAATTTCAAGAACACATAAAGTTATTTGACAGAACAAGACACATTTGGTTGTCATCGGAATCTGATATTTAGACCAATAAGTTTCAACGAAAGCTTAAAAAAATCGTTAGTTGTTTTTTTTTTTTTTTTGATTTTGTACCATTTTTCTATGTTATTCTTCGACCTAAGTGTTGAGTTCTGAGATTCTTTAGAAAAGGTACAAAAAGGATACGGAAACCAATGAAATGTCTTGCGTTTAAGGTGTGGTGTGTTTATGGTGATACTTTGGTTCCTATATCAATATTGACAACTAATAAACTCGACAAACATTGATCTGCTGGGAACAGCTTTGTGGAAATAATTATTTGAACATTTGGATTCGGTACGTGTGTTGATGATTAAAACCAAGTAAGTTTGAAAAATTATTAGATTACTAAAAAAATGATGAAGTATGTCAAACGAGAAGAGCCCCTTTAGACGTGGCTTAAATTTATTAGAAAGGATAATATGATAATGGAGTGTTAAGTTTCTTCGAAAAAGAGCTTATCTTGTCAATTCAGAAAACTTTTCAAATGACAAGTGATACCAAATACCAAATCGAAAATTTATTCTGATTGGGTAGAATATTTTAATAAACTAAAAGCAACAGTAATGGACCCGATATGCGTTCTCATAAGCGATCTTTTTGTATCATAATCTGTTGTCACTTGTAAACATCATCTATTTAACTCACAAATTTCGAAAAAATTGAATAGGTGAATTATAAAAAAGTTAATATTTCTTCGAACTTAAGCCCGAACAAATATTCAATTAATAATTCCGATAAACTATGTACTTTACATTCAACTTAGGAAAGACCCCCAAACTAATATATTTTGATGTAATTTAAGGAATAAAAACTTATATAGAAACTTACCTTTGGCAAATCTCTTATATGATTTGCATCCAAAAATAATTCCTCCAATGTACGCGAATAGCGTAAAATTTCTTCGGGAACACTTGGTAGTGAACAATGGCGTTTGTCCACAAACTCTACTTGGCGATTACAGCCCTTAAATATTGGAATGCACTTAAACATGTTGAAGATAACGGCAATAAGTTACGGTAACGACGAGAACTCGACGAGACTAAACTAAAAATAATAACGCACGATTTTATTTTTAAACGATTTTAAGCGCGACACAAATAAATGACACTCCAACATAAATTTTCATATAATATTATGTTTTTTTCGTATTTTTTTAATTTATTTTAATTTCAACACTTAAATACACTTAATAGTAGTGTTTTTGTAATATTTTTCATAGGTAATAGTTTACATTTGTTTTTTGTTTTCACTTTTTTATTTTAAAGCCCTTAAAGAGCTTTTATTTAGGATTTTCTTTTAACAGTGATTAAAGATTATTTTATTATTTTTTAATTAAAACAGCAAACTTAACAGATTATCTGAAAGTATAATAAAATTAAAAATATATTAAAATTTTTTATTAATAAATATTATTCATCTTTTTCTATCCAATATTAAAATTTGTATATAATTTTAATATTATTTAAAGTGCAATATATTCCAACATTTTGTTACATTTTATTAAATTAATAAATCTACTTTCTTGGTCTTACAATAAGTATTTTAATCTATGTTCTCCTAAGCCTTTTTTTAGTAGATGTAGTTAGAGTTTAAAAGTATGCTACAAGAAATTTCCTCAATTCTCTTTTACCGAAGATACTTTACAGCCGAGTTTGGTGAATTTAAGTAAGGCTAAGTAAGGATAAAATGAATTACAAGGTATTTGTCAAGTTTACATGGAAATTAAAAATTAATGTGTCGTTTGAAAATGTGGAACTAGTTAGATGTTTGCTTATAAGCAAAACTTATTTATAAATTAGTTAGGAATATCCCCGATAGCTCATCCAAACAAGATAAAGCAGCAAGGCCGAAGCATTGTTCTCTACATTCATTGAAAGATGGACAATAGTAAAGAAGGTGAGGTATTGTTTCCTCCTCATCATTACAACTTCTACAGTAGTCGTTATATTCGAGACCTATTCTTCTGGCGTGATTGCCAATAGTACAGTATCCCGTTGTTACTGACTAGCATTCTTATATGTTCCTTTTGAAAGCTTAATACTAAGCTTGACCTGGGAACATCATATAGAGGCTAAATTGACCTCGAATTGAGACAGGTGGTTTCACTGAACCATTTGATTTGAGCCATATTGCATAGTTCAGTCTGAACCAGTAGCTTACCGTTAGTAAGAGAAATGCAAGTAAATGAGTCGATTTCATCTTCCCCTCTCATCGCACCATTCCTGACAAGGGACCCATATTAGCGTCACTATCTCATTCAAAGATACCCGATATTCTTCGGTTAACCTTGATGTCGTAGACTCCCACTAACACCATAAAATAGTATAGGCTTAACAACTGCTTTGAAGATCCAGTTGATAACTTTAAGAATAACTCCCCAGAATTACCGTCATTAATCCTGTTTTGAATATTCAAATTCCAGGATAGTTTACTGTCAAGGATTACTCCAAGGTATTTCGCATGATCAATGAGATTGAGCCTTACTCCATTTAATTTTGGAGGCATAAAATTTTCAATCTTATACTTCCTTGTAAAAAGAACAAGTTCAGTTTTCATTGGGTTTACACTGAGGCCACAGGAAACACTCCACTTGCTAAACAAGTTAGGAGCAGATTCCTTGCAGTTGGATATAATATCTAGGAATTTGCCAGATACCACTACCGAGACATCATCAGCAGAAACTACAGTCTTAATTATACTTTTAACTAGCTCATTTTGTAAGGAATTCATAGCCACATTCCAGAGCAGGCGTGTGATGCACCACGACTGGCAAGTCTTGAGACATTGATTCCACTCATTGTTGCACTAATGACCCTATTACTCAGAAGTTGTTTGACTTATTCATACTTGTTTTTATTTGAGAGATTTTCCTGTCTTTTTGAAAATCATCTAGAGACAACATCGCGTTAATTAACAATGTGTTCTTAAAGATTGACACATATGATTGCTCGTTTTTAAGTTGATTTTGTATTTAGGTAAGTCATTTTCAGTTAATATAAACTTCTTTGAGTATATTTGACTGGGAAAATTAAAAAGGTTCAGAAGTAAAATCGGTTGTGGGGGTCTGGTAGATTTATGTTAGTTAGTAAGATAAGCTATATCCAATTTTAGACTATACAAATATAGATGAATCTATCTGGAATATTTTTTAATGAACTAGTCTTTACTTAAAAGTAAAATTTTTGTCCGATAGTAGCAAATGATGTTAATACGTAACTCGAAAACTATATCATTATTTATGTGTTAAGTTTGGTATTAATTTTCATTTCTAATTAATGATTTATTCCTATTTTATTTAAATAAAAAAAACATGTTTTCTAATAAAAGCAAACAATCTAATGCTGTCTAGAAAAATATTCTTGCTTTTTTAATTCAAAAAGAAAACAAAAATATATTTAGGGTTAATGGATAAAAGACAGGTAATAAGAATATTTAACAAAATTCAAGGCTAAAAGGAAATAAACGATAATAGAGAACAAGTTAGATTTTGAGAATAGTAAAACAAAAACGTAAAAAATAAAAAATAATAGAACATGATAAAACATGTAGAATATACAAATAAAAAGTCATAGCATCTCAATTGTGCCACATACAACAACAAATGGGCTAAAATCACTCACAGAACTACACTCATACATACATAACTCAGTTTAAGTAGTGTAAAAGGGATAACACGATAAAGTTGAGCAACAAAGCAGAAAATGTATAAAAATAACTACGGCGGAATTTCTGAAAACAACAAAAAAAACCATATAAACAAGTAAATACTACGTGAAGGTATGACGTCGTCATCGGCATACTACCACTACTAAAATTATCTATATGTGTTGTTTTTGTTTAGTATATGACAGCCAAGAATGACATTAACGACCACTACGTTTTAACTGCTATTGTTGGTGAAGAGATGCCAGATATTTTGTTCAAAATTTATTTTAACCAAAATTTAAAGAAAATATGTACGTTTGTATGAGTTTCTCAGAGCATTGATTGTTGCATACATATCAACATATCTAGAAGTAACAGATAATCTCTAAAGACTCTCCAATTAGAGCTTTTACAAAAAACAAAAGAATTGTAGTAGTTCTATATGGAACTAAGTGATCGAGCTTACATACATACATATATACATAAATAATATTTTATTGTCCTAGAATAGATTCTTATTCAAACATTGAAAGAAAAAATATATTTAATGTCGAATCTTTAACCTTTTTAGCAGGAAATAAACTGTTTTTTCTATTGGCGACTATATTGAGGATTCTGAACCTTTAATCAGGGAATGAGGTTCTTATTCTATTACAGACTATTCCTTTGAATTCTGAACTCGCCTATCACATTTGCATTTTCTATTTAATTTTTTTGAGTCTCTTAGATTTCTTATAATCGTGTGAAATAATTCATTCACCTTTAACCTGAGATTGTTTCAAATTTTGTAAATCGTTTCCGGTAGGTTAGTCGAATAGGGTAATTTTTTCGGATTCCATATAAATACATCCTCTTTTTTAAACTATTAAAGAAATTAGACATTTTATCTCAGAGGACTTTTTGTTTAAAAATTTAAACCGTGTCAAATTACCAAATAAGATATCATTTTGTATCATATTACATAAAAGTTGTTTTTCGGTTTAACGATTGTCCTTATTTTATATCCTTCGTTAAACCGGTAAACCACTGTATTCAACTGGCTTTGGGGGTAATGATTACATTAAAAATTAAATTGGAAATAATTTTAATTTAAGCTTCTCCAATAGTAATTTGATTGTAAGAGAAGCTTTGCCAATTACAATTCCTTGTACTTGTGAATTTTTTAATTACATGTAATTTAAAAATTTAAGTTAGAATTACCATTTATTGTAATTGGTTTTTGCTCAATTACACATTACACATATATAATTGTAATTTGTAAATTTACTTTTCTATAGAATAGACGGGATATACGTCTATAGCAATATTAGTTTATAGCAATACAGAAGGAGTAATGCATATAGTAGTCCCTAGAAATACTTTAAACGTCTAGTTTAAATTTCTTTATATTTATAAATTAGTCATTATAAAATTTAATATATACCTATATATTGTAAGTTTTCTTTATTAATTTTTATAAAAATTATAGGTATTGACTGGTTCTTAAAGTTGGATAGGGTAGTCTAAAAACTAGATAAAAAGTAGTTAATAATGTTCAAAGACTATCTTTATAGACTAAAATTACTCCCTAACTGTTAAATGTTAGGATTATTTTCAATATCCTTTTGTGAAGTTTAGTAAAAATTTGTCGAAGTCAGTAATTCATTAAACTTTGTGTTAATAGTACACTGTTTATATTATTTCAATAAGGTAATATATTTTAAAATTGTACAAAATGGGCCATTGATGTACCATTGTACTTTTGAAGATCGAATTGTAAAAAAAATAAAATTGTATAAAACAGTCACAGATTATAATGGGATTTTGAAGTAACCGGTGTAATCTCTATCACAGGCTTAAATTAGGGATTCCAATCGGTAAGAGCTATTACAAATTATGCTGTTTTTTAATTCTAATTTAATTTTTAGAAGCAAATACTATGGCCGGCTTGTAAGATTACAAAACTACTTAGATAATTTTTTTTAATTATCCAAATTTAATAAAGAAAACACACTCCTCTCGACAAATTTTTTAAATGTTGAAAACGAAAATATGAAGGTATTGCCTAAAAAATTGTGGTTTTGATATTTTTTATCGAGTTTTTGTTTTGTTCAATATTTATTTTCTTACAAATTGTAAGTATAATTTTTATAAAAATTAGGTACATATTAGTTTATATCTTCTACACCAATCGGGTTTGAACTCATATAACAAACATCAATCCAGCAAGATTAATATTGAATCATATTCTTTTTCTTAGCTATGTATTATGATTTTATGAAAAAGTTTATTTTTTTTAATTATGTTATATAAAATAAATGGGCGGGAAAAAAATTCAGTAGTCTGGCAATATTTGAGTTGGTCTATAAATATTGACTGTTACTTTTAACCAAATGTGTTGTTGTAAAATTGTTATACTATTCTCATGTTGTTGTCGTTGTTGTATTGCTTGTTGTTCTTCTTTTTCCTTGCTGTTGCTATCGTTCGTAGCATTAGAAGCAGAATTATTATTTGGTGCGCAAACAATAATCTATTGTTTAGTGTAATTCGTTATTGTTGTAGTTTCTGTTTTTTGTATTTTCTTTTTAAGTTAAAAAAGGCAAGGTGTACGTAAAAAGAGGAATTAATATAAGGGAACGAATGTTTAGTTACTTGAAACGTAAGAAATAATATAGAGTTCAAAACAAATTGTTGGAATAAAGCCAAATATTAATATTGGCTTTATACCTATTTTAACCATAAAAAAATAACAGCAAAAAGTAGCTAATAAAAAAATTCGTATAAAATACTCTTCCAGTTTTAATAAGTTTGAATTATTGACACACCCTGAGCAATATACTTTATTTATGAATTTTGACATTTAAAAAACATTTTTAAAATCCAATAAGAAACTGGTAAATCCTTGAAAATATTTCTCTTTGTTTTCTTTCCTTTTTTCCAATTACAATATTAAAGCGGCTCTTATTGCCTCTTGTTTTTCTTTAGTAATTTTACAGGCTCAACAATATTTTGCACTTCACCAACATTTATTTGTTAGCCTTCTTTTTTCTTTACCCGTTTTTTCGTTTTGTTGTTATTTTAAATAATTTTTTTTACATTCTTTCTTAAAATAAGATTTTTTCTCTTTTTTTATTTTTTATAAAACACTGTTAAAATTCTTGAATTTTTTATCTTATTATTTTTTCTTTTTCCACTTCGTCATCTATGGAAACACTACCAACAACATCATTATTACCATCGTCATTATGATTTAATTTAAACACACTCAACAAAACTTTGGTTAAACAAAACAAAAAAAGTGTAGACAACAGCGAGAAAACAAGGCAGACGAAAGTAAATTATTATTATACTAATTTCTTAACATAAATTACAAATTTTCTCACTTCGTTTGATTTCTAATTGTGTAATTATTTTCTTTTATTAACTTAAACGCGTTTTTATTTCGTTCGGCTTTTTATAGTTTTGCTTCTTTTCTTGTTAAGAAAAAAATAAAATTTCCAACAAAAAAAATAAATAACGAAATTAATGCGATGTTTCCGTTTTCTTTTGCTAAACAACAACACCTCTCGACGAAGAAACACAAACTAAACGGAATTTGCAAAAATCGTACTTGTCTTTTGTTTTTCCTTTTGTGCTCATCATTCGCTAGTTGTTGCTTAGCATTGCCAGAGGTAACTATTTATATGACGGAAACCAGGGTTGTATTTATTTTTCTTTTTTAGAGATTCTTGTAAGAAATTTTTTCATGTTTTCAGTAAGTGTTGCTAAAACGGTGGTTTTACAGCATTATCAATACAATCAATACCCGCTTGGATTTAATATTTGTGAAATATAAGCTAAATTTTTATATATTTTCCAGTGAACATTCCAAGATTATTAAGTATCTTTTGTCAGGCATTCGTCGAAATTAGATCCAAGTATCTTGGAAGTAATGTTATTCTGGAAATAACATTCCCGACTAACACTGATTGGAAGATTCTTAGAAATATCAAAACAATGCATGTTTTATAACAAAAAGAAGACTATTCTAAATGTAATATGAAAATTAATGAAAACTTAAATATAAAAAAAGATATATTGTGATCTAAAAATCAAACATTTTAATGATTATTTTAATAAACATTGTATTGTATTGTATTGTATTGTAAAACAAGTAAGAGTTCTATATTCGGCTGTGCAGAATCTTATATACCCTTCACCATGGTGTGTTAAAAAAACCAGCGTGTACCAAAAAGTCCTCTTTTCAATCACTTTCTTCGGGCTCAACATGCTTAAATTCATGTTTCTAGATCCAATATTATAAAAAATAAAAAAACAGTACCTTTTGAAAAACTAAAAGTACACAAAATTTTCCTTTTATGGGTTCTCACCTAATTCAGACTCTACATACCCAATTCAAAAACAAGTAGGAAAGTATAGTCGGGCATGGCCGACCATATAATAGCCTACACCATGAGTATATTTTTAAAATTTTTACTTTTTATAAAATTTTTTTTATAAAGAAAGTTTTATGTTGAATATTACTAATAATTCCAAAATATTTAAGCAATTTATTGATAAAAAACTAAAATTTCTAGATGAGGCTTTATATAGGTCAAATATGGGCCGATCCGCGGTTAATTTGGGAAAATGATATATTTCTAAATAACAGTTAGTTTTGTTGAGTTTCATTGCGATACAAATGGTTACAAGTCAATTTTAGACGTTTAAGTCATTTTTTGAAGGGGGTTTGTATGGGGCTAGGGTCAAATATAGGCCGATCCTTACGAAAATCTGCAGCGTCATTTCTACTTATATAAAACTTATTTGTGCCAATTTTTAAAGAGATAGCAGAATATTTGACGTAATTATGGCATAAAAAGTTCAAATCGGGAGGTACGGTTGTATGGGGGCTAGGTGAAATAATGGACCGATTTCAACCATTTTCAATAGGCTTCGTCCCTGTGCCAAAAAACATGCTTGGTCCAAATTTCATCAAATTATTTTGAAAATTGCGGCCTGTACCTTGCGCACAAGGTTTACATGGACAGCCAGCCAGCCGGACAGACGGACGGACGGACGGACATGTCTTAATCGACTCAAAAAATGATTCTGAATCGATCGGTATACTTTAAGGTGGGTATTGGACCAATATTTTTGTATGTTACAAACATCAGCACAAATTTATAATACCCTCCCCACTATAGTGGTGTAGGGTATAACAAAAAAGTACCAAAAAGTTAATTTCATATATCTAGGTTCATTATTATAGAAAATTCAAAAAGTACCTTTTGCAGAACGAAAAAGTACAAAAAAATATCCATTGATTTATTTTCGTCTAAATACTCTTTGAAAAATGAAAAAGTACCAAAAAGTTCCCTTTTATCAGTTCTCACTTAATTCAGACTCTACATACTTAATTTCATATTTCTAGGTTCAATATTAGAGAAAATTCAAAAAGTACCTTTTAAAAAACGAAAAGGTGCAAAAAAGTTCTCTTTTATGGCTTCTTACTTAAGCCAGGCCTTGTTTTTATAAACAAGAGTACAATAACAAAATTTATCGTATGATTTTGTTTTTTTTTTTGCAATTTCTGTTTGAGCATGAATAACAAATCTCTATTTTTTATGAAATTTTCAGAGGTTGTCTCGGATTTTTGCTCATATCTCCGGTATTTATGCACCGATTTTGCTGTTTTTAAATCGCGATATTCTCGAAAGCATGTCTAACAGAATTATTGAAGATTCGGACATCGCCGATATCTGGGCTCCTCTAAAAATTGATTTTAACAAACACACAGACGGACATAGCTTAATGAACTCCGCTATCTATAAGGATCCAGAATATATATATATATATATATATATATATATTATATATATATATATATATATATATATATATATATATATATTATATATATATATATATATATATTTATATATATATATATATATATATATATATATACTTTATAGGGTCGGAAAATTATATTATAGAAATTACAAACGGAATGACAAACTTATATATACCCTTCTTACGAAGGTGAAGGATATAATAAGAAATTTTTATCAGAATGTGGAACAAATATTCAATATACAGTTCTGTATGCTGTATGTAAAGAAACCATCATTAAATAATTTTCATACATTTGGATCAATTTGCTATGTACATGTTCCAAAAAAAACGAGTAAGAGTGATATATTAGGCTATGTCGAATCTTATATATCCACCATCAAATCTTTGCCATATAAATAAACTTTGATATTTATGAATGTTTTATTATTATATATCGATATTAATATGAATATCAAGGTAATATTTGAAGAGGTCCAATAACAAAGGTTTAACTTTTAAAAACAAATCGTGGTTGTCCAATTTTATAACCATAAACTGAATTTTTATAAGAGGAGTTATATGTGTGGAACTATCCTCATCTGTCTTTACAACATATAAGGGGTCTTATATGAGAGTACGATCAATTATGAACCGATCATCGTACAATCTTGTAGAACGATTTTTTTATGAAAATCATATTTATGTCAAATTTTATCATTGTCATCGCATTTTTAAGCCAGCAATAAGCGTTTAAATTATTTTTTTTAAGCAAACATATATGCGAAGTAGAGCTCTGATCCTCGTAGAATTTGGTAGTAGGGGGTAGGGTCAATTATAGACCGATCCACTTTAGAAAGATTTAGGTTCATACAAAACATATTCCTGTCGAATTTCATAGCAGTACTCGTATTTTTAAGAAAGTAATGAGGGCTTATGTAATTTTCTGATGGGGACCTTATATGGGAGGTAGTGTCAAATATGGACCGATCCCGACAAAATGTCATTAAGATATTTTTGGTCTTATAAAACTTGTTTATGTCGAAGCCAGTTATCAGCATTATTGTTTTTTAATGGGACCTTAAATAATCCGATCCCCTATAAATTTCGTAGAGATATTTGTGGTTCTACAAAACTTGTTTGTGTCGAATTTCGTCGCCATATAATTATTTTATAATATGTAAATATGTATGTCTTTAGAAGGCCAACGAATCGAAGTCTTAGCATTTTTCCCTGCGGCTTGTGTCTTTTTTCTGAATGACGTAATTTATTCGTATTTTAATAAAATTTAAATTTTTTATGCTACCAAAATTAAAATAGCATTTGATAGTAGTTGCTATTGGAATAAAAATCTTTAAAAAATGCCTTTTAAAATTCTTATCCTTAAAAATCTTTTGAGTGTCATTTATACAGATTTGATATACATATTGGTACATTTATTTTTATACCCTACACCACTATAGTGGTAGGGTATTGTACGTTTGTGCTGATGTTTGTAAAAAACAAAAATATTGGTCCTATACACCTTAAAGTATACAGATCGTTTTAGAATCATTTTTCAAGTCGATTAAGACATTTTCGTCCGGCTGGCTGTCGATGTAAACCTTGTGCGCAAGTTACAGGCCGCCGTTTTCCAGATAATTTGATAAAATTTGGAAAAAGTATGTTTTTTGGCACAGGGACGAAGCCTATTGGTTGAAATCGGTCCATTATTTCACCTAGCCTCCATACAATCGTAACTCACGATTTGGGCTTTTTATGCCATACTTACGTCAAATATACTATTATCTCTATAAAATTTGGCACAAATAAGTTTTATATAAGTATAAATCACACTGCAGACATATACTCCCATATAAAGCCTCATTTAAAAAATTTTATTTTTTATCAATAAACTGCTTAAATACTTCGGAATTAAGGTAAAATTCAACATAAAAGTTTCTTAATAAAAAATAAAAAATTTCAAAATATAAAATATGGTGGAGGGTATTATATGGTCGGCCATGCCCTACTTTACTTTCCTACTTGTTTATAAATAAAGCAGCACTAAATATAAAACAGTTTATGATTAATATACAAGATTTGTATTAAAAATAAAATAGTTACAAATCATTAGCAAATACTAACCACAAAAATATTAACAAGAATTATTAAACAGTTTCAACTTGGAATCAAGTTAAAACAGTATAAAAGTGCTCGATAAAGTTTCAATTAAAACACATTATTTTTTATAAAACGAATAAAAATCCATTATAATCAAAAATGTCTGATAATACAAATTCACGGCTCACAGAATTAGAAGAAATACAAATTCAGTCTGTTAAAATAGCCGATGATTCATTAGAAAGTACTCGGCGCATGTTAAATATGATGGAAGAAAGTGAGCAAGCTGGACAAAAAACTATGGAAGCTCTGGATGAACAAGGTGAAAAATTAAATAACATAGAACGAGGCATGGATAACATTAATGCAGATATGACTAAGGCTGAAAAAAGTTTAAAACGATTGAAAAGGTGTTGCATTATTTGCCCAACACCATGGAGAAAAGTTCCAACTCAAGTTGAGACAGATGGAGAATTTATAACGGAAACAGAAGGAAATGCAAAAGTAGTCGTGGATCAACCACGACGTGTTTATGAGGAAAGAACAGCGAATTCTGCGATTCCCTCATCTGGTTACATTACACGTATAACAGGCGATGCCCGAGAAGATGAAATGGATTCAAATTTGTGTCAAGTTAATAATATCTTAGGTACTCTTAAGAATATGGCCGTAGATATGAACTCTGATTTAACAAAACAAAATACTCAAATTGAGAGAATTACTGCAAAGGGAGATGCTAATAGCGTACGATTGGATCAGGTCAATATATCGGCAAATAAAATGATTAATAGTTAAAGTATACTTTAGGGATAAAAGTTAAAGGTAAGCTTTATGTTTTTTTTCACTAAGTAATTCAATGATTTATCACTTATTTACTATAAGACGTTCATGATCCAAACAAATTTTTAATGTTTTATGACATTCTATTATTGCTCAAAGAACTTTTGAACAAAATATCATATATAAAACCAGATATTTAGTGTGCAGATTAATATGTTTCTAATCTAAATTTGAACTACATTTTTAATATTTATATACATACAGTGAATCAGCTAAGTTTTTTGCCTACCTTTTTTTAAGAGAATTTAGTTTTTTATTCATAACTAAAATTCGAAAAAAGAGCTAAAAAGTAAATTTATGTTTTCCAATTAAAATGGTAAAACCAAGAAAATAAAAATTTTGGTGCATTTGTTTTTCCATCATAATTTGCACATCAATAAAGTATTTTTAATATTGAGAATTCCGGTTAAATTTGTTGGGTTTTTTAAATTATTTTTTAATTAATTTTTGGAATTTATTCTTTTATTGTTAAAAGGACGAGAGTTAAGTATTTTTCAATTGTAATTTGCAAAAATCATATCCTCTTTGTGTGAAAATGTGATGTTATTTGCCTTAAAAATGTTTAAAGGATAATAATGAGGCAATTTTGATATAAAATGAAATGCCATTCTACTACTAAAATATCTAAAAATGTTATTCTAATATATAGGTGTAATAAAAATATTAAATTTTATAAAAAATTTACGAAAAACCTAAAAATGCAAAATACTTTATTGAACTAGAAATTAACAATACGTTCATATTTTATCAAAAATCTCGTTAATTAGTATCACGATTTTACTTTTTATGGTTGGTCAGATAAAGTTTTTTCTTAAAATTTATAAAATTTTACATAGGCAAATTACTTAATTGATTCACTGTATGTACATATTTGAATAAACGTGAATTTTAGTTCTGACCTTTGCTGCCAAAAAATGTCCAATTCGTCCTTTCAAAAGCTCTCTTAAAACGTAGTATTTTACTATCCCCTCTGTTTTTAAATACGAAACTTTCGTTAAATCGATGCAAAATTTTTTTTCCATCCCAGATAATTGATGTTGTGGATAATCGAGATCCTACTTTACTATACAAGATTTTGCAAAAAAAAAAATATATTGGAATGTAAAGAAAAGAAAGTGGAGTGATCCAGTAAGATTTTGTGAGTTATCTAAAAATCAAGTTAACTTATTAACGACTTGTTGAAATGAACGAGGATATGAACGACAATTTCAATAAAATTTAAAACAATATATAATATAAAAACTCATTGCCTCATAAAATCAGTAACTCAAATTAACTTAAGAAAAAACAAGTAGAAAAGTATAGTCGGGCATGGCCGACCATATAATACCCTACACCATGAGTATATTTTTAAAATTTTAACTTTTTAAATTTACCGAGGATCGGCCCAATTTGACATATATAAAGCCTCATTTAGAAATTTTAGTTTTTTTATCAATAAATTGCTTAAATATTTTGGTAAAATATTCAACATAAAAGTTTCTTTATAAAAAGTAAAAATTTTAAAAATATACTCATGGTGTAGGGTATTATATTTATATATATGTTTAGTGATGAATTAAAAAATATAAGCCTCATTCAATAATAGTGATAGTGTTATTTAAAATTTTTAACTAAAAAAAAATCGAGGTACAAAATTAACCAATTAATTTAATTTTCCGAGGAGAGTTCACCATTCCGTTATACTTGAGCAGAAGGCAAAATTTTGGAATTTAGGTGTTTCAACCATTTCTTTTTAAAGCATGAGATGTTGTTGGGGTAACTGCATATGTAGGGTCTATCATAGTGCCATCGCTAACAAAATCTGTATTTTCCATTTTAATAGATGTATCTTTTAAAAAATTTAATCACTTATTGTCTTACAAATTTTTTCATTTTTATAAAAAAAAATAGTGCAAAGAAAATTATTGAAGCCTTTTGTTAGTGACTGTTCAAATTTTTAACTATTTGAGTGTAGTGCTTTTTTCTACACTATCACTCAATTGAGTTATAGTTAAAAAAATATTAGTGATAAAAATATAAGCTTTACTATTTTGTACTGATTTTTTTAATTAAACCCATTTTATTTTGGGGTTGATTGATAAATGCATGTAATTTATTTATTTATGTTTGTACTTATTATTTAAGTTTAATGAGTTGTATTCTATAATGCAACAATTTCACTTCCTAAGTATGACTTCAGATATAGAGAATTTTGAATCAAACAAAAAGAACATCCCTCCTATGACAATCCTTTGTTAAAATCGTCACATCTTCAGGTGTTTTTCAGTACTTCCATGGAGAAAATTTTACTTCTTTTTCGCTTCTTTGGAAGTTCTTTTTTGCTGGGATATATTTATTATTCTAAACTTGAAATCGTTATCATGATAACAAATCGATTTATTACCGTTATAGTGCACAGTGGTACCAATGACAAATTCAGCACAAAAAATGTCATAACTCTTGACTAAAAGTAGATAAAAATTTCTATGAACATGTGACTTGGTATGGTGCGATCTTATACCAAAAATGGGCAGATTTAATTGGGAGGGCGTGGCACTTTTCATACAAAACTAACTGACATAAGGGCTGCATATATTTAAATATTTTCACTAAGAGCACAAAATATTAATCAAAGTTATAAAAACAAGTAAGAATGTATAGTCGAGCATGGTCGACCATATAATACCCAACACCAGTGAGTATGTTGATTTTTTTATTTTGGTGATTCTGAGAAAATTGGTATACTTTAAGGTGGGTGTTGGACCAATATTTTAGGAAAGTCGTCTGTACATCGACGTTGACTATCCGTCAACATTTTTGTCATCAGATTTTTTTGCTTGGAAGAACAAAAAATTCATCTAGCCAACTTTTAAATAAATTCTGGAATAATCCCTTTGTTCCATGTACCAGGGATCATTTTTTCGGTAATTGGGTGATGAAATTTAGTTTTTCATCCTTTTTCTGCTAATGTTCTTAAAAATTTTAAATATAACAATATAATTTGCTTTTCCTGGGTCTCTTTCAATTTTGGTGATTAAGTGTTTTGATTTGAAAGCTTTCAGATAGAAAGCGGCAAGTAATTTTTTTACTTTTTAACTGAGTACATATCATAGATGATAACGACATACAACATTTAGCTAAATTGGATTAAATTCACAATTAAAACTTTAAAACAAATATATTTTAGTTTTAGTATTTAGTTTAACGAATATATTTTAGTTTTCATCTATTTTTTCCTGAACGAAATGCAAAATCGATGGCATATTAGGAACAAAAATACATACCTCCATTGTATAAATCAAACCCCCAAATAATGTAGAATATAATTTTCGCTTTATTTGTTATTAGTATGTTTATTGGGATTGTATTAGTTAATTTTGGCTGTCTGGCAACATATTTTTGAATATAGTAAAACAGAAACCTGTGCCGGGAAAAGAAAATTAGACTAATCTTAGCCGCCGCTAGAAATATAAGTTGTCTTTGTAAACTATGGTAAAATAGTTAATAACATAAATACATATTAATATTTCTATTTCAATTTAAGCAATTTTTATTTATGATTTAAATTAATATTTTAATTTAATTTGACGATAACATTTAAAAAGACAGTTGTAGGCGACAACTTGAAATTTTGACGGCGCAGATCGCAGTTTTCTATATACTGTTGCCAGATTTGAAGATTTATCGTCATTTTGACTATTTTCATTTAAAGAATTTCGATTATACCAGTGTACACTTAATAAGGTAGCCTCGTCGCTACAACAAATACAACAATACAAAAACAACAGGCGATTTGTTATTGTAGAATAATCCCATCTGTCAATGAAAAAGCAACAAATAAACACAATAAAAATATGAGTTTTTAGCAATTATTTAAATTTTTAACTATTAATATTAATATATTATATTAATTAAACGTGGAATGTCTGAAAATCATAACTATATCTATTGGGAAGACCAATTTTCCGAATTAAACGTGTTTTTTGTGAAAAGTGATTGGTCGTGTTAAAAATAGTTGAAACTGATTTGGAACGTATGCCGGAGCTAAAGATTTTCTTTTTTTATCAAGAGAGAAGGATAACAAAGACATTTAATCACGATTGACCTAGAAAACTCCTTTAAAACCATAATTTTCTTCACTTTTTAAAATTTTTACACCTTTTG
Organism: Lucilia cuprina; assembly: GCF_022045245.1. NCBI lineage: Eukaryota > Metazoa > Arthropoda > Insecta > Diptera > Calliphoridae > Lucilia > Lucilia cuprina. The sequence goes on from NC_060952.1 coordinate 44,300,622, forward strand.
CGATTTTTTTTTCTATGTAAACAAACAGGAATTTTGACAGATAAGATTGTAAAAGCTGATGATCAGCTGTGCGGACGAGGCTACCTTATTAAGTGTACACTGGATTATACATATGTTTGCACATTTTAACCACGCGTTGTACGCGTTATATGTCAAAAAAGTTGAAACAGTGTATTTTCATTAAACAATTTAAAAAATATTACAAATATTATAGTGTAAACATAAAATGTGTTTTTCGGACTGATTTTTTGAAAATCCGAATTATTTTCATAATATTTTTAACTTGAAGTGTGTTAATACTCAGTATTATAGTCTGAAAATACCTTAATAGTTTATTCATATGTGCATAATAAACCTAAAATAAGCGATTAATATTTTTATGAATACGGGGAGAATAAGGGATATTTTTTTAAAGCAATATTGCATTATACATTAAAGGCCCAATTTTCACCTCAAATTTTTTATGCATTTTTTTTTTTTGGGAAAAAATTTTCATTGCCAAAAATTTAATATATATTATTTAAATTTTTTTAAAAAAGTGGCTTAAAGTAAAATACACAAATTGGGGTATTTTTTTTTTCATTATAAAAGTTTTGAGTCCTATTTAATTTCTTCTAAAATCATAAATAGCTTCAAATAAAAAATTTAAAATACAAAAAAGGTTAAACAATTTCATGTTTTTGTAACTTTTGTATTTTTAGGACATTTTTTTCGGCTTTTGACTTAAGGTAATTTTTTCGCAGTGCCTAAAAAGATTGAATAAGGATATACACATATATACGGAATATCATATCACAAGAACTCAATGCAAACAAGAACTCAATACAAGGAATTTTGAATTATATATGTCGAAAAATTCTTAGAAAATAAAACTAAAGAATAAAAAAATTGTAGAAATATCATCAATTATATTTATTTTCTATAACAAATAGTTTTGACGATTTCCAAAAATAATTTGACGACTTTTTTTGAAATTTGACGATTTTGCAAACAAATCATCTGGCAACTATGTGTGTGTATAGTATGAAAATGGAAAAGAAAATAAGGAAATGAAAAAGAAAGAGAAAGAAAAAAATTTAGTGTATCTTGAGAAAATCGGTGGGTGTGTGTGTAGAATTTGTATTTGCTTAATTTGCTTGAATTTTTTTCCTGGCGAATTAAAATTTTAATAATTTATAATTTCGTTGTAAAACAAGTTCATTTTACTAAGTAGAGAAAAATACATAGTAGATAAATATAAGAAAGTGAAAATTTAAAACTGTGAATCGAAATAGGTGACTAACTCTGAAAAACGACACGAGGCAGTAAAAATCACCAAAAATATTTTGCAAATACAAAGTAAAAAAAAAACTAAAATATTCATAAGTACAAGTTTGTGTGTATTTGATAAATTTATTAAATCAATTGTTAAACGTTGTTAGATTAACAACCACTTGCGAAAAAAAGGAACAAAGAGCGAGATAATAAAATAAACATACCGTCATCATAATCATCTACTTTTAGTAACCAAATTTCTAGAAAATAAATTTGTATTTTTATCAAATAAGAAAAGTATTTATAAAACAACAAAAATGGCAGCTGAAGGTGTTCCTCGCACTGAATTGGAAGATTTGCAAATGAAATCTGCCCAGGTGGCGGATGAATCTTTGGAAAGTACCCGCCGTATGTTGAATCTTATGGAAGAAAGTAAAGAAGCGGGTATACGCACACTCGTTGCCCTTGACGATCAAGGTGAACAGCTGGATCGCATTGAGGAAGACATGGATCGTATTAATGCCGACATGAAAGAGGCTGAAAAAAATTTAAGTGGCATGGAAAAATGCTGTGGTATTTGTGTGTTGCCCTGGAAAAAAGTATCTATAAAAGATGACAGTGACAATGCTTGGAAAAATAATGATGATGGTAAAATTGTGAACAACCAGCCTCAGCGAGTTATCGATGAACGGGAAAGAGCAGGTAAAGGAGCTCCTCCCCAATCTGGTTACATAGCCCGCATAACAAACGATGCCCGAGAAGATGAAATGGATGAGAATCTGGGCCAAGTTAATTCAATGTTAGGTAACCTGCGCAATATGGCCTTGGATATGGGCTCTGAATTGGAGAATCAAAACATACAAATCGATCGTATAAATGCCAAGGGTGATGCTAATAATGAACGTATGACGGGAGTCAACAAGAGGGCCAATAATCTACTCAAGAGTTAAATCAATTAATCACTCAGACACACAGACACACTCACAGAACAGTATATTTAAAGTAATATCGTCATCATCAACAATATAAAAACAACAACATCATCATCATAAAAAGCACAACAAAAACAACAATATTGAAGTCATTAAATAAAAAGAACTTAATCAAAATATTATATGATGAGGAAGGTATGTTTTCCCACTTGATTAAAACAAAAACAGTATAGGTATAAACATAAAAAATGTGTTTCTTCCTTTTCCCTCTTGAGGTATATCTATATATTGAAACAATTGAACGATTTTCTAGTGCCTTAGTTATTTATATCCTGCCTTAGAAAGAATATTTTAGGGGAAGAGTTATTTAAAATATTTTGGGCAGTAATTGAAAATGTTGGGCGCGGAATATAAATACTTATCTACATATGAATGTATTCTAATTCCATCAATCAATAAGCGAAAAGGACTAACGAAATGCTAAGACATTAATAGGAAAATGTAATTTACTATAATTTTTAAATCGATTATTTTACATTACGTTTCATAGAATATCAAATGCATACATTGTTATTTGATAGATATAATTGCATATTGAATAGTTTGTAACATTATTGCAATACTTTTTTTGCTGCTATTGATACATTTGTAAATGTACTATAGAAATGTAAAACTTTTGTAAATGTTTAATGTGTGTATATAAAACGCACATAAGACTTGTACTTAAAAAAAATGGTTGAGTTTTTTTGTTTATAATACTGAAAAGATTGGAAAACTTTTTTGTATATTTTAGCATTTATTTGTAAAAAAAATAGAAGAGATTAAAACACATTTGTGTTTCAGGAGCAGATCTAATGTGCAATTACAGAAAATATATATTTTTGTTTGTCAAAAATAAGAGAGTTCATTTTAATATTACACAAATGTTGAATTATAGAAATATCTGAATATTATCTGCCCAATTATAAACAATAATTCTCCGGGAGTTTATTTTTTATATGTATATGGGAAAGTAAACAAACTCCCCGGGAATTTATTATTCAGAATAGGCCTTAATTTAATTTTAACTAAATATTACGAAATGTAAGAAACGAGTTAATGATTTTTTCTATAGTTTATTCCTCTGCTTTCTTTATTAAGCTTTAACTGTGTTACAATATAATAAGAAACGCTTCAAAACATCATCGAACTAATGTTTATAGTAGATACTTTCTTTAAAAAATTGCTCAAATGCAAGTCATTTTTTAAAAAAGAGAGTGCAAATATAGAATAGAATTTGTTAAGCAAGATATTCAAACATTAAATATTTGATATGTACTTTAATTATACAAAATTCATAATGCTAAGGTTTATGTATATTTATTAATAAATTTTTATTTTTTTATACACAGCTCAAAGTAAATATCAAACAAATATTGAATGAATCCAGCTTTGAAAGAATGCACAATGAAAGACACACAATCGAATGAAATAAAATGGCACAAAACTTAAAAAACCACAGACAGCACAACATTAACTGAAATAATATTAAATTGAAAAATAAAATGAGGAACATAATAACAAGAAAAGAATAACAAACATAAAAACAAACCACAATTTATAAATGTCCAATATTAATAACTAAATGGAACCACCAACAACAAAACAAATAATTACCACCCAAAACGGGATTTTTAAACTGTCTTTAACTATTGTCTGATTTAAGAAAAAATGGAATCTACATATTCAAAATTGAAAAAAAGCAACTAACCTACCGATTTTTTATAAATATTTATATTAAAAAACAATTTATAAAACATTACTATTTACAAACAACAAAAAACAAAAACCTATTTGCTAAAACTATTTATAATCTCTTACTATAACTATATAAAATTATTCATACTATTTATTAAATAAAAATATTAACACAAATTAAATTTTAAAAAATGTTTAATTTATAATTGTTTAATTTATGTTTGGTTTTATTTGTTATGGAAAATTAATTTTCAGTCTTTTTTTAACACTTGTTATTATTTGTTTAGTATCACTAATAGTTATTTTTTTATATAAAGTTACAATAAACAATAATTATAATTTTTAACTACCACAGCAATTTTGGAATTAAAAAGACAAAAAATTATTCAAAAAAATTATCAAAACACTTTATTAAATGATAATACTAATAATATATAAAGAAAAAACAATAACATATTGATATATAAAAATTTAATATAACAAAAATACCTTAAAGTTACTGTTTTTTATATACATGTATAAATCTATTGAAAACTGTATACAAATCTGCATATTTGTAATTTGTATGTTATATAATAAATATGTATGTATGAACCCTTGTACTGGTGCATTTCAACTGAAATTTATTTGGAACCAATATTTACACAAAATACAAAATAATTAATTTATATCTTAAACTTAAAACAACTTGATTTACAACATTTCCTAAACTCTCTAAATGTAATAAAAGTGTTTGTTATTTTTTATATAAAAATATGAAGATAGTGTGTCATAATCATGTTATTTTAGATAGAAATTTTATTATTTTATTATTGCGAAGGACTCTTAAATAAGGTATAGTCTAATGTTTCTTCGAAAAATTTACTTGCACAACACTGAATAGTTTCCTAGATAGTCAACAATTTAAAAGGTTTACAAAGTGGCTGGTTTTATAAATTGGTTTCATGAAACTCTTCGCACAAACTGGCCCACATACAGAAATGGGAAATGTAAATTTTAAAAACCCATCATATTTACATTTATCTTTTCGAGGAAAAATGTTTCAATATTAGACCATATTTATTTAAGAGTTTTACATTTTTTTTCTAAAAAATAAAATAAGTATTTCGATAATAGTTTTAAAGATAAAAATAAATGAAATTACAATTTAATGAAAAACAAAATGCAATACTTAAACATTCTAATACCCCTTTTTATTCTGAACTTTTTTCATATAACATTTTACTCAACATTATTCATATTTTTGTTAAAAAGCTCAGAATGGGGTTACACAAAAAAAAAACAAAAACATTTTGTTATTGTTAATTTAAAAAAAAAAAAATAAATTGTAGTCGCATTTTGTTGCTAAATTTAATAAATTGAAATCGTATTGAAATTATTAAACTAGTTAATTATTTATTATATTTTAGATTTAAATAAAAATTGTTTATTGCAAACTTCCCAATATTTATATGTGTGAAAAAACACCAACCCACAAACAAACACAAACCCCAGTAAATTTTAAATTTAGAATTTTCAACACTCAATAGTTTATTAAACATTATATTTATAATCAAACAAAATTTAGCTATTTTTCCTTTTGTGTTAAAATTATGGTATTTAAAATATTTATTGCAGATTAAAATAATTTTATTAATTAATATATTTAAAGTAAATTAAATGAATACATATATATACATAAACAAGTTTATTAAAAGTAGCATTATTTATACAAAACATACATATTTACCCCCCATAATTCATAATAAAATTAAAAAAAAAAAAAATTATATAAAAAATACTTATAAGTGTTGTTATTTATATCAATGCATTTTAAATTACTTATTTAATTTGCTGAAAGGAAGTAAAGTAGAATTCTATTGTGTTTTTTAAAGCACAAAAAAAAAAACAAACTTACATGCAGTGCATAACAATGTTTTCCACATTTATGTTATGACTCATGCCATTGTAATTTGTATCCGTCTCATACTCGTGATTATGTTGTTAGTGATGATATCAGCATCATTATTTAACAACAGAAATTAGTTAGACTACTTTATTAATACTACATCTACACATTTGCAATTTACTAAACAATATATAATCAATAAGATTTATTACCAAGTAAGAAGTGAAAGTTCTAAAATTTTCTTAAAATAGCTATAACCTAACCTACACGGTTGCCTAGAAATAAGGATTTGAATAAATACTAAGATCGCTTGTAAATAAGGAGTCAAAGTAGTATTTTATGTTTAGTAAAACACTGCTACTAATAGTTTTAATAGTTTTGTGTAATAAAAAAATTCCATAACTGATAAAAACAGTAGGGTGGTAACCTTTTGCAAATATCAAAAATGGAAGCTACGGATATAATTTTATTGCTGTTGCCACACCAAACTCGAACAAGTTTTTTTTCTTTTCATTAAAAATGCACATATGGACTACTCCGTTATATGAGTCGAAAGGAAAATTTTTTACTTTGTATGTTAAATATATGTACATATGCATATTGAATTTCGGATTAAAACTAAGCTTATACATACAGTATTGATAAAAATGGTCTTGAGTTTCAAATAGTTTAGATTTCATAAAATATTTTGAAACTATGTATTTAAGCTATACCCAATAATGCGAAAGATTTTCTAGTCTAAAAGTAAGTACATATGAATAATCATAATTTAAGTATTGCCTAAAAGCATGCTAAATTTTTGAAATGAGTTGTTGCATACATTTAGCGTAATTTGTTTGAAAAAATTAAATTTAAACATATAAAGTTAATATTGACTTACATAATTCAGCAAAAATATCACTTACTTTTCAATAACTACCATACACGCATACCTTCTCTACTACTTAGAAGAAGTTTAGTAATTACAAATAGCTTAGTACTAACTTTTTAGACATGACATTTTGTTTATGTCCGTCTGCCTCTGTATCCATATAAAACTTGTATGTTCACAATTTTAAAGATAATTTGATGAAATTTGTCACATAATCTTCTTTTGACCGAAGGACGAATATTATTGAAAATGTTTGAAATTTAAATATTCTACTATGCCTGTTAAAATTGGCCAAACTTAGTTTTATAAAAGTTTAAAATTTTGAAATGTGATAAAAAATAAACATATTTTTGAAAATATTCTAATAAAACAATTGTATTACTTAAAATACATCTGTAGTTACTTGAATATGAGTTTTTGTCCTAATAGAATAACGTAAAGCTGTTCTCAGCTATGGTCGAAAAATTTTGATATTTTTAACAGTCGTTTCAAAATTCAAATTTTAGGTTTTTTGATACTTTGTTAAACAAATTTCAATATTTTTGGAAGAACTCATAGGGCTATATGGACAACAGATCAGGGAATAAAACAGTAAAAAAATTAGGTCAATACCTCTTATAGTTTGCCTGTACCTGCAATTTGAATTCAGCGGATTTCGAGAAAACCCATTTTTATGTAATATTTTGCAAAATTAGCTTTTTTATTATATTGTTGTGTATTTTAAATGGAACCTTTTGTAAATTTATTAGTCCACATATTTCTAAATAAAAATCAAGAGTTTCATGCAATTTGGACGCCATTAAATCATAAACTTTAAAGGTCAAATTTTGTAATATTTGAAATTTTTGATGGAACCTAGTTGAAATTGTTTCTATTTTTAGGTAGATTATCATAAAACTTAAGAAATTTATTTATTAACAACCGATATTTACAATAAGCTGAATTAATGGGATTGCAAACGGGTGTTATTGAAATATGTCCAAATTGGCATGTTTTTAAAACATCGGGGTCATTTTGACCCCAAGGCTGTTTAAGGGCTAATTTTTTCACTATTATTGTAAATATCGGTTGTTAATAAATAAATTTCTTAAGTGAATTTGAAACTTAGCTGAATTCGAAACTTAGTTTTTTTTGGAGAACTCTAATGTATATGAAAGAATGAAAATGTTTTTTCGCATTTAGAGAAACCGGCAGTTAACTACCGGATAACATTTTTGAATATCTAAATCTAAGGCCTGCATTTTTTAACCCATATTTCAAATTTTATCCCGAGATGTTCGAATATGCCAGTTACATTGGTGCACTGATTCAAGTTGGAACTGTGTACAACAATTACATGATATACTCGTGTTTAATGCCTTCTTGCAAAGGTACCTTTGATTTCTTTTTTTAGGACGAAGAATCGATTCATCGAAGAACAGATTCATCATCCCATCTTTGTACATTTATCATGGTCATGTAGATAGGAACACAAATTGCGGACACACACTTTTTTTGTGTTTTGCTTTTGTGGATAAAATCCCCTATACTAGTGAATAATAATTTTCTCTGAAGTATTTGTCAGGGATCTGGGAATTCTTTGATGAACTAATTCTGAGACGATTTAAGATGGAACCCAGATACAATCGAGTCGCTAATTTTTTAAAACCGTTAGTAGCTCACTATAACTCATAACGAAGTAAGTTATTATCTTTCAAAACACAGAATAACTGGAATGTTCAAAAATTTGATGGCGTGGCGTGGTCTATAGGTTACGGAAATGTGTAACACTGTGAATTTGTGCCTATTTGGGACGAACAGGCTTAGACTGTGGCGTTATGGAATTGTATTTTTATTTAAATTGAACGTTTTTAACGACCATTTTCAAGATTCACTATGATTAAAAATATTCTATATTCCGGAAGTTTCTAGTTTGCAATAAAACTAGGGAATAAACAACATTTTTAATACAATGACTATTTGAGATTAAAATTTCTCAGCAAAAATAATGTAAGTCATACTTTAAAAACGACAATTTAATAACATCTAGAAATGCGATTATATATTTTTCTCTTTTAAAAATCAAAAATGTCCTTAAAAATAATTAAAATTGAGTAAACAATTGAAAAGTTTAATTGGTTTTTCACAAAAATTGTATATACTTTGAATATGTTATTTATAGTGATGCCTTATAAAAATTTAAAAAAAAATATGTAACAAAATTATACATAATTATTATCTTCAAAGTAGGACATAGCATTACTCCAAAACTCCGTTAATAAATACTATTACATCTGAAATATGAGATGCAGTTTGTTTCCGAGACAAATTTTTGTGATATAAACAATGTTGAGGCGGTTACTAAATTCTCTGTTTAAAAAAATAATTTTTTGTGTATATATTTGTATAATTTGTATAAATCTGAAATTTTAGAGTGTAATAAATGCTTTTTTAAAAGATTTTAAGATCATCTAGCGATGTCTGTAAGTCAGTCTTTTTGCTAAAAACTGTATAGGTTCCAAAAGTTAGTCCCCATGCAAGTACCTCCCCGGAAATAGTTAAAATATTAATAAATATGTTTTTTATGTAGCAATCGCTATACAATTTTGCAGAAGTCGGTTATATGTAACCGTTATATTATGTTGGGAAATATTACAGATATCAGGCAATATTTGACCCTAGAATCCATATATCGACCCTATAAGACAATGATTTTATTCATCATACAGAAAATAAGTTTACAGTTAATAAATCTTTCGAACATTAAAAAGGTATGATAAAATTATACAAAAAACCATTTGTTTTTAAAACTAATCAAGCGTTTAAATTCTATAGACCTCGGTCCACAATTGACCAACTACCTCACTAAAGGCCATATTCTGAAAAACACCCTGATGTCCACATTAATATTCATACATGCTAGTACAATTCGCCTTATATCGAATAAAAAAGTCAATTCTGGTACTATTGATTCATTAAGAGTCCACCTTCCGAAATCCACAAATTTACAACCAAATATAAGAGTTGGTTAAATGGTAATAACATAAATGCAATGTAATTAGTAATTAGAATGAACGAAATTCATAAAAAGTTATAGAAAACAAGTAGGAAAGTATAGTCGGGCATGGCCGATCATATAATACCCTACACCATGAGTATATTTTTTATAAAGAAACTTTTATGTTGAATATACCATAATTCCAAAATATTTAAGCAATTTATTGATAAAAAAAAAACTAAAATTTCTAAATGAGGCTTAATATAGGTCAAATATGGGCCTATCCTCGGTAAATTTGGGAAAAGAATATATTTTTAAATAACAGTTAGTTTTGTTGAGTTTCATTGCGATACAAATGGTTACAAGTCAATTTTAGACGCTTGAAACATTTTTTGAAGGGGGGTTTGTATGGGGGCTAGGGTCAAATAAGGGCCGATCCTTACGAAAATCTGCAGTGTCATTTATACTTATCTAAAACTTATTTGTGCCAATTTTTAGAGAGATAATAGAATATTTGACGTAATTATGGCATAAAAAGTTGAAATCGGGAGGTACGGTTGTAGGGGGGCTAGGTGAAATAATGGACCGATTTCAACCATTTTCAATAGGCTTCGTCCCTGTGACAACACATGCTTGGTCCAAATTTCATCAAATTATCTTGAAAATTGCGGCCTGTACCTTGCACATAAGGTTTACATGGAAAGCTAACCAGCCAGCCGGATGGACATGTCTTAATCTACTCAAAAAATTATTCTGAATCGATCGGTATACTAAAAGGTGGGTATTGGACCAATATTTTTGTATGTTACAAACATCAGCAGAAACGTATAATACTCTTCCCACTATAGTGGTATAGGGTATAATTAAAATTCATGTAATTTTAAAATTCTTTTGAATTTTGAACTTCGAAATTGTAAAATGTTGTAAGTTGGCATTAAATAAAAATGGCACTTTTAGCGAAGTCTTGTCATTAAGACATTACTTTAACAGCATTAGAATTTTTTCAAAGAAAAATTTCTATATTCGAAAATCTTTGCGAAAACAAGGGAAGCCTTATGCCTATTTGACCAACAAAAACGGATTAAAATTTAGTTTTTAATGTAACTTACGCCCTTTTGGTTTTCAGAAAAAAACTAATTCTCAAGGGTGTAAGTTTTATATCTCCGTAAGTAAAAGGAAAACCGCAAATTTTTCTTCAAATACTAATTTCTTAATAAAAAATAAGCTTAACTTGAAAAAATGTTACACATTTTTGGTTTATTTATCATTTTAGAAGGTTTTTTGTTTTGTTTGGATTCAACATTATAGAACATTTTTATACAACAGTTTTTGTCGGTTGCGACGACTAAATGTTATTGATTTAACGAAAATAATAATTATATTAAAACACAATTTTTTATTAGATATTAATTAAGACTAGTCAAAATTTTATTAAATCCGAAATATAATTTAAAAAACGTTATAAACACAAGATAACTAATTTTTAAATATAAATTTTAACATCTAGATAAATTTTAAATTAACAAAACATTTAAAATGATATATAAAACATATACAAACTATTTATATAAAAGCTCAATTTAAAATGATTTAATTAAAAGAATTTCCTGTAGCAAGATATGCATTGAAATCTGTGTTTTTCTTGTCTAAATTTAAAAGTTCTATATTGTTCATATTTTCAGGCGGTATGAACACAATTGAACCACGCTTTAATACTAAATCGGAATGTCCTTTTAAACGTAAAGTACGAGAACCACTTAAAACTAATAATATACCAGGTGATTGTGGTAATTTCAATGTATATTCTGAAGCGGATGGTGATGAAGATGATGATAATAAAATTTGTACAACTGCAAAATCAGGTATGGGTGGTGCAAATAATTTGCTATTTTCGTCGAGTTCTTTGGGTTGGAAAAGTTTTGATGAGGCTGGCGAACCCGTATAATTTAATGATGCCAACAATTGTTTGACATCTTTAAATTTGGGCGTTAAACCTGCACGTATGACATTATCCGAACAGGCCATGCATTCGATACAATCCCCAGAGAGATATGCGTGAATTTCGTTGGCGCCCAAATAAATAGATTCACCCGGCTGCAGATAGAGTAAGTTTAAAAAGAATAATGAGAGTACACCAACATCTCCAGGAAAATCTGAATTAATGGTTATAAATATATCTTGCAGACTGTATTTGAGAAGAACTGTAAAAATAAAATTTTAAAATTAATATATAATTTTTATTTATTTATTAATTTGTTTTTACGAACCATTATCATAGTCTTTCAATATTGTATCAATTATACTTGATACGGTCGCCGAATCGGCAGTCATAAGAGTTTGATAACATTTTTTTAAATTATCTACAGAACCATTAGATAAACCATTGACTACGGCATCGCCACCCAATAGTTCCTTCAAAGGAGGTATTTCTTCACAGAATCTATGAATTTCCGAATATGGACGAAAACCACAAAGTGCCATAAAAGGTGTTAAAGCTATGGCCAATTCTGGTTTGTGATTGGGATCTTTGTACAAATCAGGTCTTTCTTTGTGTAAACGTGTAGCTTCTTCCTGAAATAATGAAAGTTTAGTTAAGTTTATATTTTTTATAAAAAAAAACTATTTTAAATGTAGAGTGAAATGACTATTTGGAAAGTTGGTACATATGTATGCATGACATTGAAATATACCAAATTAATTTTTTTTTATATATTTGCAAAATACTTCTATAGTATTGATTTTAAATTCATAAATACATTTAATGTATTAGTATTTATCATATACAAACAATCAGATATGTAGTATGTATATGTTAAGTTGTTTTGCGACAAACATACATTTAAGAACAATTTGTCTAAAATAACAATGCTCCAACAATTCTCGTATACAATTAAGCAAATAAATTTAAAAATAATTTTTGCAGTTGTTGCGTCGTATTTTTATACCCTTCACCTTCGTGAGAAGGATATATATAAATTTGTCATTCCGTTTGTAATTTCTATAATATAATTTTCCGACCCTATAAAGTATATATATTCTGGATCCTTATAGATAGCGGAGTCGATTAAGCCATGTCCGTCTGTCTGTCTGTTGAAATCAGTTTTTAGAGGACCCCAGATATCGGCGAAATCCAAATCTTTAATGTTTGTTTTGCTTAGAATCCAAACATACAAAAAATACACAGCAAAAATATATGATTTGTATTTTTTGTTAAAATAAAATAATATTCCCTTTTGTATTGCAAATATATTTTTTAATGAATAGAAAAAAGTATTTAAAACGTTTTCAATTATATGAGAGTAGATTGTGAGTTATTGTACAATAATTTTTATGCGAATAATGTAAGTTTGAAATTTAAAACTAACACAAATTTTTCCCAAGTGCTTTTGAAAACAATTTTTTTTACGATAAACAAAAACAAAATCTACGTCTCGTCAATGTTTACCAGCAATGAATCAGAGGTCGAAGTCGACCGGCTTCTAGTCGGAGCTTAGCCGCCGACGAACTATACTTAGTTGCTTGAGCCGCCGCCGAAACATTCGGCTTAAATCGACTCAAATTTTTTTAATGTTTTTATTAACAAGACTGTAAGATCAATTATGTTTAAAATACACTATGGTGAAGGGTATATAAGATTCGGCACAGCCGAATATAGCACTCTTACTTGTTTTAAAATACATAAGTACGTTAAAAAACTGTTTTTTTATTTTTTGTTTAGAGTATGTCACACATTGATTTGATTTATGAATTTAGCTTCTACACCCTACATTTCTTAAACTTATTCGATCTAAGTATAGTCAATAGGATATGTTAAATTACCAGATACAATTTTTATACCCTACACCACTATAGTGGGGAGGGTATTATGCGTTTGTGCTGAAGTTTGTAACACCCAAAAATAATGGTCCTAGACCCACCTTAAAGTATACCAATCACCTCAGAATCACTTTCTGAGTCGATTTAGCTATGTCCGTCTGTCTGTGTGTTCAAGATAATTTGATGAAATTTGGCACATACTCTTTTTTGGGTTCAAGGACGATCGCTATTGAAAATGGTTGAAATCGGTCCATTATTTTTTCTAGCCCCATACAACCGTATCCCCCGAATCGGGCCTTTAGGCTCATAATTACGTTAAATGTTTTATAATGTCAACAAAAATCAGCAATAATTTGTTTTATAGAACAATAAATGACAATACTAATTTTTATTGTGATCGGGCCTCATATAGACTCCCCTTATACAGACTCCCCTTCAGAAAATGACTTGAAGGTCAAAATTAATTTATAATTACTTATAAAACAAACTAAATGCTTTATTTAAAAAAATCAAATTTTTAACATACTGACTGGTGTAGGGTATCATATGGTCGGCAATGTCCGACTATAAATTCATACTTGTTCATTTTGAAACGGTGATTCCAAATCATAATTTAATTCTATATGAAGTTAATAAAAACGAACTAAAAATAAAAGAATACTTTATGTTTTAAATGCGAAAAATTGTATCGAAAGCAAAAAGGATTAAGTGCATCCACAATTGTTAAATACATCCACAAATCTATGTAAAAATTATGAATTTTTACCCGGACAAAAAAAATAAATTCGGAACTTTAAACAATTAAGGCATTTTACAATTTAGTTTTTGTATACGAAAATTTATGAAAACAAGACTTAGTGAAGAACTTAAATGTTATACAAAAAATGATTGTTAAATAGTTTAGATGTTTCATTTAAAATCATTTTGTAACATCGTGATATAAGATTAGATCATATTATTAGATTAGATACATTATTATTTATAATTAAAATATTTACTTAAAAATCTTTTATAACTTTAAACAATATTTTTTTTAATACCGCTATGGTTTAACCAATTTGCAATAATACCCTAACAAGTGAAAATTGCATATTTTTATATTTTGTTAAAATTAATAAAATTTTATTATAAATTAATTTAATTTTAGTCAAAAATATTATCAATTGCATAGTTTAGATTAAAAATGGTTTAATAGATGGCCAAAGTTAAATAAAACTTACATTTTTGATTTGAAATAAATGTTAGTAGTAGAAATATATTCGTATTATAAAAACAGATTACAGGTGGAAAAAATAATGTATTTTATAATTTACGTATACGTTGAAAATTTAACTGAAAACAACTTATTTCCGTAGTTAGATACTACTTAGTCATTTATGTATGTATATCAAAATAATTCTATTTATTATCGGTTACAGAGTATTCTGATTGTTCCCAATAATATGATAAATAATTCTGTATCTAGATTGTTTAAAAAATATATTTTTAAAAACTTATTGTTTTCGACTTAGGCTGTTATGCTTTGACCATACATAAATTTATCATAACTGGTACAATTTGTCTTATATGAGTCATTGAGCAAACAAGTATAAAAAAGAATTATTGTGTATACTTCCAAAAAAAATAAAATATAAAATAAATCCTTCAAATCGCAAATTTTTTCATTTTCAGAAAAAAGAAAAAAATTATGTAAATTTAATACCATAGCTTATCTCTACATTGTAATTGCACTAAACAAAAAAGTATACAACAAAAAATTTTCTTATCAGTTAATAGCTTTCTTTAAAATAGCCCCTCTTACCTTATTCGGATGAACTTGTATACTTAAAGCTTTGCGTACACTTAACACCTTAAATAGATAGGGTAAGCGCTGCTTATATACTTCTCCCAAAACTTGGCCAGAAGACTTAACTACTGACGGACCGCTACCATGATCACCCATCCATAGTTCAGAATAGGGAGTGTTATTTAGAATGTTGAAATTTTCATTATTTGCCTTAACCAGTCTGGCCACTTCGGAACTTTCGCCCAATTTACCCCATTCATAATTTTTAACGTTACCCTCAAGTTCCATATTATTAGTTGCACGTATGAACGCTATATTTGCTCTACTTGTTTTGTTTTAAGACAATTCAAATTAAAAACAAGAAGACCTGCTTCCTGTTCGGTGGTCACTGAATTACTGAAAGTATCGTCGTCGTTGTTCAATGTTTCACGTACACATTTGAAAACCATTTATTGCAGTTACTTGCGCAGGGTCATACCATGAAGGTCATACGTACGCATTAAATACCACTTTTCTAATGATATGACCTGGATGAAAGTTGGAAAATAATTAATTTTCCACATTTAATTTGTTGTTTTTGTTTTATTGTGTTATCTTGAAATGTGTTTTTTATTATTTGACAATTTCAACTAATAAATTTATCTGTGTTTTTTATAATAACTTTATCATTTTAGGTGGTGGTTAATTTTCTTGTTTTTCTTTCTCTATTTTATGTTTTGTTTTCTTTTCAGTTACAATTACGTGGTATTTATCAATTGTCGGTATGTGTTTTTTGTGCAAATTGTTTTGATTTATGAGTTTTGTTGATTGTTTACATTTCATTGGTTTTGTTGTAGTTCTGTTCGTTTTTGACATTTCAAGTGGTTATTGACATACAGGTGGCGCTATATGTAGAAAATATAGTGTTGTAAATGTTTTAATAAACGATTAATAATGATTTTCCGTTATTTTTAAATTTGAATAATATTTCTGTCTTTTAGCTTACATTTAAATGGAACTTTATATAAATGTGTAAACGTTAGAAGTTAACGGTTAAATTTAAATTCGAAAAAATGCAAATATTAATGTATGTATGTTAAATAATAAAAACAATCAGGCCTGTCACAGAATTCCATTCCGATTGAAAGTGGAATTATAATATGTAAATAAATTGATTAAAAATGTGAAGTGGTTATATTCTGAAAAAGATGTCATTTTTTGAAAAAGAATTTTCTTTTTCAAAAAATAAAAAAGGAAAGTTAATTCCACTTTCGATCGGAATGGAATTCTGTGACATATGTATGGCCTTTGTCGTATGTTATGGAATGAACTAAAATTTTAAAATAGGTTATTAAAATCATAAACTAAGTTTATTATTTAATCTTTAACCAAATAGAGTGCATGTTTGTAAATATGTATTTTACAGTGGGTTAAGTGAACAGTTTCCATGCGCCTTTGCCAGATGGCAGGAATATTTGCAGCTCTATAAACTGTGCGTATTGGCCTTATTAATCCATGAATAAGTGTTTTAAGAGTTAATGTATGACTAAATTCTTCGTCCACCCATAAATATATTGTAGATATTTTCATTTCATTAATTATGAACTGTGCTATTGGGATTGGATGTTCGTCAACGATCATCCGAGGAGTAGTTTTATAATTACCGGTAATTCGAATTTTACCATTTTTCTTCGCTACAACATGAATGGTTGAGGTTCATTCTGAAAATTCGACTCGTGAATCAAAATTTTGATCTACTACATACAGATTTAGTTTTCATGATGTATTACCAACTTGTACGTTTAGGGAACGAGTTCCCTAATTTCAAAAAAACACCAAACGTTAAAACAGTGGTTCAGTGAATCAATACAGTTGGATACCTTTATAAATCTTGTACGCGGTCGAGTCTTCGAAAATTATATTAAATTTTTGAAGTTTCATTAAAACCGAGACACTTTCAACACTTGAAAAATATATTTAGTCTATCGGACATCTAACCTGTAAATATAGATAGACCAACATTATCTGCCATGCGTTTATGTGTTAAAACGCAACATTGAGGGCGGCGTTAAAATCGACTCTGTTACATGATTGAGTGATTCACCTTCACCTCTACAGAACTTATCCTATAATTGAATAAGAATGCCAGATATTGCTGTCATCGTCAAAAGGGTAGATAGAGTTGGAAGATTCTCAAAGAAGGTCATTTATGAAAATAAGATATATACCCTTAAATTAATTTTGAGCTCGTTTGATGAGATCCCATCTATAATATAGTGCGATCTCTGAGAAAGTTGGAAATAAATAGAATGAAGTTATTACCAACTCCAAATGCACTATCAAACATCTAGTAAATATCTGGACCCACCACATTACTTTCACCAAAATAGTAAATTGAATGACACCATTTTTCCGAAAGGAAGGAAAGAAGGTCTCCCTTAAAGAGACCTCTACGAAAGTCGGTCGTTAAGTAAGCTTTTGGAGTCTAGATATTTCACAAGATGGAAAGCATGATTATTTTCTATAACTTTGGAAAACTGCTTCAAGATCAGTGTTGGTAAGCAATAAATTGCAGGAGACTTATTTCTGCTGAGATCCTCTATTAACCTTTTAACAACACGCGCAGTGATTGATTGCTTTTTCGGCAAGCAAGAATAACTTGCGAATAACTTAGCTAAAATATTAACTTTATCAACCGGGTCAGTGAATGTTTGATCGTGCATGAAAATCGTCGGAATTGAAGAACTAGCATTATTCATAACTTTTTTTAAGAACGACCAAAAGGTTTTGGTGCCTCTAGAATCAGCAAGAACCTTAGCACGAAGGCGCTTCTCTTTTTTTGCGTTTAAGTACTCTGGCACACGAAGACCTCGCCTTTTTGCACAGCGTGCCATTTTGGCGTTTATTACGACAAATTCTGAAAGCTTCCTCTTTTGATCTGATTGCACTTTTGCACATTTGATTAAAGTCTAATATTAAGATGATTTCGTAAATAATCACAATTCACTTCAAAACGCTAGTATCACGATGAAGTTAAACACAAATAACAATTAACCCATACTTACATATTTATCCCATGGCCTCCTGCAAAAAATTAGTTTTTTTTAATAAATATCTTAATAACATATCGCTTATTTACTACAATACCGTCATAAATCAAACAAGTATGAATGTATAGTCTGGCGTAGCCGACCATTTAAGTGAATTTTGACCTTTAAGTCATTTTCTGTAGGGGAATTTGTACGGAGGATAGGGTCAAATGAAGCCCGATCATTATAAAAATCGGTAGTGTCATTTAAAGTTCTATAAAACTAAGTTTTGTCGACTTTTGTTAACAAAATAGATCATTTAAATTAATTATAAGCCAAAAGGCCCTATTTAGGGGGTACGGTTGTATGGGGGCTAGTCGAAATAATGTACCGATTTTAACCATTTTCAGGCTTCGTCCTTGGGCAAAAAGAAGCGCGTGTGCCAAATTTCATCCAATTATCTTGAAAATTGCGGCCTGTACCTTGCGCACAAGGTTTACATGGACAGCCAGCCAGACGGACGGACATAACTTAATCGACTCAGAAAATGATTCTAAGCCGATTGGTTACTTTAAGGTGGGTATAGGACGAATATTTTTGTATGTTACAAACATCAGCACAAATCCAATATACCCTCCCTACTAAGGTGGTGTAGGGTATAAAAATTACTCGCACACAGATAGATATTTTTGAAAATACACATACATAGTTATACAATGAAAGACTTTTATAAGAGATATATCTATGTACGTGTATAAATATATATTTTTTTAATCCGAATTTTATATTATGGCAATTATGTAGTTATTGTTTGTACATATGAAGCAATTGTATGTGTGTATGTAATGTGTATATTGCAACTATGATAAAATTACACATACTTAACAAATCAATCACATTTTCTCATAACTGCTGTAGGGTACCACGTCTGACTATACTTTCTTAATTGGTTTATTACTTTACCTTGATACATTTTAATTCTGTCTTAAATTAATAAAAAAACATCTGTTTAAATAGTGATAATTATGTATCTAGTGTATTTAAATGTACTTGCAAACGGAATGTTTAACAATCTATAAAGGGCGTTTATACGTACATTAACATATAAACCACTGTAGTGGGGAGGAATTGCATTTTTGTTTATGTTTGAAACACTCAAAATAAATGGTCCTAAATCCACCATTCATGATTAGGTGAGGTGTATAACTCGACTACTGATAATATAATATGACTATGGATGTTGCTAAGAAAAACAACATTTTAAATTTATTTGTTGTTTTGAATATATTAAAAAAAATTTTCTTTCACATTTAGAGAATCCAGCAGTAAGTTTTATCAGTTTCTCTCCTATAGAGCTGACTTCTATGCACTAGTACTAACCTTGGTAAAAGTTTCACCCAAATCGTTTTTTTTTTTTTTTTGAGTTAGGTCACAAAATTGCTCATATAGTATAAATATGTTTGTTGGAAATATATAGAATATAGAATTGAAAGTTAAAAAATAACTTTATTTTTTGTTGGCTGGTCATAATGTCCATGGACGTTAAGACAACGCCCGGCCAAAGGCCTCCAATTCTGAAGAATTTTTTAAATGAATCCAAAATACAACATGCAGCAAAGTAAAGAGCAATTCCATCCGGGATTGATACTTTTAAAAGTGGAAGTTATGTCCGCTGATAATATGACTCTATAAGGTTTGACAAAACGTCCATGGGAAAATAAATTTTTAACTCTATTCTGGCCTTTTTTATTCATGGTGAGAATCCTGATATACCTAATTTTTGTATTTAAAAAAAAAACTATAAACTTCTATATGATTTAGAACAATTTAATGGATATCAATTGAAAGTAGTAAATCCAACACTCTTCCACATGAAGTATTTTTAACATGACATGATAAAAATTAAAATAATATCTTTAATGGTTTTTATACCTTCATATCCTACAAGGTTATGACACTTCGTTTGACATTGTCAAATTTCATATTTTTATTCATATTATTTTAGCAAAAAAAAAAAAAAAAAACAAATTGAAGTTTTTTGATGTGAAAAATTTATGAATTTATTATCTGGGATAATTTAAAAAAATAATAAAAATTAAACAAATAGAGATATAAACACCAAATTTGAAAGAGGTATACTTCATTCTAATATCTTTTTTATAAATATATTTTTAAAGATATAAATATTAGATTTGTCTTCTTTCGATTGATACCCATATTGTTACAATAAGGTGACTACAAAAAGGACAAACGATCAGAAAATGAAAAACTAAGTACGCAGTTATACCACATAAATTATGTGCTTTCGTATGTATATAGTTTGGTTTGTGTGTGAAAAATGCTGTTGGACGGTGTAATTACTGTTGAACATTTTTAGTATTAAGAATATCAATGAAAAAATTTGGGTTCAGTATTTGTACTTGTACTTTACACCAAAATGCAACCATTTAAACTTTGCGTATACGCTACAGGCTGCAATTTTCGAGATAATTTGATGAAATTTGTCTTAGAGCTTTTTTATTATTGATTTTAAATGATTTGTTTAAAACGTATTTTATTTGAACTTATCTATAGATTTCAGACTAATTCTCTTATCTAAATTTTAAGTTTAATTTAAACAACAAATTTTTTTCTGTTGTTTAGCAAACACACGACAACAACCAAACCCAAGTATTTATATACTAAAAAAATTATTAAAAATTAATAATAAAGATAACAGTCTGTATTATTGTACAAGTACAAACAGCAGTTGTTATCAGTTCTAGTATAAAGAACTAAATAAATATTTTCGAAAAAAGTCTAACACATTTAAGTGACCATACTTCGTTAAGTTGTCGTCATACTTCTTATCAGTTGCAACAATTTTCAAGTGTACAAATCTTCAGTTTGAAGATATTATAAACAACATGTTGTTCAGGCATGGCAGTATTATGATTTAGGTTAAGGAAGGACTAAGTAATAACAATTGTGCATATATTAAATATTTGGCATTTATTAAGTAATGTTAATATTCTTTTTATCTGTAGCTTGACTAAATGATAATTTAGACATATAATTTGAGCCTTTTTTCACTTATGGATAATTAAAATGATCCTTCTTCACTTTTATGCAAAAGGATCAAATACAGTTCTGAGCTTATAATCGTTAAGAAACTTCCAATCTCTCGAATTTAAAATAAAGTTCTAACCTCTGATATATATTTTTTTCCATCTTCGAGAAAAAATCAAAGACAGCCTACAAAAGTAATTTTTCCATTTTACGTAGTAATCGAAGGAAAATGTTTTTATTGTTCCATCCATCTATCGGTTGAAACAAGAAAATCGAAGATAACCTACGAGAACTATATTTTCATTCTGCGTTAATAATTAAAAAAAGCTTTAATGGTCCGTCTATCTATCCGTTAAAAATACAATAAAAGCTAAAGGCCTGCAATTTTCCAAAAATTATTTACGTGGTATCGAAAATGGACAATATCAGTCCACAAATTCACACAGACTCCATACAAATATTGCCACACAGACTCCAAGAAAAATATCGGTCCATGAATTCACATAGACTACATACAAATATCGTCAAGACTAATCCAAATAAACGAAAATAAAATATTCCATTACAGTAGGTAATCCCAAAACAACTATCTTCTTAAAATTATTCGTAATATAGTCCTATGTAATGCCAGCTATGGATCATGTTGTTTTCAGAAAATTAACATGATCATTTACATACTTCTAAATGGATAATGTAAATTTGTTAAATGAAATATGTTAATCATTCTCAAATTCTGTACCATTAAGTATATAATTGACCTAAACCTTGACTAAATGCCCTCCCATATAGTCGAGCTTGATTGATTACAATTTCATTGCAGGATCACTTGGCAATATTCTTACATTTTTAAAAATTGTACGTAATAATTATGTACATACATACATAGATAGTTCTACATTAATTGCCAAGCAAATTTTAATTCATATGATAAAATAAATTCGCTTTCACAAGAGGATTGAGTTACCTTACAAGTTGTAAACCTCCTCCAACTTCCCCTCAGTATACGCACTTTTAATGTAATGTACGATTGATACAAATCTTTAAGAGTTTATTGGGGTTTCTTTTCTGTTTGCGGCGGACTTGAATGAAGAAACTTATGTTGTGTTGTGGTTCCAAAAAATGTTATTTTTTCTTTGATATCATGTTTGTTTCCAGTTTGTCTTATGCACTCAACAGACTTGGGGTTGTTATCAACAACATTATCGCCAGCAAACCACCAACAACATCATTATTATCGTTGAAACGAATGTCGTCAACATTATGAAGACAACAGTAAAATTTTCGTATACTACATGTTCGAAGTCTGTGTGTGTGCGAGTGGTTGGTTGGGTGAATGAATGGTTGTGTGTTCGCCTGCCCTGAATGAAAACAATACGTAGTCGTCGTACTTTATTGTACAATTTTTATTCTTTTTGTATGCTGCTGAGGGGTTGAAATAGTTTTGTTTACAACAGTTCTATTTAGTCGCAAACAATCAAGCCTTGTGTCAGAAAGCTTTTTCTAACGGTACTTTTTACACGACAAAAAAAAACCGCGGAGCGCGTAGTCAATTTTTCAGAAAATTTATATTAAATAAATTGCGAAAAATATAAACAAAATATTAAAAAATACCACAAAAACTATAACATTTTTAAGTTGTTTTAAAATAAAGCAACTTTTTTTATTTCAGCAAAAATTATTAAAAGTCTCACAAATTTTTTGAACATAAAAAGTAAGTTTTAAATAAAATATTACTACTAATAATTTAGTTTGTATTTGAATTGAAAATGTTTATGATTTATGTGTCACATATGTTTTCTGTAGTATTTTTCAACCACATGTTAAATAGTTTAACATTAATTTTCGTTTTACTGTTTGGACATTCGAAATTTAACTTGAAAAGAAATTCATTTTAAAATATGTATTTGTTTCAAATTAATTAAACACTTGAAAAGTATATCATAAAACAAGATTTATTGTTGTTGTTGTGTTTAATTAACTCATTGTATATTGCTTTCGGTTTGCAAACAAACATATTCTAGTTTTTGGTTTTTAAAAATTTGTATTTTTTTGGCAGAATTTCAAAAAAAAGAAAAGCAAGCACAAATTTCAACGTCATCTTCAAAAAAAAGTTGCCTTTTTTGTTATTATTGTTGTTCAGTTGTAAAAGCCGCAATAAACAACAACAATAAACGGAATAACAAAGAAAAAATATTCTTAATACAAAAGTGTCCATTATAAAAATATAAACATTTACATGCTACATGTGAAGAAGGATATAAAAACCAAAATATTGTTTACATTTGCTTTGTTTATTTAAAATTGTTATTTTCAACAGTTTTTTTGTGCATATTGAGTAAGGTTCGGGTTGAATTTGTGACAATTTTGACATGCGGGTTAGTAAAATAAAACATTTTTTATCAGCGAAAAAAAAAAAAATAAATATAATTAGAACAAGTTTGTACCATTTCCGATAATTGTAATATCAAAACTTTATGGTTCAAATAGTTTTAAAGTTTATTAAAGTTTTCTTTAATGCATCACATGCAAAACAATTTTTTGTAAAAATTTTACAAAGACAAAAATTTTTAAATTTAGATAAAATTTCTATTTTTCAACGAAAACTTACAATTATATAGACTTGTTCATTGAGGAAGCAAAACTGAAAGAAATTGATAAATTTGATATCACGAATCCGTCAATTCCCAATAAAATCTTAAAAAGCCCAAAAATGAGATATTTTATTAATTTAGCTATAATATCTATACTAGGGAGTGGGTTATCGAAACCCTTGACAGAATAATTAAGAACACATTTGGCCATCTAAAATGGGTTACTATAATTTGATATCGACTATGCAATTTGAGAATTTTTGCACTAAAGTAAATAAATAATATATGCACCTGGTTCTCTCGGTATCAAACATTGTGAATTTACCCATTTAAAGTTTTTCACATAAATTAAACTTTTTAAAAATTATAAATTTTTTATACAAGATAGATAACTTAAAAGAAAGATGCAAAAATTATTATTAGAATTTTAAACCTATACTACTGTGCGGCAGTTTATATATAAATTTTATATTTTGTTAAAAATTTTCACATTTTATTAATTTTTTTATATTTATTAAATATTTTTCCAAACATTTTTTTACCAAAAATTTATGGTTGATAATCATTTCTTCGCCTTGACCGACACACACACATATTTTATATCTTATTGAAACTATAGCAATAGTTTCTAGTATTTTGATTTTAAATGTAGTGTCTCGCGCTATCACAATAAATATAAAATTCCAGAAAATAAGAAATAATCGTGTATTTTTCGAAAACAAATAAAATATTTAAATCTACAATGTTTTATTGGTCTGCGCCAGCTATTTTTGGAAACAAACTTTTAAAAGTATTTTTTATTTAGAATAAATACAATGTACATTTTTCTAAACTATTATTATTTTTTGAGTGGATATTATACACATAAGAAATAAAAAAATATTTAAATTTTATTGATTGAATAATAAATATATGGGAAAATATAATTTTTGTGTGTTTAAGTATATACCTAAGTTTTTTTTAATCCTCTACAACATGCTACATTTTGTGACTTCATTTAACTTCTAAGTATAATGAATGAAAAAAGCAAACCTAAAAAAGAAACAAGGATTATTACAACACGAAAATAACCGAGGTTTAAAATAAAATGTGTTTTATACAAATTATGTTAATTGAGGATTTTTAAATAATGCAAAAAAATATTCATCATCTCATTCAAAATAGAGCAAATAACTTTTTGGTTTTACAGCACGTATGATCAACAATTTTAACTGGCATTTCCTTGTTAAACATATTACGTATACGCCAACAGTCGATGAGGGGTTTTTCGTTGTTGTTGCTGTTGTTATTATGGTGGTGGAATTTTGTTGCTGGTTCATTAGTCAATTTTGTAGATGCAGCAGCATTATTTCCCTTTGCAGAGTTTGTGTCAATTTGTCTTGTTTGTGATTTATTACATGAAAAGTGTCGGAATTCTCAACAGACTTTAGGTATTATTTATAAGTAGAAAGCAGCAAATTAAAATAGAAATTATTTCCGAAGTTGTCAGCTGTCAACATATTGAAAAATGGTATTTGTAGGTTAACACTGTAGTTTGTTAAAGTCTATTATTAAAATACGATGCTAAAAATAAAAGAATGGAAAGTAATTGTTATTGGCTAATTTAAAAATCTGGGTAAAATTATTTTTTTCAATTTTAACCATATTTAAAGTATAG
Organism: Lucilia cuprina; assembly: GCF_022045245.1. Classification (NCBI taxonomy): domain Eukaryota; kingdom Metazoa; phylum Arthropoda; class Insecta; order Diptera; family Calliphoridae; genus Lucilia; species Lucilia cuprina. The sequence continues at coordinate 44,326,187 of NC_060952.1, forward strand.
GTAAAGTAGAGAGCCTGCATTCAAAATAAATTATTTCTAATAATAATATTCAGTTATAAAAAGGACTTGCTTTCCAGTTTGGGCATGCTGAATAAGTATCCATCAATATATTTGAATAGTTTTTTTAACCACATTTAACTATATAGGTTATATTGGAGCAATTTTTATTATGCTGGAGCTATTTTAATGCGTTAATAAAAATATGTATTAAAAAAAATATATTATATTTGTTGAAAATCTAAGAAAGATGTATGACATGGTAAAGTCTTGGAATATCCTCCCTGTGATTTTTATTGTACGACCAAATCATAATATGTATATGCTCAAATATGTTTAGGAGCTTAAAATCCTAGCATAACCTGAAAAAGTCCAGTATGATATTGATGACACCTCTAATTCCTTAGAATACTTCTGTCTAATCTAATAAGTATTTTATTTGGCATTGTATCAAGTTTTGCCCATAAAATCTAGAATAATTTGCAATCCATTTTACCAACCCAGAATTAGAAATAGTGTTCGGAAATCTATTAAGGATCATTATATAATGACAGTAAACGGGTGGTTTCCTCCATGTTTCTTTATTTTAGATCTAGATTCAAAACTTGTCTTATAAATCCATCTGCTACATCACTATTGCGTAAATTGCAGTAAATTTTAATCCAACATAACTTCCTTGTAAACAATCTTAAAAGCTCACTCCGAGCATTTCTACATTTTACAAATTGAAAATACCGTATTATATTATATATCAAAGCATTAAAGACTTTAATATACCACAAAAGATCTTAAAACAATGTGATTCAGTTCCATCGCCTTACTATTTTCTTATAATTTTATTTTTTATAATTTTTATCGACGCAGGTTTGCATCACATGACTTATTAATTTATTTGTAAGCTATTGTTGTAAGAGTTTGCCTCCAACGACATTATCGTGTTTAACTAATATTTCTAACTAATGTAAAGCATACTATGTATGTTTTTACTAGATATTTGCATCTTAGTTAGAAGTAAGAATCCTTTTGATATAGAACAAACTTTACTCAACTTTGGAGTTTTTTTTATTAAGTTTACTTATATTTACTTACTTCAATTTATTAATAGCAATTATGGTCATACCTTTGCACTTCAAACAATTTAATTAATATATTTTTACTGGTATTTACCAATTTATTGTGACTTTTAATCATTTTGTGGGAAATCATACTTCTGCACTTAAATTTTATTAATTTTATCATCTATATACTTTTTTATTAAAGCATTTATATGGAATTTGCTTCCTCGTAGTTAACTCAATTGGGATTTTTTAAGTATGAATTTAATGAATAAATATTAATATGAATATTATCAACAATTATTTATTAGTTGATTAAAATTATCAGATTAATAAAAACGTCAGCAGTGGATGTACACATAAATACGTAGATATGTCAAGTTGATTATAATTTATTTTTGGTTTATTAGATTTACTAATTAGCAACAATAAATAAAAATGCAATAAAAACTAATTAGAACACAATGTTAGCTGGGGAATTTGTAGTATTTACCAGAAATCTTCATAGTTTATGTAACATAATAATGTATGCGTTTTGTAAATAAGATAATTAATTATCAATACGTAAATATTTTTAATTTTCACATTAAACATTTAAGTATTCGAATTCAAAAAGTATTAAACACTTAAAAAATTTTTTTGGATAAACTATATTTTTTATTATCTTATCACAAGAAAAACAAAATGAAATAATTAGTACAATAAACTTTTTTATATGTAGTGACTGAAAATCACTTCTCTTATCAATTAAACAAATAAAGACAACTGAAACATATACATACATACTTATGTGCATAAAATCTGTGGACACAATTTCTGTTGCAATTTTATGGAATAACAGCAAATATTTTTTTATTTTATTCTTAAGAGATTAAAAATTTTGCGAAAAAAGCAATAAACAGTATTGTAAATAATATAAATAAAAATTCAACCTTTAATTCGTTTATTTTTTTCATGATAATTTTATAACATTTACAATCGTTAACAAACAGATATTCGTTTTATTTTTTTGTGCTGATTTTCTTGGTTACAAATTGATTTATATATTTTTTTTTGTATTTTTTGCTGTTACATTTAACACACAACGAGTCGAGGATATTTGTAAAACCTCAATAGGGTAGAATTGATATACAAACACTCACACTTATATCCTTACATTTACGTCTACGTTTGATGTATTCAACAGACTCACCAAGTTTTTTTGTTTGTTTCCTTTTTTTTGGCTTGTGAACAAATGTTTAAAGAAGGATAACATTTTGTATTTACAAGTTGTGCGTTGTGCAAATGGAAAAAAAATAGAAAGAAATCAGGAAAATAAGAAGAACTTTTTCTTTGTAAAATTCAATATTATACTAGAATAAAAATTAATAGCATGTTCAGATATTTAAAGTTTATAATGATTTAAGAATAGGATCGTGACAAATGTTTTTTATATATTTTTTATAATTATTTAGTAAATATGGTAAATCTTAACGAAGTCTGGGATAAAATACAAAAATATTGTTCAAACAACTTAAAGTATTATCAGTAAAAATCGTCTGTCCGCCGTTTTTTTAATGACATGGTTAACGAGTAAAGTTATATATTTGGTGTCATCTCCTTGTACCTCGTTATAAATAGTGCATCATTTTGTAATTTAACTCCAATATCAAATTTTAAGAAGCACGGCCAGTGATTGAGCATAGACCTCTATAAAACTTTTTTGAAAAAATCAGATAGGATTAATCTTTAGATCAACGGCTAGTGATAATCAAAAGCTGTTTTTGACTACTTAATAAGTTAATTTTGTTTGCTAATTTAAGTGCCCAAAGGAGTTGATTTAAAATTGAGCAAAAAATGCTAAAATGTAAACAATTTTTATAAAAATAAATATTAAAATGTTTATTTTATTGATTAATATACATAAATTATGGAGCAAGTTTTCTTTAGTTTTACATATTACACTTTCAGTTGTCTTCCTCTTTTTTATAAAATATCCATTGTTTTGATAGCGAACATTGACGTTAGAATAAATGTATTTTTAATTTCGAATCTGATTTTAAATTGGTATATAATTGCCTAAATTTTAATCGTTTACAAATCGTATAAATATTTCGGCATTATATTATTATTTATTAAAAAATATTTTATTATTCTTATTAAATCTTATTAAATTCTACACACACATTGTTCTATACCTAACTTGAGGCCCTTTATGGGCCTTCTTATGTATGTAAGTAACTTTTTTTGTATGAGTTTCAGCTAGTCTTTCAGTCAGAATTTCGTAGATTCGAAATCCAGAAGAGACTATGGTAAAGAAGCACACAACATGCCCGATAGTGTAATCGGATTATTTCTTTGATCTCATATAACATTAATATATTTTATAAGTTTTATTATGTGCAGAAAAATATTGGATTCATACTATTCATAGAATTTGATTTAAAAAGTGTTTGCATTTGTCAGGATCAAAAGAATGGTCGTTGGATAAAACTTTCGTCATAGATTTAAAAATTTCACTAAAACTGTCCAAAACATGAACGGAGACATTAAATTCTCTAAAATCTCTGTATTTTTCTTAAAGTTGTTTGTTTCCTCTTCTTCTATTTCCAAGAATTTTGTACAAGTTTAATGCAAGTTCTACAAACAGCAAACAAATAATAATCACAAAAATACATGTACAAACTTATTGTGTTACACATACCTATGAACTTTTGCAGATATATAAACCCAGCATTACAAAGTGATTACACTCCAGATAACTTAAGGACACTAAGTGCGAACTGAACTTATTGCCAGCAAAAATCTGGTAATGACTTGTACTTTCTCAACAACATATAGATACAGATAAGTAGTGGTGCAGCGAGTAGAACGTTTGACTATTAAACCAAAGTTCCAGGTTCGTATTCTAGCCGACTCTGTTTATAATTAAATAAAACATCTTACACAACAACTTCTTTGTAAGCGAAATTGTCAGTACTTCTTTAACTTTCTATTTAAAATGCTAATCAAAATTATTTTATTATTAAAATATTCATTATTTTCTAAAGTAAGTTTTTCCTGGGTTTATTTTTTGAATTATAAAACAAATTATATTTGGACTTAAATTACAGTTAAACGGTCTATCATATCCAGAATAAAAGAAAAACCAACTAGTCTGCCGGGGAACCTGAACCCAAAATATACCCATCAAAAAACATGGTAATGACATTTACTTACCAAACAAATTACTTTTCAATGGGTACTATATAACGTCATATAGATACAATGACTACTAGTAAAACTGCTGGGGGAATAGCAAATAACTATTTGTAGTTGTATTCATAGTATTTCTCGTAATGACCATACTAGACTCTCTACTTTCATTGTTATACGAACATAAAGTCTGCAACTAATTGGATCTTATATTTACTTTATGAGTCCTCGAATATTGAATTGAAAATAAAATTTAATCTAAACACATTCTTTATAGAATTTACGATACTTTTTGTTAGTTTAGTTAGGATGATACAATTTTTAAGAATATAACATTTTGTGTAACCTAATGCTTAGTATTCCTGGGAGAGATGGACCAAAAAGTTTTCAATATTGGACATTCGTTTATTTAAGAAATCCTAATGTTTGCGAGTTTTTGAATGGTTTTTCAATATGCCTTCACTTATTTTCTTCTAAATATCAGAGTTATATGAAATTTTATAAAATTGAAAACTTTAATTTAAGGAGCATGTTAATATTTACACTTCAATGCATAATATGTACAGAAGTAAGTGTATGTGTAGGTGTATAGTTTTGTACATATGTATAGGTATATACTATTTATGTATACAGTATCGATTCGATTTGATTGAATTACAGATTTGTTTGTGTTGTTTTTTTTTCTTGTTAAATATTTTCGTGCATGTTTAAGATTGGAGTCTTTGCAAATACATTAAGGTGCCTATAATTAAAAGTACTTATATATATGTATATTTTACATTAATCTTTTAATTTGGGTTACAAATGTCTTAATTCTAACGATATTTTACGTATTCCATGTAGATCTTCAGATATGTATGTTTTGTCTCCCTATATACATATAGAGTGATAATTGAAAAATAACTGATTCCAGCAAGAACTTGGTCCGCTTGACCACGATATTCAGTCTGGACAATACAATGTCTGTATCCAATATGAGATCAGCTACGTCTGTTTATATATAAATATTAAATATTTTCAGTTTATATTATATTTGTCCAATAATTTCAGAAAAAAAGCAAAAAGTTCGGAATTACAGAATTTAATGTTCGGCTATTTAATATCCTAAGAACAATCACCCTAATAAATATCTATGAATATTCTGAACTAAAACGACATACATATGAATGTTTGTACAACTGTGTTTAGTATTTGTATTGCTTGAAAGACATTAATACAAATGTAAGTATGTATTAGGGTGTCTCGCGTACCATTTTTAGGAATATCTCTCACCCAACACATGTTAATGTACTGAGTACCAGAAAAATAAAAAAATTGAAAAATTGCCTACCAGCGATTAAAAAACTTGATCTCCTTTTCGCAAATGGGCATATAAATTTTTAAATATGAGATGAAAAATAAAATGCTCGTCAGACCCACCAAAATAATTTTTTAAACCAAAATTCTCCAAAAAATTAAATTATTTTTCTCTAATAGGTTATATAATTTTTGAGGCCCATTTAAAAAATGAGGATAGTTTTTTTTTACAAATTATAATGAGGTTAGGATTTTCAATTTCTGGTAGACGACTGAAGCCCGTAACAAAATTGTATTGAAAGCTATTCCTACATGAGATTTTTAAAAAGGCTGTTCAGCATGTCTCTCTAATGTTTATATGTATGTATATGTATTTTATTTCTTGTTTGTCCTTACGAAACGTTTAATCCTTTTTATGGTTGATTTAACAAATATTTGTAATTACTGAGGCAGAAATGTATTTTTTCGAAAGAAAGTTTATTGAATGAAAAATTAGACTTGTTTCGAATTTTAATTAAACAAATTGATTTTGTGGCTACGAGTAATGAACTATGAAAGTTAATGTAACAAATATTTATGTGGTAAAAAGGCAAAAGTACATAAGTCGTTTTTTTGTACTTTTTAGGAAACGTTTTAAAACTCAATACAAAATTATAGTAAAAATTCCATAATTTTCAAAAGCTCTGATCCGATATTTATGAAAAATTTACACAATATTGTTTAGTTGAGTACGGAGATTATAAAAACGTGATTTATAAATCTGGAGATATGTACTTTTTAATTTTTCTAATTGTTAAAGAAAATAAATAATTTTAACTTGATTTAAATAAAAATAATTGTTCTACAACATATGATATAGAACACGGCAGTTTTTCGAGTTTATCATCCCTATTAAACAAGGTCCTGTTAATAAACGTATTTTTAATATGGGTCAACAAAACATGTTGGACTTTTTAATAAGCTAACAAATTGGTGTAAATATTTGTGTATGTTCATCCAATGTAATTTACGAAATGCGTGACGTTGAATCATTAAAATGTACAAATTTTTAATAAAAGAGAGTTTATACGGAGTAGTGGGGTCACCACCAGGTGTGTGGGGGGGGTTTAATTCACAACATACCAGAAAAATATAATGTGCGGATTGTGATGGGATAATCCATTACAAAACGGACAGAAAAAATTGATTTTAGGATTTGACATTTTTGATTTTAATGAAAGTTACTACACATGTGATTATTTGAAATTGTTCCATTTGAAAATTAAAAATAATTGTTAATTTTTCTAATAGTATATATAATATATAATATAAATTTGAAACTATTAAAAACTCAGTATAATTTATGAATTTATATTTATATTATCTTTCGAATGGTGTAAATATAATATTTTACTTCCACAAGTTATTGGTCAATTTTCGTAGTAAATATTTACATACTTCAATGTCAAATATAAAAGATAGTCTTGTGTCGTAAAATTTTCACTAGCATACATAAGAGAGTTCTGGTTTTTGTAGGAGCTGTCTTATCTATTTTACGTTGTATTCTATGCACCGAAAATTTATCCTTAGGCTTTTTTGAAGTAAAATATTTTGATTTAAAAAACAATATCGTTAACTTTACTTTCAAAAAGTACTAAAAAATAGATTTCCCGTTTTTATAATATTTAGTACTTTTTTTCAATGTAATTTTTTTTTTTCAAAACCGGCACTTTTTTGGCTTATAAGAAAGCTTATACAATTTGTTTTACTCAAAAGAAAGCTTAGACCATTGCCTTTAAGAGCTTTGTGATTATTAAAAAAATGGAAAGAATGAAGAAATAGCTATTTGAATTCATTTAGACAATCTAGAACCAATAGGTGAAAAGTTACACTCATTGGAAAAAACCCTGTATGACCAAAATATCCAACATTGATCCCGAACTTAGAGGGTGTCTAAATATTAATACTAACCTTAATGCAAATTTCGTCAAAATCGATTTTTTGAGTTGGGACTCTTGACATGAAATTCCCCATGTGTATTTAAATTTATTCTTGTCACTAAAAAAGTGTAAGGTAATGAAAAAAAACATATTTACCCGGTTTTCGCCTTTAGTACCACCAATACATTTTTGGTGTTCTACTGTCAAAATTTCATAATTCTAGTTGTATCCGTTTGGGCTGTGCGATGATGAATCAGTTATAAAATGAGTTTCCATTGAAAAAGTCAATGATATTGTATATATACGTACATATTATATGCGTCGTAAATTTCATTAAAATCGGATATGGCAAATTCGACTGCTGTCAGCTTTCACATGGATTCTCTTTGTCATGCTTTCAAGATTTTCGTGTTGTTTGTGCACGATTAGGTTTTGATTTCAAGGAAGTATGTTTTTCGTTAGAATTTAGGTTTATAGTGAAAATATTTTCCATACGGATCTGAAGGACGAAATTTTGTGATTTTGTGTTTTTTCAGCAATTACATAACATTTCGTAGTTAAAAAAAATATATATTTAATATTAATATTATAAAAAAAGGAATAAATGGCAATATTACACAAGATTAAACAAGCTCTACAAATAAAACATTAAAATTCAATTTATTTATTTAATGCTTAAATAATTGTTCAAATTAGTATTTAAATTTTTAATTTAAATAAGAAATGTATAACATTACATTACATTATATATTTACATACATATATTTGACAGATTCACGTATGTATAGCTATGTATGACGGCTTTTGGATCTTTCAGTATTGACAAAATCATTTTCAGAAAACATCTAACAACAGCGTCAAATTACAATATTTGTCTTGTAACACCGACAGAAAATCTATTTTGGACAACGTTTTAAAGCAAAAACTTTAAGTTTTCACTATTGTTAGACATTTTTTGAATATTTTACTGCCAAAGTTGTAAGATCTGATAACTGTATATGACAGTTTTATGTTAGATTTCTAAATATCTGTAGGCGAAGGTTCTCTTGTATGATAATTTGGATCCAAAATGTTTTCTGATTACTTCTAGTATCTTGTAGGTATTCAGGCGGACAAAATATTTATTTTTTTTAATATGCGTATGACAAATGGTAATATTAACAATAATAATAACACATTTTTCTTGCAAATGTTGGGTATTTTGCGTTCGTGTGGACCGAATATATTAACTTCTTTCATAGAATTGCTTTGAATTTATGTCTTGCTGGCGGCAAGCTTCCGGCAATATTTCCTTTAAAGGATAAAGACACAAATAAAACACAAGAATAAAAAAAGAAAAAGGAAAACAAGAAATAACAGTTATTATTTTTAATAGCAAAAACTAAGTCATACAAACAAGCAAAGCACACAATAAAATAAATGTCATTTTCAGTAAGAAAGAAAGAAAAAAAACTATGTAGACTAGACGGTTTGTATGAACAACGCGAAGTAGGATGTTTGGTGAGTATTTGTTTCCCTTTTCAAAGAGGAGCTGAAGAATGTGACGAGAGAGAGAGGGAAATATTTGCATATAACAATATGACAATGACAAAATAAACAAAGACTTTACGCTTAAGTTAACAGATGGACAGTTATTGAAAAGAATGTAATTTTAAAATGAAAATATTATTACTTATTAATTTAAAATCTATCCAGCAAAAATTCAGTAAATTACATTTTATTGTCTACTATTTACCGTCTGCATTACTTTGAAGTACTATAGTAACGACATTCTTTTAATCTGATATAGAAGTACATAGTTTTTTTCGGCTTTGTTATGGGAAAACCAAAATATTATGGCTAAACTATTTTACCTTCCTTCTCCATAATGTTAAGTTACACCTTAATGTTAAGTTAATGTTTTTAGGCTCTTATATTTATAGTATAAATAGATGCTTATTTCCATGTTTCTATATTCAATATTTAAGAGAATTCAAAAAGTACCTTTGAAGAACGAGAAACTGAAATAATTTTACTGATGTTAAAAAATTTTAAATTTACGACCTGTAGATTTTTTAAAAAATTTTGAAACTCAATTGTTATCCCTATTATGATACTACTAAATGCCACACTTACTTGACATTGCTTTACTATATTAGTGTTTTATTGTGTTTCCTCATCCTTTTATGTGTTTGATTGTTTGTTTGTATATTTCAAAATGTTAAAAATTTCATTTAACAAATGCTTTGTATTATTCTCGTATCTCTGCTAAACAAACATTGACTGTGATTGTGATGTAAATGCTTGAGAATACTGACAATGAATGAACGAGCGAATGAGCCATGTTTGTCAGTCAGTTCATTGTAAATATTTTAAATTCTTTATGTGACACAGGAGACTTTTATAGGATTAGCTTGGCTTAAAGTTTTCCTTTTGAATGATTATGTTGATGTTAGGAATGAAAATAGCTTAATGTGTATATCAGGCATGGAAATTTCATTACTATAGTACTTTTTCATACCGTAGTCTCATTTTAAGTATTTTTTACTAACTAGAATTAAGAATACAAACTTTTACAAATAACACTGATCTACAAAATTTAAGTTTGAAAAGCTATAACCTGTTTCTACGAATTTCGAATTTTTTCACGTAATCAGCTAGAATTTTGAGTTTAAAAAGTACCATTATATTTAAAAATTCGTGTATTATCTCACACGCATTATTCCACATAATGTGGACTATAAACGAATCTAAGAAAGTTTCTTTAACATTTGGACAAATCACATCTGATAAATTTGGCATCTATTTAACTTTAAGCTCAAAATGGAGCTATCCAGCAAGAAATTTCATTGCCATGTAATGGGTTAAAATGCTAAAACTTACTTACACAATCACATTTAAAGACATTATTTAAACACGGTGATATTATTGGATGTAGGTACTTACCGCAATCGCTTACAAGTAATTAGAAAAATCAGTGAATGTAAATCGTGTAAAAAGACGTATATGTACATATGTATATATTTATGAATAAGTTGACTAATTAATTTGAAAGTATATATACTAGACTACTTCTGTGTAATCAGGACGATAACAGGAAAGTGGTCGCAATTGCTAGTTATTACTATGTTTACAAAACAATTCATTTTAATTTATTCAGCAAGATTGTAAGTATTACATAATTTTGAATTTACAATTTTTCAATTTATTTATTTTGTCCTTTTAAAATATAGTTTTAATTGTTCTCTGAGTTGATTAAAAATGTTTTGTTTCCTTTAAATTAAATTTTTTAATGAATAGCTTTATGTTTGAAACATACTTTTCATTAAAATTTTCAATGGACATATGAAAGATTGTGGAGTAAAAAAAGGACATTCAGTTTTGTACAAAAGCTTATGTTCGTTTGTAAATTCGCTACACATGTGTATGGTATGATGAAATGTAAAATAGGTAGGAAATCTGCAAAAAGTTATATGGAAATATTTATTAAAAATTGGATTTTAATTTCTAGTCTGCGATTTAAAGATATTATTTAAAACATTAACAGAAATACCCAATATTACGGAAAAAAGTTTTACTTTTTTTATATACCACACCACTTTAGTGGGGAGGGTATATTGGGTTTGTGCTGATGTTAGTAACATACAAAAATATTCGTCCTATACCCACCTTAAAGTATACCAATCGGCTTAGAATCAATTTCAGAGTCGATTAAGCTTTAAATGACACTACCGATTTTTGTAATGATCGGGCTTCATTTGACCCTATCCCCCATACAAACTCCCCTTCAGAAAATGACTTAAAGGTCAAAATTCTCATACAAACACTAATATCATTTGACCCTATCCCCCATACAAACTCCCCTTCAGAAAATGACTTAAAGGTCAAAATTCTCATACAAACACTAATAACACTTTTAAATTCTACATAAATAATATTGAAGAAGACTTAACTCACCCTACCAAAATTTTTAAGGATAGGGCCATATTTTGCCCTACTCCCCTTTAAGCCCTCTTAAAAAATATCTTTTTTTGCCAAAAAAAGTAAAAATATTCCGAAATAAAGTTAAAGAAACAAACCAAATGCTTTATTTTTTTAAATAATCCCCATTTTTAACATACATACTGACTGGTGTAGGGTTTCATATGGTCGGCTACGCCCGACTATACATTCATACATGTTTTTGTTTAAGTTTGGTCCTACTAACCTTCTATTATTCTATATGGTTAAGAGAGATTCTCATGCTCATGCCACTAATTCCGCTCTAGTTGACTCGAACGGATTTGCATTTGTCAATTTATATATAGTCAATTTCCGCGCCCTAAATAGCAAGTGTATTAGCTTTTTTATTAGCAGAATAGAAAATTTATTAATTTTTTTTTAATGAATTCTTAGTTATTTCTTTATAGCACATATTTCGTATAAATAAAATCTCAATGCTCTTTATTATATTCAATACTTCGTATTTAATGTTAATTTGTTTCATATTAATTACATACATAACTGTTTCTATTAATGTACATACATATGTTTGTATTAATAAATTATTTTAATTTTAATAATGCAAATGAATCTATATTTGATATAGATTCATTCGCAAATATTCTATATTTGATATATCATGCAATAAAAGTAAATATTTTTTAGCATTTAAGTCAACGATATTAATGGATGCATGAATTAGTGAATGAATGTATAGCCGAGTATTTTGCAGTACGAGCACAATCATGCAACATCTGGCTGTTAAAGATTTTTCATTTCGCATGGTTTGATTGTTGCACATAGGTATATACAACATACATATATATATAACGTCAAATGAATGAAACATGTAGTATGTATTTTTCTGTTATAATAGATTAAAGTACCGTAAGTCGAAAAACATGCACACTTGGATTAAGACATGCAATAAATGTAACCAAAATATGCCCTATATTCGTGTGTATGACAGACAGACATGGGTATATAACTTTATATTTTAATAATCACCCTGGGAACTATAACTTATCAAAAAGTGTTTGTTAACAATTTGTATAAGAGACACACTTTTCCGGGTGAAATTTCTTCTTACATTTGCACATTGAAATGTTTGTTTACGATTTTAGAATATCGAATACTTTATGAAAAGTATTTTTAATTCTGGGGCATTTGTCAATATGATCGTGGACACTTTGATATTTTTAAATTAACACGACTTAAGGTGCTTTCGATATTTCTACCGACATATGGCAATGTAAAGGTATGAGTAAATCTACACATGTTTTTGTATTTGTGTTTCCAAATAAACTTTATTTGTATCACTGCAAGTGCATCCGTAATATAGTTGTATAATTGCATGTACATTCGTACAAAAATAAATACATATACAAATGTATGTGTTACATATACATATGTATTTTATACATACATACATATGTATATGAAGAGAAACAAACGAGGGTATTTCGGATGGTTATAGTCATCATGAATATAAAGAGATTTTTATTTAATAGCACCCTATAGCGCGTCATAGTGAAAAAAATGTTTTGTTGAAGATTTAAATCAAACAATTATATCTGTGATTATCTTACCAGAAGAATTTCAAATATTTGAATTTATCGATTTAAAGAAATATTTATTTAAATTGTTGTTTAAAAATGCTATTTATTGTATCATATTTGTTTAAGTTAGAGGATTAACTAAGTCGTACTCACCATTATTTTTAAAAAATAATTACTCAAATTATGAATGAACAAACGACTGACCGTTGATGATATGTTCATGTTTTTTGTGATGGTGTAGAGATATAGAATAGATACGTTGCCAAGAGCAACACTAACTTAATTGGCAGTATTTGGCAAATAAAAATACATAATGAAAAATAAGCAACAAGCTGCATAAAATGAATGCATACACATACATACATATGTGCGATGTGTGTTACTTAGCAAATATACACACATGGACACTTTATTTAACAGTTATATCATTTCCTATATACCATTTCCGTTTTATAACTTTTGGTTTTAATTAAAAATTGTAATAAAAAAACATAAATGACTATAAAAATAATGACATTTAATGTTGCTCTTAGTATAAATTATTTTTAGTATATTGTTTAATTAGAATTGTAGAGTAAAATGCAATAATTAAAAAATTCTTAATTATTGTATAATTTAATAAAACTGTAAGCCTGAAGGTATGCACTGCAAATAAAGTAAATACTTTAATGACACAGTGCAAACTTTTTGTGTCATCAATTTTATATTAATTAACTGTTTTTAAACCTAATGATTTAGAGTAGATAGATTTAGTATCTACTTAGTTTAATTTAATGTGAATTAGATTTTTACATAAATTATACTTAAATGAAGTAAATATTTTTTAAATATTACTCGATTCAGCAAAAAAATTCTATTGCGTATTTTAAACCAAAAAATATTTCAGAACAGCTTTTTTATTTCTTAAATTTAATGACATTTTTAATTAGTTTAAATTGCTTAAAAAATACAGACATAACTGGATTCTACCAATAAAAAGTTAAATTTATTATAATATTTATCTTACCATTATTATTCAAGTTTAATAGGATTTAAAATCAATGTTATATATTAAAATATATTTCGTTTTTTATACAAATTTATATACATATTTCATTTGTTATTACGTTGTAATTCTATCAAGTTCATATATTAATATTGTGAATAGATGGGTTTAGGCTATGTGTGATGGTTTAATTACATAGTGCATTTAGACTATCTAATTTATTTGCTTTTACACAAAATTTTCATCTATCACTTTACTTGTGTGATAATGTAAACTGGTGACTTCGATTAAGGGATTTCCATATGTTTAAAAATACATAAATCTGTTGAAAATAACTTGCTTGGATAACATAACCTTCAAGAGAAGGTATACATTTTTAAATGAATTTGTCCATCACATCTTGAATTCCAGATATCGTGCCAAATGGTTTAAGAGGCAATATATAAAGTCAATTTTATTTATAAAATGTTATATGACATCGGAATGTATAACTATTCTGTTATCTTTAAAATAACAGCGTTATTGCAATAACAACGAGGTGTTTACATAATTACCACGGTGGTTGTCAAAATGATAATATTGTCTTAACGTTAACAAACCTGGTAAGAAATTGTATCAATTTTCAGTACTTTTCTATAAGTTTTTCCCCCGGCTTAGTATTATTTTCTGAGTTATATAAGCCATGATTTTAAACTGAATGAATTTATCATTATATTTCAAAATGATCTAGCTAATGGCCTTCACTAATTTTCTGATAGACATTATATTATACTACTAAATAAAATAATGGTTTTCTCAATTGTTTGTTTATGATAAAAATCCTGTTGTAAAAAATATGTTTTTTTTTGTATTCCAATAATAAATAATATAACTTTTGTTAAATTCTAAAATCACCACACCTGTCTTAAAATATCAACAGATTTAATTAACAATCTCTTTGTAACGCCTTTAAAATCAAACACATCCTATTCCACCATTCGGTTTTAATAATTACTTTTAAACGTTAGCTTTATAAACGGCAGGGTTAGATATAAAATTCATTCATACCTACAATTGCAATGATTATTTAACAATTTATTGCTATTTTTTACATTTACATTCACATCCTCTCTCCCACTTTTTAACATTTATAACAAATGTAATTACACTGATTTCATTGCGATATTGATAAAGTTATTTCTTTATATTTAAAAAATTCATACATATGTATGTATGTTTTATTATTTCTATGCAAATTGATGTAATTTTTATCTGGCAAATTTTTTAAGTAAACAAATAATTTATTTGTCTAGTTAAATACTCATGTATTTTACACTTTTATCTTATACATATTTAATTAATATTGTATTCTATTAAATTTAATATTAAATTTTATGCCATTTCTACTTTTTAAGCTGATTATTGTTATTTGATCCATTAAATTATTGGTTGCGAACGGCATTAAAGTCGAGCAAATAAATTTATTTTATTATTTTCCGTTGGTCTTTCTGTACGGTGTCTTTAATTTATTACAATATAAAAACATTTAAAAACACATTATTAACAATTTGTTCACCTACATTTCAATTACTTGTAATAATAGTGCAAACGTATATATGTACATTCGCTAATACATCATTTATATGTACATATTAGCAGTGAAGTGTAAAAGTGTGCTTCAACACTAAATTTCAATTAACACAAAAATGGAAAAAGTTAAAAATTAATTAATTTTTTAAATTTTGTATATATTGTTTGTAAAAAGGAGTTTTCGATAAACCCCAGACATATTCGGGATCAGACTTGCTTTTTTTATTTGATACCAGCAAGATCGGTGATGCAATCAGTCAAAATTCTGAAATAACTCATGATTTTGATTATAAATTTGTAAAATATCAAACCGTATTATAAACATAATCCATTTGAAAGAGGACTTATAACTTAATATAATTTTGCAGCTATTTTTAAGGGCGGAAGAGTCAATGGTTTACCGATCCTCATAAAATTTGGCAGAATTTTTTGCTGTTATGAAACTTTTGTGTAGGGTACATGGACCGATATTCAATACTCTGCAGCTATTTACGTTCCGACTCTATCGAATAACGAATAATTTAATAAAACATAAATAAAACTTGCCAAACACCTAAAAATCTTAAGATACGGATAAAAACGGGTTTGCGTACATTAATGCACTTATATGTTAATAATCTAGTTCAATCTCAAGCTATTTCGAATTTCTCAGTAGATTTTTAAGTGGAAGCTGAAGCTTTTATGATGATATATGTATACGATATTTAACTTAAGTAGAGAAATATGCGCGCATTTCATCAGCTTCTTAACATGTTTTATACCCACCATCAAGAAAAATGAAGGTACATTGTATTTCTCATTCCGTTTGTAACACGTCGAAATATCGGGTCCTTATTAGATTCAAATAACTGGCTTATAAAAGTGCGGATGGCAATGAAATATGAAATGTACAAATTTATAAGGAACCAAAATGTTTATGTATTATGAGGGTTGGTCAATAATCGATCCTATCTTCCATATAAAGATCCCTTCAGCAAATGACTTTAACGAACATAACTCGCTTAAAAATACTAGCTACTAAATTATACATATACAGGTTTTTTAGGAACTATCAGTTTCAGTTATTGCAAGCATTTAAAAAATCCACAGAACCACTTCTTAAACAGAAAGCATTGTACTTTTAACCTTGCAAAATATAAATTTTTAGAAAACAGTAGATATTTGTTTCAATTATAACAAATCTTCTTATATAGTATATGGATAAAAGTAACATTAAAATTTTATTCGAATATTCGATTATTCGACAAAAATTGTTCGAATTATTCTTCATTCTAAATTTTTTATTCGTTCGAAGAAAAAAAAATCCTCGATTAATTGGATAATTTTTTTATTTGAATGATAAAAATATACATATATACTTTTATTGGTCTATGACCAATAATTTTTTGTGTTATAAACGGAATGAGAAATTTTTTTTACGATGGGTGTAAAAATTTTAAGCTAGAGCTTTAAGCCCGAATATTGATCTCCAAGTGATTTTAGATTTGAAAAACTGTTAAAAATGTTTAAGACACCATGGTGAAGTTTATATTAAATTTAGGTGAGCCGAATATATACCTCTTACTTGTTTTTTAGAAAATTGTATTATTACTTATTTTCCTTTTTTCACACACTTTTATCTCTTACTGTTCGTACATTTCCGTTGATTTGATATTTAACAAAACGTTAGCTAAACCACAGATACAACATATGACCGACATAGTACATACTAACAAGTGCAAAATTAAAGCCCCATGTGGTGTTAAAACACAAAACATTAATTCTAACATAAACAAATTTTAAAGTTCAGTATAAGCGGATAAAAATAAGTTCAGAAATAATTTATGTATGTACAACAAGTACGAGTATGTGTAATATGAGATTTACTAGATGCTGCATTATGGATTGGGTGAATAAATTGATGTGTATGCAAATTGATCACAAATTTTATTAATTTTAATAATATTTATCTTCTGTAATCGTATGCTAAGTGGGAATTTATTTTAATAAATAATGTTTATTTTCGTATTTTTCTTGGAAAATTACTTATTGTCTGAAATATTTATGATAAAATTTGATTAAGACATGTTTGCTGCACAGTAATTGTTATTGTGCAGTGTTGAAAATTTAAAATGTTTTATGTTTTCCTGTACTACTGTATAGAATATGAATATATTAATCCTCATATTGAAAGCTTCCTTATTAAGCATTATTAGCTCCACTTGGATTAGTGAGGATCATAATTACTAAGAGGGGCATAGTGCCGTACAAAATTCCTTAAATTAAATACAATTTCTACATATACACACAGCTTTAATCTGTTTAGATCAGTGTTAACAAACTTTATTTCACTCGTCAAATTTCTACAGCATAATCCTCTGGGTTTACTTGAACACCTAGCATCACCGGATTTTATATTAAAAGCCAATATGGAGAATTCTGCACTGAAAAGCTGTGTATAAATATATTGAAAATTTTATCGATAACTCCTCTTTATATCAGGGTTTCCCATTTTTTTTGCGGTGTAATGTGCCCTTAATATATTGACAATTTTTTCGAGAATTCCTGTTCGTATTAGGGTTTCTCAAATTTTTTGTTGATTTTATAGGTCAAGGTAAATATAGTTCTTGATTGAATTCGAAAATATGTTCCAAAATTATTCAAATGAAAGGGATATGATAAATATGAAGATTGTGTTCTGAACCCTGTTTATTTGGATCGAAGTGTGTCATCACTTTTGTCTAGGATAATCTGCCACATTGTCTTCAGTGGTTTGGAAGGCAGATTGATCCTTCTTCAATTGTTGCAGTCTGAAGTTGGACTTATCTTAGGAATTCTAATCAGAGTTTCCCGCATCCATTTCTCTGGGAATTTATGGCCTTAAATAAAGGGGAATCCGTTCACTTATGATGGGAGTATCCTTAACTCTAGATATTTTGGTAATAACATGAATAAAAACGGCACTATTGTCGTATGTAGAAACAAGAAGGCTAATTGTCTTTGTGAAATGTTCGGCCCTACGTTAGCCATTTTTTCTTTCGATTTTGCTTGACGATATATAGACGATCCAAGACTGAATAAGATTCATAAATCCGGAAACATTCGGATACCCGGGAATTGAAATTGGTCTTTTTTGACCTTTACCGTTTGTTCCATTATTGTTTTAGATTATCTATCATATAATCGGTCATGATACCTTCATACTTGAGAGTTTGAAACTACTTTTAGCATATAAATTCAAATTAAAATTTAATTTTAAGAACAAGTATGAACATAAATTAAAGCCCTATTTTTAATGTATTATTAAATAATGGAATTGTAATCATATAATATAAGTATATCTGGATCATCCTCAACATATATTTTAATTCCATAAAATAAAAAATTTCAAACTTAAATCTTTAAAATAAACTTGGTCCAAAAAAATTAACACGATCATCACGATTTTGATATAACATTTTATAGAAGTTACAGAATATTGTTTAACAGTTAAAACGCCTATTATATACCGGAGTTCATGAGGCTAATATAATATAAACCAGTGTATATATACTGGTGTACAATTTATATAATTACTTTGAACAATTAAATACCAAACAAAAGACCATGATCGTTGGAAAATTGTTTTATACTTTTTAAATAAACACTTGCTGCATTAATAATTATTATTAATTTTTATTTTTCTATTTTCCTAGCACTAATATTATTAAATAATCGATTACTTAATGTAAAAATTCATATACTATTTATATTATAGGATATGAATATTTATACTCACATATTTTAACACTTTGGGTGGGGTAAATAAACAATAAATAATATTAAATAAATAAAAAATTCAATAAATATGTCTCTGTCAACTGTGGTAGTATTTACGAATAGAAAGTAATTCCATTATAAGCATTTCGTACTTGTTCAAGTCCAAACAATTTACAAACATATTTGTTTATTTTAGGAAAAACCTTTGTTTTAATCAAAACTTTCATTTGCAAAAAAAAAACAATATGCTATAAAAAAAATAGTTGTAAATAGTATTGTAAAAACGGCGAAAGAACAAAAGACAAAAACATTATTAAACAATTACATTTCTATTTTATACATATGTATATTTATATATTTATCAAACAATTGTGAATAGATTAGACAAATTTGACGACATAACAATACAGGTGTTCAACGATACAAGCAACTGCTGAATTCCTGCCTCGCTTAATATAAAGAAATCGAAATAATTATGCTGAAAATAAAAACAAATTGTATAATTGTACATGGTTAGATTAAAAATACTTGCATAATTTTGTTAAGAAATTGAGTCTTTTTTTAAAGGGTCGATTATGTATGGCAGCCATTTACTTCACTTTGTCAGCTTGCTAAAGGGACCTTCACATGATCACACTTTACGTATGTAAAATCTAATGAAGAAGTAAAATGAAATTCTATCCGTTTAACAAAAAAGATAATTAAATATTTTTGGTGTTAAGCCGCCTTTATACGAGCACAAGCAGGTATTATGATTTATCAAAATTTTGTGTAGAAGAGTACGGATGGGATCATCTAAACGCAATATGTAATGAAATCAGCACACATTGAGAGAGAATACGACAAATTTGACGAATGTCGAGAGTTTTAACGTGGACACCTGCCTTGACGGCCTTATTTCACGGTGGTCTTTTTTATCCACTGGGTAGACTTGAGAGCGGTCTACCATCGTCCCTTTATCCTTCAATGAATAATTCAGTTGGCAAATTTTGTACATTGGATTTAACTGAATTAAGCCGAAGACATTGTTCTTAGTCACAGGCACACACTGTGGTAATTCTGATAAGAACAGAGTATACTATGAACATATCTGGACAAGGAAGGAAAATTCAATGGTATAATTTGTATATGATACCTTTCATCCACCATCATTCAACCCAGCACATATCTCATTCATACGACACATTCATAAGAGAAAAACATACGACATATTAATTAAAGGTAGAGGCCCGCCGTACCTCACATTCATCCCGTACCATATACAATTAATACCAACTCATTTCTAACGCTTAGTCCTACAGTCACTCCTTTGTGGGATATCTATTGTTTCTGCAACAGAACCGAACTTATCCCGAAATATTGACTTTACTTTACATCAGTCTATTCTTCCTGCGAATTTGGGTTTAAACTACAGCCACTACGTGGATCCCGAAGGAACCTAACCAACTGACCAGCCAAGATATAGTCCTGCGGGCAACTGGCCACCCGTAGTACCAGATTATGCGGTGCTCTGGTCTGACCTCTTTAAATCTATGCAAGGACTAAGCTAAGCAGTAAACTAACCAATTTTTTAGTCTCGGCCAGACTAGAGGTATTGACTACCTCTTTATACCCCGGGACATGCCTCTGGGGGTCAAATTTGACAGTCGTAACGCTCTTTTAATTTTTTAAAATGATTCAAATTAGATCAGGGATGTATTTTTAAATATATACATAAAAAAGCGAATCAGCTGTTTCCATCTTGTTTTATATCAATCATGTATACTGCTTTGTTATACGAATGAAGTTTCATGTGCCTTTACATTGGATTGGTATAATACTATTTTGTATGAGTTTACATAAAAATACATCCCAGAAGGGGGACTATAATTTTTAAGCCAGTAAAGACCGGCAAAATGATTTTCTGAGGAGTTTAGGGTTATTAATTGATAAAAGTTGTGAAAAATTTAATTTTCTTAGTGTTTAAGGTATACAAATTTGTGTAAAGCAACTAATTTGAGTTAGCACGTTATTATAGAGAATGGAAAAATATTATGATTTAAATCAATTAACAACGAAAACTTTACAAGGTGTGTAAAAACGTGTCAAAATAATTGGATCCCATAATAGGAATTTATAATTGATATACCCTACACTCATGAATTATTGTCACCTTTGAATCAGATTTATAGCTAATTTATTTCATAAATTTTGTTTGTAGAGTTTATTAAATAATGAAATATCAGCAATGATTATATAAATCAAACAAATTTAGATAAGGTTTAAGGTTAAATCGAAATAAATATCAAAATTTGTGTATTAATAAATTATAAACAATAAAGTAAAGTAATGGTAACTGAAAGAATGCAAATTGCAACTCCTTAAAAGATGTGCCTAGTAAAAAGGTAATAAGATTGGATTACTTACCTAATTACAGGCAAGCATTTACTAGGTAGATACTTATATTATTCACCATGATGCAGAGTACAATATTGTAGGATTTGACTTATATATAACTTTAATATTTGTTGAAAGTGAAATTTAAATTGTTTAAAAAATGTCTGTTTTAATGAGTTCTATCATTAGAATTAATTTATGCAGTGAATACTGCAATTATTACAAAATCAAATACATTGTATGTGCAATTTGTTTAAACAAGTGTAATTTTTATATTTTGTTTAATTTATTTATTTATTTTCAAATTTCCATTGTTTATAAATCAAGGTGATTACGGTTTGCAATTTAACGACAATGTTTTAGCAAAATAATTTATGGCAATTCAAAGATTATTAGATTTTGTCTGGATATGTACGAGGCTGGGTAATAGCATGTGCGACTATGCCAAAACAAACGAAATTATTATTTTATCAAATAAAAACAATAATAATGGGAGTAAAAGGTATAGAAATGTGAACATTTAATTAAACGTACAGTGTCTAATAAAAGTTTTTTAAAAACATAGCATAGAAATGATATGTTAGAAATATTAAAACTTATTCTTAAGTGAGATCATTTAAATGTTAATCAAATATTTAAATTTGTGTAAATTTTCGTTTTTGACCGATACTGTAAATATAAATAATATTTATATCACTAAAACATATTTCTCAAACATTTCATTAATTGTTTTTTGTACACTGTCAAAAATATTTATTAAAATCATTAATATTGAATTATCTTAAATAAAAACGTAAATATGTTACAAAACATTATATTGATGATAAGTTTTAATATAATAATTCATATAGCATACCGCTGTCATTTATGAACTTTTTAGGTTTATATTTCTATGTTATTTAATTCCCAATAAAGTCGTATACACAAGCTTTTGCTAAGTGTGGAGCAATCAGCAAATGGCCAGCAAAAGTTCCGTTTTATTTCACGTATATGGTCAAACAACGCTAAGTGCAAATCAATTGTCAGTGGTCTTTGTTGAATATTACACAAATTCTATATTTGTATTAACAGCTGGTAAATCCATTAAAAAATTAGTATTAGGGTGGTCATAATTTTGGCAAAATCGTTTGTGAACAACGACTTTGGTAATTAAATTTTAAATATTTTTTCCAAATGATAATTGATTTCAATGCTCAATATTTTATAATTTCTACTACTTTTCGGTCACAGCGACTAATATTAGATGTTTTTACATTTTAATCCTAAATAAAGTCGATTGCTTTTACTGAAATCACAAATGAATTTAAATTAAATAAATACTGAATATAGAAAATCAGTCAATTATACAGTTTTTCTATAACAGGGATACGATTGTAATTATCATGCTAACCGATTTCCAAATGATCTGTTTTCTGTGTGTATATATGTAACTACATTTATACAATTCTAACATTATTAAAATGTAAAAATTTCGTAAACCAAAATTTAAATACTTTAGAGAATAAACGGGTTTACCTAAATGGAGTACATGATCCATTGGGTTAACTTAAAACAACTTAAATGTAAACCGTTTAGTAGTGCTATGTAATACAGGCATGGATCATGTTAATTTTTTGGTATTTCTGTCACTACTCTGATGTAATTCATAGATATATATGTGATCCTTACATAGGACATCAAAATGTTAAATGGATTATGATTTTCCATATATTTGGATTAGTTTTGGACCAGTCCTAGTTCACAATTTTTGCAGATTATCTCATTCGAAACTTATCGAAAAAGTATAAACAAATTAACTATGTTTGACGTTTAAGTGATAAAAACTTTAAATATTTTTGGTATATTATTTTCTAAACTTCAACATATGAATACACAATAACGGGCTCACACTACATACCCGGAATAAATAAAACTGATTATAAATTTGAAAAGAGATAACATGTCAAATTCTATTAAGAGATTTTCCGATAATCGTGACAATGTCATGCAGATCTATTTCCACTTATATAATATAGATAACAAACACCAAATAAACACGCCACCCTAATTTATAATATGTAATGTACTTGAATTTGATATCCGATAGTTTGATATTTATTGTTGCATTTGGCCTGCAGTTCCCTCTTTGTCATGTGGAAGTATTTTGTTTTTTTAAATTTATTTATGCTTTTTAGTAAAATATTTTTATTTATTTTGTGTTTAATATATATATTTTGCCTAACAAAATGTTTGTTTTGCCATTTATTTATTTGTTCAAACAGTAGAGGGGAGAATTCTATTTAAAACAGAAAAAAATCTGGT
Source organism: Lucilia cuprina (assembly GCF_022045245.1). Lineage (NCBI taxonomy): Eukaryota > Metazoa > Arthropoda > Insecta > Diptera > Calliphoridae > Lucilia > Lucilia cuprina. Next base: position 44,350,116 of record NC_060952.1, read on the forward strand.
CACGATCACTGTGTTGCGATTATGCCACGATATTTGTAACGTAAATAAACTATTAAATACAAATATGTTAGTAGTATCTAGATAGATTATATAATATTCACACAAACTCTCGTACAAACACTGTGATGCAGTTTAATGCACTTGCACTACACTAGATTAATTGAAAATGTCAAACTAATTCCGTTTTAGATTTTTTCCACTACGTTTAATATATACATTTTGTATTTGATTTTAAATAGAGTAAAACTGCCCAGTGTGGTCATAATAAAGTTTGTAATGTGTATTGTTTGAAATTCACAAAATATGTATGTATGTATAAATATTCATTTATTTTTTTTCTTTAATTTTAATGGTTTTACATTTTTGTTTACTTAGCAAAGGAGGTTTCATTAGCATACTCATTCATGTATTTATACGTTTTTGCTGTCATGCAGTCATTAAAGATGTCAGGATTTAAATCAACAACAAATAATTAAGACTTTATCACGAGCAAAGGAGATAAATTGTAAATGTTTTGTTCGTTGGTTCACTTGGCACTTTAAGCTCAATATTTATATTGAAAACTATTTTAAATACTTAATAAAAAATCTAAAAAAAATCATGTTCTAATTATTACTAATTTCATTTTAATTTAATTCCACCAACTTGATATACAACTTTTCCAATAACCTTATTTAGTAATTTTAAGATACATTTTAATGTTACCATAATAAAATATTCGTAACTATTTAGCTTAATTTATGTACATTTAATTGCTAATTCCACTGGGTAATGAAACATTTTAATCAATTAATATTGGAAAGAAAACTTATAAAAAAGAAAATGTTTAATGCATATAATGTATAAAGCTTTAGGAAATTTGTGCAAATTTTGATGCACTCGAAATGCATTAATGTGTGAAATAAAACTCTTTCTTCCTGATTTTTCTACAGTAAATGATAATTTACAAATTATTCAACAGTTTTTTTATAAAATATATAATTTTTTTTAAAAAAAACTTAATAACAATGTAAATTAGGTATCAATGTTAAGTGAGTATGTTAATTATTTTTTTAAATAATAAAGCCTTTTTTGATTTTTACCTTAATTCCGTAATATATTTACTTATTGTTGACAAAAAAAAAATAGATTTTCTACAAGAGGGTTCATATGGTGGTGACTATAAATATGGGCCTATCCTTATAAATATAAAGTGATTCTGAGCCGATTGGTATACTTTAGGGAGGGTGTAGGATCAGCACAATCGCATAATACCCTTGCCCTTATTGTGGTGTAGGGTATAAGTATATTTTAATTTCATTAGAAGTATATAAATATATATACATAATATGTATGTATATCCAGAATATAAAATTTAGTAAAGAATCGCCGCTATATATTAAAATACGAATATAATTAGCAACAAATTTGTATCAAATTCAGATATCTCTACACGCAGAGAAAAAACATGGTTGTGATAACCATGTTCTAAGAGCAACATATAATGGTTAAAATTATGATTGTAGTCTAATATATTATGGTTGTTGTAACAATTCTAAAATATCATATTATGGTTAAAATCAGCTAAAACATTTTATCATAATATTTTTTATTTACCATAATATTCAATTAATATAGTCATGTATATGACTATATTATGATCCAATGTGATCAAAATATCGTTAAAAATATGTATTCGAAATCAAAATTATTTTGATCACTGAATCAGTACAATTACAGTTTCTAAAAAAGTAAAAACCTCAAATCGACTTACAAATTTTAATTTGATTCCCAAAAACATAACTACATTATTCTATACAAAGTGAAATACTTATACGTATAATGTTATAAACCAAATGAGAATTATTTCAACTCATTTTATTGTCGCTTTAAACAACACACGCAAAATAATATGTGTGAGGTGTGAGGTGTGAGGCTAAAGTTGTTTTGTTGTAGTAGCAACAGACATAGAATAACAAAACATATAATGGTTATTTATAAGAACATATAATGGTTATACAACATATAGCAACATAACATATCATGGTTATCAGTAAGTTGAAATACTTGTTATTAAGATAATAGGTATTAGTCGTTACATTACTTAGTTATTGAAATTTTTCAGTGTATTTTTCAGTGAATCATACATAAATACATAATTGCCATGAACATGAAAATGATTACAGTAACATCAATATTGTTTAAATAAAATTAAAATAACAATTATATTTTTTGATAATAATGTATTGTTACAGTGAACATAGTTTAGTTATAGTAACTACGTCGAACTATGTTTTTTTTTTCTCTGCGTGTATAGACAATAGACTAACTAATATATTGACTAGTCTTAGAACCAGTCTATTAACTAAATGGTCTAATAACTAATCTATAACTTTAAAAGTACTTTAAAGTACCGGTTAAAAGTTTTTTTCAGGGACTAAGTATTCTATGTCTTAGTCTTTGGACTAGTGTAAAAACTTTATATACTAGTTTATTGCTCAAAGCCGTGATACACGGTTGTCAATTGCATATGGACCAGTACATTGATATTGTGCTTATTTTGTACAATTTAAAAAATCCATTTATGATCCTTGTCTCGGAAACTACATTTAAAAACTTTGACAGTGAACATTTGGGGAAAAATTAACGGAATTTTTATAAGGAGCTTGGTACAACCCAAATGAATGTGCATTTACAATTTATTTCTTAATATAAACAATATAGAATACTCACTTTCAAAAATTGTGATTTCACACTAATATAAAATTTAATAGAAGCTTTACGAAAAAAAGTTTATGCAATTTATTGATTAAAAATATTTTCTTTTTTTTAATTTTGATATAAACTGGAAGTTATCAAACAACATTCTCAAAAATCAAACACACTTATTCCATTGTTTTATAAATTATATAACACATTTATGTTCTACTCTAATCTTTGATTCTACTTATTAAAGTAGAATTTCTTTTTTTTTCAAATTTTTTAAAATATGCATGTATTTTTTGACACACTAATATTAAAGAAACACAATTAGTTATTGCATATAGAAACCAGATATAATATTTAAAAAATCTTTTAAACAATTATTCAGTTTTATTTTCGATATTTAATTAATTACAAATAACTTCGACAATGGGTTATAAATTAAAAATGTATCCAGTTATATCCCCCTGCCGGGAATATGCAGTTTTGCGTATGCGTTTTATCATTGTCAACAGAATATTTAACTATTTCAACACCAAATAGGTGACGGTAACGGTATTAATCATTCTATAAAATACCAAGTAGCCGGACATTTGTTCAAGGCATTCTATGCTTTTGTTTATGTTGCTTTAAAAACATTTATAGAAATGGAAATTTTAAACATGTAAATAATATTTGCTAAAAATATGAACTATTTTGTATGGATGTATATTTATCGATATATTTCACATACATACATATAAAATTAAAACAATAACAGCTTTTAAATTTGTGAACTTGATTGCGATATCTGTACGCTTTTAAGTTAAACACGTTATTCATTAGGAACATAAGTACCCATTGTTTATCCCCACCGTTTGTATAAATATCCTACAAGAATATTCTCTTGCTCTCGTTGTGCTATAAATATTTTAATATAATGTTCACATACACTACTTCAGCTATCCCGCCTCATACAACCTACTTATTTAGTTCCAAGTAGCCTGTTATTAATATTTTGGATACATTTCAGAGATTTTAGCATAATTAGGAACAAGCTGATGTTTGGACATTTTTCTGGAAATTATTGTTTTTGTTTTAGTTCCATTTCATTATGAAATTCATTCCGTTACTTTGACGCAATAATTTATTCGTCTTTTATTAATTTAAGAGGGAGTTGTCTCATTGTATTTTCATATTAATGTTTTTCTTTAAATATGACTTTTAATAAAAAAATCCCTCTATAAATAAACAGTTTTTATCTCAATGTTTATGTTCTAAATCCACTATGTTGTTTAGTTACCCCTCAGCGGTAACCAGTTCTTGATTACTTTTGGTATAATTCCCTGACTCATTTAAGAATTGTACATAGTTTAAAAGCAAAATAAAAATATAATATTTTATATTTTAATAGCTTTTTAATTTATTAAAATTTTAGTCCTATTTATTTATTTCTGAATTATTTAAACTTATGGTTTTAATTTCCAACTTTCCCAAAAAACCCGTTACGTTATCAAAGGTTTAAGCATCAGACCATCAGCTCTTGAACTTGACAATGATGTTGATGATGATGATGAGACACAGACCTTTTAATTGATACAGCTTATAAAAAACCACAACTTTTTTATTCTAGGGAATTTTTTTTGGACTGTGGTTTATCATATCGTTTGTTTATTTATCTTAATTGTCTGGAAATGTTGCTGTACGAGTATTTGTTTTTTTTACTTTTTAAAACCTGTTGAATAAATGCAACGAATATATTTGTATTATCATTGTAATACAACAAAAAATTGACGACAACAAAAGAAATTAAAAAAATATGCAAAAATATTAAAAATATATACATAAATATGTATATAATCCAAGTTATTAAAAACATGTGTGTGGTTGGTTGGTTGATCGCTCGTAAATCATGAACCTTTGCGGTTTTTTGTTTTGTTTTGGTAGTTTTAATTTGTTAAAGTGTTTATTTCTCTTCAGAGCGATCACCTATTAATTAATTATTTAATTAATATACACAAATTTAAAAAAAAAACATGTTTTTATTGTTTTAGTAAATACTATTGACGAAGAATATTTTTTGTCAATAGTTATTTAAAATTTCTGCTATTTTTACTTTTTTTGTAGAGAATTATGCTGCGTTGAATCCGAATCTCCGAATCAAATTTATGATGTTAAATTTTTTTAAGCCATCTGAATGTTCAATCCTTTTAAAGAACATATAAACATTAGAGTGCTCCAAGCTTGTATGACGGAAAAACAATTTAACCGACATACGGCCCCTTCCCCTCTGGAAGTGTTCTATGGCTTGTAAAACTTTTTCCTGCAAAAATATTATTCTGATAGAATTTTGAACTTTTTTGTAAAGGAATGGCAATGTGCACTGCACATAAATTATAAATGTGACAAAAATTTGCTTATTTTATATATATTCTAAAAAACATTTTCTTACTTTAAATATATTAATAATTACTCGAATAATAGTTTTTGTCCGTATATGATAACTTGAACTTGTTGCCAGCTATGGTCAAAAAAGTTTGATTTTTTTTAAAGGCCCACAAAGGGTTTGAGAAAAATGGAGATTAATTGAAGAATTAATATATTTTTTTTGAAAATTTGTTTTTACTCGTTTCCACATCACTAGCAAAAATTTCAATATCATATAGCTTTATAGTAGAGAAATTTTTGTTGTTTTTGCAAAAAGCTGAAAAATCCTGATGTAAATAAGAAATTATGAGGCAATGCTCGTATTTCGTATATTTCTTCGGATTTCGAAAGACTTTTAAAATTCTATAAACAATTCATTTTTATGGAATTTTTCTAAATATCTTGATTTTTTTAACGATTTATTAGTAAATAAAAACAAAAATCCCAGTAAAATATATTAAAATTTTGGTAATTAGTATTGTAGGCAATGCAGTTGTAATGCAAAAGTAATGTATGACTTAATAATGAGTGGTCGTTAGTAATAAGGTTAATTAATATTTTGAATTGGATTTGTAGCCAATCCTAGCAAAAATAAAGCGAAGTACATCCAAAGGAATAACATACATCACTACAATCAATTATTGAATTTTTTACTTTCTATGAAAGTGGTTTTTAATGACTTCCGAAGAATCGAAAATAATTTTATTTTTTCTATGCTGAATATATTTTTTTGTTTTTACTTTTTTGTGAAATAAAAAATTTTATTTTTAAGCTTCTATTTTATTAATTTTATTAATATTAACATATGTTAATATTATTTAAGAAAAATATAATATACAGCATAAAAATTACATCTTGAGAATGACTTTAGAAGTAGTGAATTTTCGATTAAATAAAAAGGACATCCCCCTATGACAAGCCTGTGTTAAAATCATCACTTCTACTGCTCTTTTTCAGTTTTTCCATGGAGTTAATTCTACTTTTTTTCGCTCTTTTGGAAGTACTTTTTTTGTTGGGATTATTTAGTCGATAATAACAATAAAATAATAAAAAATATTTCTTTTTAAAAACCTTTCCAGTTTGAGTAAGAGAATGGACAAATAGACAAAATAACTGTAAACCCGTTTTTAAATCCGAAAAGTTTGATAAATACACTTGTAAACAGTTATTTTTTGGATATTTTCAACTACGACAAATATTTCGAAGTTTTACAAGCAAAATGACAAAATCAATATTTATGCTGTAAAATGCCTGTTAAGTAGAAATTCTTGGGAAGTGTTACTAAGTACTTTCTTGTACATGTTGTCGGAACCAAAATTAATCTGATTATTTAATTTCGAAACACCTGTTTTTAAAAAATAAATTATTTTTTTATTAATGTTTGCTTGCGTTTGTTAAAATATTCAGTTAAAATCTGCACACAGTTTTAGATATCGAATCGTATCTAATTTTTCTCTTAATACTTTTATTTCACAAAAACTTCGGGCTATCATAAGGTCAAGGATACCTTATAACACGTTTTCACTTATTTTAATTGTATATATTAAAATTCGGCAATAAAATATATCAATTACATGCAATAAAAATAATATAAATTTTAACAATTAAATTTACAAAATTCCCTTGAATATTATTTTCAACGAAAAAAAATTCATTGAAATTAATTAAGCTAATTACTCATTTGATAGAAAAGTAAAATTGTGATCACAAAATACAACTTAATCGAAATTTCTAATTTACTGACTGAATTTTAAGAATATTTTGCATATTGTATTGTAAGTGAGTGATAAATTCAAAATGATATAGTTATAAAATGATAAATGAAACATAACAAATTCAAAGAATTGTGAATTATCTTTTCTCAACTAAAATTCTCTTTCCTTGTCAACTAAATTGTCTGTTGCGATACTATTACAAACTGCAAAATATACCACAGTCTGGCGTTTAAATAATAATAAGTATATTGTCTCGCGACAAAAAATTTTCTAATTACCAATTAGAAAAAAATATTAATGGCTTAAATTTGTTTTAAAATTCAAAATGTATTTCAAATGCAAAAATAAACCTTTGACCCTAACACAATTATTAATTGAATCAGATTTTTATAACACAAAGCGCTCTTAACAAGTATTACGTTTACAAATTTTTCCATTATAGTAATACTAAACTGAATAATTTAATAATTATTTAACAAACTAATTACATCTAAGTACCTAACTAAATTCTATTTTATGCAATTACAACTTAATTATTATTTACAAAATTATCTAATATAATTAATAAGAATGTCACTTATTTGTTTCATTTGAATATTTAATGTCGCGTGCCAACTTCAACACATGTCCAACTGTTCCGGCCACCTTTTATCCATCCATCAATCATTTATTTTTGTTATCGTTTTTAATAAATTTTATATTTGCAAAAAAAAAACAAATCAACGTCATTATTATCATTATTATCAACATCATCAGCGTGATTATCATGAACGTACGTACATATGTTTGAACATTTAATTAAATAAATAATGTTTATTTAATTTGTTTCTCACACTTTTTATTTTATTATTACGCTGATGCTGTTGTTAGGAAGGTAAAAACAAAAACGTAAAGAAAAAAATGTAAACTACAAAAAGAAAATAAATAATTATTTGGCGCCAAAATTACTGCCTCGATTGAAAATCTGATATACGCATACAATTTGTTATTTATTCATTCATTGAAAAGGTGATTTAAATGTCCACAGACTCATTGACACAACCGGCGGGTGGACAGTCGGTGAGTGACTACATAAATGAATGATTGACTTCCATCGCATATTGGCAATTGTGCGAGTACTAATAACAAAAACAAATAATTTTTAATTCTTTTTTAAGAAAAATAAACAAAACTGATAATGTTTTTTACTTGGCTGATTTAATGTATACTCTACATCATTATAGTAGAAAGTATAAATGGATTTATGCTGATTTGTTGAACACCCAAAAGTTTACAAAATTTGACAACTATTATAAATTTGGTGCAAAAACAAAATTGGTAGAAAACTGTTAAAAAATCTTAATAAATTTATAAATACATCTTTTGATCCAAGACCCATAAATGTATTCTTTTGAAAATGTAAATATTGTAACAAGAACATTTTTAAAAATTGGAGGTTACAAGCGCACCTCCTAGAACCACCTTAAAGTATACCACTTTCTGAGTCGATTTAGCTATGTCCGTTTGTCCGTGTGTCCAGGATGGTCGCAATTTTCAAGATAATTTGATGAAATTTGGCACATACGAACGAACGCTATTGAAAATGGTCATTATTTCGCCTGGTCCCATACAACCGTGCCCCCGAATCGTATTGGAGGATCGTGCCCCCTGTGGCTTTAGTCAAACACACATATACATACTATGTATATGTACTACAGCAAAATCTTTTTTTTAAAGAAAATTCGTGCTAATATTGTTAAACGAGTATTTGATGTATAATTAAGCTGATTGACTTCCTTTTATAAATACATATGTACATATTTAGGATTTTAATATTATTGATTGAATAGGAATGACAGTTAAAATCATTTACAAATAGTGATCAAGATATTTACAAATAAACATTAAGGAAAATGTTTAAAATAAACAAAAGACTGGATCAGCAAGTATACAGAACACCTAGATGTATATGTGAATGTATGAAAGATAACTTATATACATTCACACAATATGAAGTATAACATTTTCAAGAGTGAGAACAGCTCTAGATTGATAATAATAACAATAGTTGTTGAGATTAAGTAAAGGCCACTCGTAATCAATATTGTAGTTTTTATTGATTTAATTCTTGTTGTAACACGATTTTAAGCCAGAGATGCAAAATGGATATTACAATTTGCTCCAACAATATTGTAACCAGCATAAACACGATCAAGACTTGTACTTGAAGGATAGTAATCACTTACAAAGAATATAATATGTAAGATTTTTTTTAGGCTTGACACATTCCCAACAAAAACATAACTTCTTCTTAATTAACAACTCAATCCTTAAATGCCAAAGACAATACCGCCTACATTACTTAGGAGGAATCTAGAAATTATTTACAAATACAAATAATATACAAAATATTTTTGAGACCTGGTATATTGTTTTCGATATTATTTATGTCAAAATAATTGTATTCAATTTCACTTAATAATAACTTCCAAAAAAGAACATCAAAATTACTTCCTAAAAATTACTTCAGATGCAGTAAATTTGGAATCAAATAAAAAGAACATCCCTCCAATGACAAGCCTGTATTAAAATCGTCACTTCTTCAGGTCTTTTTCAGTACTTCCATGGAGTAAATTCTACTTCTTTTTCGCTTATGTGGAAGTTCTTTTTTTACTGGGTAGTAAATACTTACCTAACGGATCGTTGTATTTCAACCACCAATTTTATTTGCACAAAATTGTGTTATTTCTGGATAAATGTAATTTTTTAAAATTTAACTGTAGCCACTGCCAAAAAAATTACAATAAAATCAACTGTTCCATACCTGATACAAACAAATCGATGGCGCAAAATCTCTATGCAAACATCTCTCACGTTTGTGTGGAATATATTTTTTATTGTTTGGAGTGAGTTTGGTATATATTTTTTTGTCAGCAACAACCAAGTTTTCAAACAAAAACAAATTTTCCCGTTTATAATACAAATTCTCCTTCAGCGCATGCTCTTTTTTCTTAATAATGAACTTTTTTTTGTTTTAATGCCGGCCTGTATTTTTGTTCCGTCACATTTCTACACAGAGTGAAAAGCAATCGTGACCAGTTAGTTAAGACTTACTCGCGTTCGTACACAGACAACAACGTTCTTGCTAAAAGTATCTTTTTAGTTGCAAATACAAAACTCGCCGGAAACCATACAAAAATATATACATCTATAAGATACAAAAACAAAATTAAAAATAAACAGCAAAAACAAAAAATACAAAGTATTGGCTTAATACAAAAACAATACAATATTTTTTTACTTAAAAAATCTGATTGTATGAGAATATTTTAAGCAAAAAAAATGAAATAAAAAACATTACTCTAAAAAAGTATAGTCGTATAAAACGTGACACTATATAATGTTGACAATCATTCACTCATTCACCAAGTGTATCAAACGTTGTGTTACAAAATCATACATTCTATCAATATTCTTTCAAGGATAAATCCTGTCAACTGTATTAAGGACTTTAATAATATAACAGTTTAATTGCAGTTTAAAAAATAATTAACTTTAAAAATAGTAGTAAAATTAAAAAATTTACAAGAATCTGTGAAGTTACCTAAATTAAAAAGTTTTTAAACGTTTTAAAGATAAACAAAAATTCGTTAATTAGTTTAATTATCTTTCTTGTATTGCGGTTGCTCGTCATTATTTTTTTTGTGAAAAAAGTCATCGCTCAGTGAATGAATTATTTTCTTCGATTCAAATTTGTTACAAAGAACAACAAAGACTAAATAAATAAGAAATAAACAAAAATCAAGAAGAGAAAAAAATAAATAAAAAAAACCAAAAAGATAAACAAACTGAACAAATCTAAATTTGTATCGTTTAAATACGTCTGGCAAAATCATTGTTGATATTTTGCTATTACCACACTTTCTGATCGTTTTTTTATTTTGCTAAAAATTTTCCCATCTGGTTGGTGTATTAAAAACCAAACTAAGTGCTCTAATTAAATTTTTAATACAATTTTATTACCGTGAAACATTTTTGCCAGTTTTTCTTCATTAATAAGACAACATACCCCCAGCTTTATCATGGAAATTGAAAATCTTCCACAAATGCTAAAAAATAATCGCACATTTGCTGACAATGATGCGATTATGGTCGAAAAAAGATATACCGTAAGTGGATGATGTCTCAGAACTAAAAAGTGTCTGAATTGTTTGGTTTCTTGTGATATAAAAGACATTTTATTATGTTTTCCTTCATAGAAAATATTCATGTTTTTAGAAATGTTTAATTTTTGAACATGTGCTATTTTCGTTTAAAATTATTAATTAATTATGTTCTGTTCAAAAACAACACATTTAAAATTAAAAGAAAAAGTCATATGTTTTAGAATAATTTATTGAGGAAAGAAAAAAACTTTCTAAATTAGGATACAAACCGCCCTCATATATCACGGTTTTCATTAAAATTTTTTTTTTTTAATAAAATATAAACCCTCATATTCATAAACAAATTTTTATTTTATAAACGATTTATAAATCATATTTCATATGGAAATTTTGTTTTATAAACCTTTTATAAAATAAAGAGCTGTTTATGAATAAGGGGGAAATGTATAAATAATTTGTAATTACTTTAGAGAATATGTCTAGATTTAAATATTAATTATTAATGCAGGAAAAGATGGGCCTCGATTCTCCTTACTATTATTGGTAAATTACAATTACTTGTCTTTGAAGTTTTCTAAATAGCTTGTAACTATAATTGAAAAATTTCTAATTATAATTACTTTTTTTGTAATTGTAATTAGTGATTTTTAAACTAAAATTGCAAGTAATTGTAATTGGTAACTTCAATTACAAATTATTGCAATTGTCTAAACTTGAATTACAATTACAAGTAATTGTAATTTGTTACTATTAGATTATACTTTACAAGTATGTAATTGAAAACACTAGAATCTCAATTACAATCAATTAATTATTCCTCAATTACACATTACAAGTAATTGTAATTGATAATGTAATGAATTACTTTGTGCAATAAATACCCCTCATGCCTTGTAAAAGGTCACAAATTCAGTTTTTTACGAATGTCTCACTTTTAATAGGCCGTATTTATTTAGGATCTTTTATAATTTCAATGACAACTAAATTTACAACATTTTAGTTAAAGACTATTTTTGTATAAAAGTGTTTTTTTCCGAGATAAAACGCAGCACATTTTAATTACAATGATATTTTCAAATCTTAAAATGTTAACAGATAATGCCGCAGGTTTTCTTACATCTCGTATAGTCTCTTATAGGGAATTTACCAAAGCGTTACAGGTCATAATTATGAATAAATAGTGGAGACATCATGAAAATATTTTCACTAAATTTTATTGAAATCAGACTACGACTTTATTAATTTTAACGACAATATGAATTTTTACAAATGATAAATTCTGATATTAATCAAATCTGATAGGAATATTACTAAAATATCTGGTTAACACTGTGTTAATTAATTTAACAATTATTTGTCCCTTTGATTGTATACAATTTTCTTAATTATATGTAATTCACTTTTCAAAATTATAGGCATATTATCCAGTATTAGTCAGTTTTGAACCTATTACTCATAGTTTAGAAGATAACATTCCCGTATTCAAAATTTGTTTATTACAAATTCCGACTAAAACCTGTAAATCATGCAAATTCGATAACAAAGCATTAGTCACATATTTCTAAGTGTTCGATTTTTTTTTTTTTTTGTTTCCCCAAATCGCCAATAAATCAAAATGTTAAAGACCCGTAATTAAAATTTTGACTAAAACAAAAACAAATAACGTGTTTGTCAAAAACCAGATACTTATTGTTTTTTAAGTAACAAACAATATCTGTTGCAGTTGAGTACAAATTATATTTTATTACTTTGTTTAAAATATGTACATCTCATTTGCTTTATGTACATATTTTGAAATGATTGTAAATTTAATTTTAATTTTATTAGAGTTTAGAATGTCACAAACATATGCAGTAAAAACGTTTGAATTTTTTTACATTTTAAACAAAATAATATTAAATGCAATTAGTATGTACAACTTATGTATATAACAATTTTACTATTACTTCCTGGGTTACTTCAAAAAATGCAACAGATAATCTTAATTATTTTGAAGTTAGTTTTAAATTATATATATTAAGTATTTAGATACTTTATTTGCAAATATCTTAAAAATAAATGCTGTGATATTTAAAATTTTTAAGCATTTTTTTGGAACTTTAAACATTACGATCCAAATAATATTTGCTGAAAAACAATTTCATTTTACACATATACATATGTACATATGTATGTAATTTTATTAAGAGTTTGAACAAAAGATTAAGTATTAACCAGAAATAGAGGCCAATTTAATAAAAAGTCACTTAATCAAAATAACATTTTTCCTAATGAAAAATATGTTTTTTTCCAAATTGGAATCTTTATGTATGTTTATAGTAGTCATCTATAGTGTAAATAAAATTATAGAAAAATGTGTATATTCATGTTCTTGGAACACAACAAACATAAATACAATTTCCGGAAAAATTAAGAAAAGTCAAAACAAATAATATTTAATAATAAATTGAAAAATGTTTTCACGTTGACATGTGTGTAAACATTAAGATGGTATTTATTATACTTTATTAAAAATATGTACATTCTTGTACTGGGAAAAATCCATGTAAGAGCGGGCAGCAGTCGGATTTACCATCTCCGTTTATAATGAAATTTATCACACATACAAATATTCTATATAATATTTTCCAAATATTATTGGCTTTTTAAATTCCAATGTAAAAATATCGCTATACTCATAATTTTGTAACTTCCTAATGTAATTTACATTAAAAAGTAATGAGTTCAAATGTCAATTAACTATTTTAACTATGGTGACGATATTGAAAGCAAGTACTCCTGCGCTCGCTTACAAATAGGGAGTTAAATATGTACTTACAATTTCGCTTTATCGTTTTACTTCCAAAAGGTTAAATGTAAACTTAATTACAACTTACCTAATTACAATGTACAATTTTGACGTTTTAAGCCGACTGGGAATTTATATTTTTACATACAATTAAAACAAAAAATGAAATCAAAATTAACATTTTTTGACAGATTAGAAAACTGCCAACTGGCCTAACAGAGGATATATTATAGTCAATCTAACAATGTTCATAAAATGCTTAACACATTTCCAATATACATATTTATATTTTAAGAATATTTTGAATTAATCAAAACTGTTATGTATTTCATTTTCTTCTTTTCAGCTGTCGGATTTATATCCAATTGCCAGACTTACCCAAAAAATGGACAGTGTTTTAAATGTTTCATCCTCGGCCACCACCACAACCACACAAGTACCAAAATCTGAAGATTTGCCCTACACAGTGGAATGTGTTAAACCCGAAGATTCAGAAAAAGTTGTTGAAATGTTAAAAGCATTTTTCTTTAAGGTGAATTTTTATTTTAACTTTCAATTTCATTGTCTAATTTCCAATAACATAAACTAACTCTAAACCAAAATAATAAGGAATGTTTCATATATACTTGTATGAAAAAAAACAGCTAAGTGTCAATGAATTCGTTACATTTGGTTTAATAAATTAAACTCATCTAAGCAATATAAACGATTTCAATATTCTTTTAAAAGCGAAAACAAAACGTCTTAAATTTGTGCGAAAATTCATATAAACAAAAAATAAAAAAAAAAACATTAAAAATTTAAATTTTAAAACATATGTACATTTCCAACAGAGATTTAAAAGAATGCAAAGAAAACAATTAAGTTCTACAAGCAAAAATATGAAAGGTACAGAAGCTAAAACTGCAATCTATGCTTTTGAAATTTTTGAAATAAACTAATTTATATGTTTTTTTTTTATTTACTTCGAACCAAGAATTAGAAAATATATTAAACATTCGAATTCGAAACAAATCTATTTCGAAATTGTAAGTCATAAAAAATGGAGATATATAACTTTGTATTTCTTTTTATCAAATTTTTATAGGTGTAAATTTTTTATCCGAAAAAAGTTCAAAAATTTGGTGCCAGAAGTAAAAAGATTTGTTTAAGCCAACAGATAACAATGAATACATTCTTTAACAGCTCTTTATCGCACGTACTCCATCAGTCAGTTGCGGTATGCACACTTCTGCTGTACGTTTGTTTCACGTATTCATCACTTAAAATTAATTTTTTCACACTGTTGTTTATTGAAAATTAAACATCAGTGCAAAACGAAAACACATTTGAAACAATTCTATATTTTTCAATTTCAATATCAATATGAATTTGAATAATTGCTTGCTTACAGTGATGCGAACAATTTGCAAATATTTATTTGGATTTTAATCTAAACAATTATAGTACACCCTTCACCAAAATATTAAGTAAGAGGAATGCTTTACGTTTATAATAATGATTGAAATGTGAAAAAATGTAATACTTAATGCTTTTTGGACGAATTTATTTTACCCAGTCGATTTATATATACAATTTTATTACATTTTTTAATGTAGGTTCATAATATCTTCAAATGGGCATTCAGACGATCACACTTTACGAACGACAAGTATAATGAAGAAGTAAAATGAAATTCCATCCGTATATCAAAAAAGATAATAAAAGTCGTGTTATTTATATTTTTTGTATTTACACGATTGGTGTAAAACAATAAAAAAGTCATATGGAATCAGCTGTTTCAGAGAGAAGAGAGCCATACGACTGTCAAATTTTGCATTTTTATTCTCTCTCAATGTGTGATGGTTTCATTACATATTGCGTTTAGACGATCCCATCCGTACTCTTCTACACAAAATTTTGACAGATCATATTACTTGTGTGATCGTGTAAAGCCGGCTTAAATGATGAAGATTCATAAAATCGTAACTTTGTAGTCGTAATTCAGGTCTGAGTTGGGGAACAACTCTCGCGTCATCGCGATTATTTCTTAAACGCTTTAAGGCTTGTGTTTGTTGCCTGGCTTTCGACAGTTTTGCGTCTTGCTTACACTGATGTATTAATGTAGACAACATACAACAGTTATATGTTGTCTACATTAACCTCGTGCTTTCGTATCACCTCAAGTGAGGTTATGTTTTATTGGTGGAGACCATAAAATACTCACGATATAACCAGTTGGAGACCATTTAAACTCAAATATAAACTGGTGGAGACCATTAAAACTCTGGAACTTTTTTCTGGTGAAGACCATTAATACTTTTGATAAAATAGAGTCCGGATGCTCCAACTTCCTATATGAAGGTATAGGTCGGTTGGTGGGGTTTTCTCTGGACAAACGTGTGATAACCTGGCAATATGAGTGCTTAATGCAACGCCATCCTAATTAAACCCCCCCCCCCCAAAAAAAAAAAAAATCGTAGCTTTGGATTCTAATGTAAAAATCTTACATTAAATGTAAATTGTAGATTAAGAAAATATTGTAGATTAAATAAATATACTATAATACCGTATATATGTATAAGTAAGAGGACCTCTTTAGTACTTTTTTGTTTTTTATGACGATGTAAGTCTTGAAGTGAATTATGTACATTAAAAATGTTAATCGCTGTACTATTTCAATCCATTTTAGGTAGCATTGTTGTTTTAGGGCATCTCATGATCGGACATGTCCAAGTATAATCACATTTTTGTTTTAAATTTTGTTTGTTTATATTGTAATATCGAACAAAAAGGAAAATTTCCCATAAAATAAAACAAATGTTTAGTGAAATTGCTACGATATATATTTTTTAATTAATTTTGCACCTTTTGGAAAAATACTACAAATTCGTGTGGATGAAAGAAAACACACGCTTATAATTGAGTGACCAGGTGTTTTTTATTTCTTTTGCAAATTAATTCATTGTTTAAAAATTTTATTTGTTTAAATTAGCATTTAATTATGGAAATTAGTATATACCATACTGGGTGACAAAAGAAATATCTTTTGTCTAAATTGTGACTTTTCAAATAAAATTATTTCAAAGAAATAGGGAGAATAATAGTGTTAGTAAAAATTTTTTAATTATGTATTTAAAATATGACAATTGTATTACTAGCACATATATAAATCTGCTGACAAATTGACAGATTAGTACCATTTTGCATTTGTAAAAAAATCTTAAATAAAATTATTTTATATTTAAATAATTTTTTTCTTAAAAATTCTAACTTGCAATTTAAATAAATTATATTGAAAAGTTAAAGATCAGTTTAACTAATTTATTCTAATACACGTTTTTCGTGTAACTTAATAAATTGTAAATATTAAAAAAATTTAATTACTTTTAAGTTTGGTAAAAAAACCCACACAACAGATATGTATGCCTGCACACGAAAAAACTATTATTACTTATTTGAAGATTACTTAGAAAATTTGCATATAAATAGCACAAAAAACCTCAAAAAACAAATTAAATGACGTTTTAATATTCTCGTTAATGAATACATACATATGTAGTGTTTCCTTAAAACATGAATATTATACCAATATGTTTGCCTTCATTTATTCCATAGTTTTGTTTTTAATTTTCAAGAAAATATTTAATGCTGCCGTTGTTTTAAGTCATAATATACTCAACAATCGATTGGTATCGAAAGTAATTAAAAGGTGCCACAATAAATTATTATTACCCAGTTATTAAATGTATTAGAAAAAATCATTAAGCGCTACGTCAGTGAGTGACTTGTAAAATATTACACCAAATACAAACTGTTAGACAAATGCTTCAATAGTATTTTTCGTATACGTTTAGTGGAAAAAATAATATATATTTTTAAATATAGATTAATGTTAAAAGGTGTCAAACTTGTGGGCAAACATTTATCCGTAACATTTAACTCTATTTTGCATTTTAACATGCAAAACTGTTGAAAATATTATCTAAGAACGAATAAATATAACATACAAACTTATATAGTTGGTTACATTTTCATTTAAAACTTTGGGGAAATACATATAAAAATACAGTAAAATAGAGTTTATCTAATTAAAGAAAATATATCCCAAAAAATTCGACAGATCGTATTTATATCAATAAGATTTGAAATGAATAGGTTAGGTGTGTATTAGGATATTCAAACGATCAATTTTTGACGATTAATCGCTCGAATAAATGAAAATTGCAAAGTTTCAAGTAACGAATAAACCAAATAATTTATATCAATTAACCGATTAAGAAAAACTTATTATTAAACAATAAAATTACTGTAAATCTTATACAAAATTCAATATTATTATAATAAATTTACTTTCTGTATTAATTTCTTAATTACTTTTAAATTAAAAAGAACATTTATTGGATCATTTTTATAACAGTACTTTAGAAACATTGTATTAAGTTGTTCTGATTAGTCTATTTCTTAGAATGAGTTCATGCAGAATCATTTCAAATTTCTGAAAAGAAATCTTGAAAATAATGATTTCGCCTTTACTTTTACATCCAGTTTTGAAAAACAGTTTCCATATAGTTTCTAATATTTTGGTAAAAAATTAATAGAATTGAATTTAAAGTACCTAGTGGAAAATTATATATTTTTTTGTTATTGGAAGAAAAATATTATAGAAAAGAAATAATTATTAAAACAACATACTTATTCGATTAACCGAATAATTTTGAATTATCCTATTATTAACCGGTCAACTTAAAACCCCAAATAATTAGTTGTCAAATAAACCGAATAAGACAAAAACCTGAATAATTAAATACTCCAGTATGTACCTATGTACATCAAATCCGAAGAAATACACCTAAACCATTTTCGAGCCTATTTGGCGCACCTTTTCTTGGAAAATGTCTGTTGGTAAAAACAAAAACCTTATAAATATTTTATTCGCTAAATGTATTATCGTCCCATGTTCGGAAACTCAGTTTTCTGGAATTTTCAAATCTGTGATCGTAAAGGATGTTATCCCCGCATAATACAATTCTTAAGATATTTCCAAAGAAATAGACCTTAACCTTTATCTAATTCTAATTTCGGCGAATGACTGACAATGTCATAGTAAATGCTCCAGAGTTTCACTGGCCTCTATACATGTTCTACATTCTTCTGTAAAGTTGTTCCCGTAATTATGTGTGCCCACTCACTAAAAATGAGACTAGCTCATTTTGAAAGTCTCCTCGCCGTGCTCTCGTTAAAGACAGCCCATAGAATCTTTGTGTTTCTACTCAATTAATCGGGTTTTTGTCTTAATCGGTTTATTCGACAAATAATTATTTGAGGTTTTACGTTAGCCGGTAAATAATCATGCTAGAATAGCGTATTCCGATTTTTATGCCCTTATAAAAGGATTTCAAAGTTTAAAGGACTACAAACGAATATTTAAAATATTTATATGTATTTTATAATGCTAATATTGGTATCAAATGAAATACATTCTATCTATATTATTTACCTGTCTCACTTAGAGAAAAAACGAAAAAGTAATCAAATTTAACAAGTAAGAGTGTTATATTCGGCCATGCCGAATCTTATATACCCACCATCAAATCATTCATGTTTATGTAGAATTTGACTGATGTACTCGCATTTTTGGGTCAGTAATAAGTCTTAAAGTCATTTTCAGAAGGGGACCTTGGTAAGGTCAATTATAAATCCATTTTCATTAAATTTATGAAAATGATTTTATTTCCTATAAAACTTTTTATGTCGAATTTTATTGCTTTATATATATGTTATGAGCAGATATGAGCATAAATTTAAGTTCTCATTAAACATGTTTGTGTTGAATTTCACCGCTATTAATACATCTCTTAGCGATAAAGTTTTTTTCTGAAGGGGGCATTATAATAGGGATAGGAGAAAACGTGAACCGATATTCTTACTTTCAATAAGGATCGATCCTTATAAAATTTGATAGGGAGATTTTGGCTCGCACGAAGCTTGTGTATGTAGAATTTTGTAGTAATGAGCGTTGAATTCGTTGTCTAAAGGACACCTTATTAGGGGGTTAGATAATAATGGACTCATCCTCATAAAATTTAAGAAAATGATTTTAGTTCCCATAAAACTTTTATATGTCGAATATTATTGTTATATATATGCTTCTTAAGGTAGATATGAGCATTTAAGTCGTTTTCTGAAAGGGACCTTAAAGGTGGGATAGGGTCAATTATGGATAAGGTCAATTATCCTTATAAAATTCTACAAAGAGATTTATGAGACCATAAAACATGTTTGTGCCGAATTTCTCCGATATTGATGCTTCTCTTAGCCAGTTATGAGCGACAAAGTCATTTTCTGAAGGGGACTTTATATGGGGGGTAGGGTCAATTATGGACCGATCCTTATACAATTCTACGAAGAGATTTATGTCACCATAAAACATGTTTGTGCCGAATTTCACTGCTATTGATGCTTCTCTTAGCCAGTTATGGGCGATAAAATCATTTTCTGAAGGGGACTTTATATGGGGGGTGGGGTCGATTATGGACCGATCCTTATACAATTCTACGAAGAGATTTATGTCACCATAAAACATGTTTGTGCCGAATTACACCGCTATTGATGCTTCTGTTAGTCAGTTGTGAACGATAAAGTTGTTTTCTGAAGGGGACTTTAAATGGGGGGTAAGGTCAATTATGGACCGATCCTTATAAAATTCTACGAAGAGATTTATGTCGGCCAACATGTTTGTGCCGAATTACACCGCTATGGATGCTTCTGTTAGTCAGTTGTGAACGATAAAGTCATTTTCTGAAGGGGGCCTTATATGGGGGCTAGGCGAAATCGTGGACCGATATTGCCCATTTTCAATACCAAACAAACTGCATCAACTATAAGTATCTGTGCAAAATGTCTTTTAAACTTTAAAGTCCTTTTACAGGAGCAGGAGCTGATTATGAAAAACTGAGTACACAGAGTTAACACTAATGGTCCACAGTTTCCTGTACGCATGGATTTTTTTCATGTTTGAAAATAACATTTGCACGGTTTATAAACAAAAATATTATTTTCACTTCTTTCACTTCAATTCTTTGTTCAGCTTTTTATCAAATACTTGAAATTATTCCTGTTTATGTGAAAGACATTACTGTTTTTAAGATTTTTAACGAGTTCTAGAATTCATACGTTCCATTGAACACTAGTTCAACTATAACTGTTGCTGAAAACTTATTATAAATACTTAAGAACACAACAATGTTCCAAAAAAACTGGTTGAAAAATAAAAGCGATATAATTATTTCCCTGATTTCTTTTCAAGAATCATCAAATAAATATTCTTTATTATAGAAAATTGACTAAGAAATTTAGAAAAAAAGAAAATTTATTATAAAATATTGTAGAAAATACATAGTAATTTTACTGCGTTTTTCTTAAGCGGTTAATTGATAGAAATTATTCGGTTTATTCGTTATTTGAAATTTTCATTTATTCGAACAATTAAACGTAAAAAATTAATCGATTAACCGAACGACGATTAATCGTTTGAATACTCTAGTTTCTACCCACAATTCAATATTTAAAACAAAGGCTTAACATCTGACATATCATCTTTCTTCTTCGAGATATCTTCGCCTAGAGCTTGAAATAACAATACATTTTTGTGTACATTTCGCTTATGAAAATACTTTTAAATTTTTTTTAAAAAACTGTTAAAGTTGACGGACGGACATACTAAAAAGTAATTTTTAGTCGATTTGAACGTTCTCAAATAGGTTTGAATCCAATATTTTGCTCGTTATAAACAATATTTACAATACCCTTTGAAATATAGTAGTGTAGGGAAATATACTATATACATATATGTATTAAGAAAATATGTTCAATGATAAGTATGTATTTATATTAGAGCTGATATGAATGGACTTTAAGATGACATACAACATTTTATAAATAAAGTTCCTTTGGCGCTGATATATATAACTTTTCAAAAAGCTCCATTTAATTTATTTTAATTCCAGAACACGATATCTCAATTAAAAAGAGCAATGGATATCGTTGTTGTTGAAACTAAAACTATACCAATTTGTTTTACATTTGGTTGTTGCAACTAAAACTATAATTACAATTACATTATTGTATATCTTAATAAATTTTGGAAATTAAGAAAATTATCTTTTAGTTCGTAATAATAATCAAAATTTAAAAAATCACTTCGAAATACAATAACATTTTGAAATTGCTTACACTCGATTGCGTGAATTAAACACTCATTACGATTTAAAAACACATTAGTAAGATCTTGTTACGTCAATCCAAACAGTAAAATAATTTAACACAACTGGAGTAATGTAGTCAGTCGTCGCTAATTGAGATTCTAAATTCATTTGTTAAGTTTTTATAATAATAATGTAAACTTGTATTGCAATAAAAGTACTTAAGTCTCTAATAATAATATATATAATAATAATAATAATAATATAATAACAATTGATTGTTAAGCTGCTGCTGCCACCAGCACCGCCAGCGTCACAATCACATTTGGAACCACCTGTAATCAGTCAGTCACTGTACGGGGGTGAAGTCAAATTAAATGTAGTTGTCTATTATTTTTTACATTTTACATTCGACGTGTTGATGGCATGAGCGATTAATTAAATTTAGACAGAAAATTAAAGCAAAAAAATAAATATATATTTTTGTAAAAATAAAACAAAATGCAGTTGTATTAGAACAAATAATTGAAGGAGTGTTTTTAAATTTTTAATATGAATAAATAAATTTAAACATACTTGTAGATATTTATTTTTGTTTAATTTTTGTTTGTTTTATTTTTGCTCCAACTACTGCTATTAATTAATTAATGAAAAAATCTGTGCACATGTCTGAGATTGCTTTTGTCGTGTGTTTTTCGAGTGTTTATTTTTTTTTGGTGTTCCAAGTTTGAATAAAAGCAGTTAAGTAAGGTGGGTGGCAGATTCGTTGGTTGCTTAGATTTTGTTGTAGATAAGGTTAGGAATTTAAACGTGATTCTAATATTAAAATTTGCACTTGCTTTCTATCTATTCCTATAAATTAACATTCATTCTAACATTCATGCATATAAATTAAGTTGGCTTAATGGTGTGATACTGAAAAGTTAACAACTACCAAAATAATACTTTCAGCATTTTTTTTAATCTGCGAAAAAAAAAAACAATTTAAAAAATTTTTATAAAAAAAAACAAAATGTATATTGTTTCGGTCTGAATTTTTATGATATTTTTTAAATATATTTTTTATTATTTTTTTCACACGTCGAGTATTTAATTGCAATTTGTTTAAAATTTTATTTCATGGCTTTAATTACTAATAGAAATTGAAAGAAATGTTTTTACATATCAGAGCTGTAAATGAATTATTCTTTGTTGATTTTAATTCGTTATGAATTACCAAAATTTGAATTAGGCAGAAATTAATTTCAATTCGTTTTCAATTTAAAAGTTTGAATTAATATTGAATTTATTCAAATGAGTTAGATAAATGAATAACAATTCAAATTTATTTAATGAGAAATGAGTAGCAATCAATCAAATTCAAGAGCTAATCTAAAGTGAACGAAAATTCCTCCTACCAAAATGTTCAATACACAGTCGTGTTTCATAAATATGCTATACTTATACATATGGGCAATTTTGTTTCAGTGACAAAAATTTAAAATCGATATCTTCTGATTTTGATTAGATTTGCACCGAGGTTAGAACTATTCTTTGGACAATTTTGCTAGAAAAAATTGGTGAAAGGTTATACTCATTTAAATAAAACTATGTAAGTATAAAATTAGCAACTTTGACCCACTCTAAGCCTGGTAGTTTTTGACCGACTATCCAATAGTACTAACCTTGGTGCAAGTTTCATCCAAATCGATTTTTTAATAAAAGAGTGTAATTATTAAAATTACACGATTTTGCACAAATACAAAGCTAAAAGTCAAATCACTCTAAAAAGAAAATGAGTTGGAGAAGAACTGCAATTAATTAAAAAATAATGTGAATTCACTCAAATTTTTATCATTCAATTAAATTTTTTTGTAAAAAGAATTAATTAATTTTTTTTAATTTTTTGGGTTTGTGTTTTTTTAAAATTTTATTAGTATTACAATCGTTTCTAAAACTTACCCAGCAAAAATGGGTAATGGCTTTCAATTATAATTACTTACCTAACAATATATTTTTCAATGACTACTAAATATTGTTTAAATTACATAGAAGTAGTCTAATAAGGTCTTACTAATAATATGTTATATAAATACTTTCTTATTCATAAGTAATCTTGTCATTGAAGATACAGATGCTGTATACGTTTATTCATGTGACTAATTACTTACTTGACTACTTTTTCTAATTACTTGATATCGCAATGACATCACCGTGTTAAAATAATGACTTAAAATGCTGTTGTGTATGTAAATTTTAGCATTTTAACTTCATACATGGTAATGAAAGTTTTTACTGGGTAACATTACGTTCTTAAAAGATACACTTTGAGTAATACTGAATTGTTAAAGACTTAGATTCCGATTTCTTAAAGAATTCTGTTAATGTATTAAATATTTCATTAAATGTACTATTTATATACCAAAACCGATTTTTCATAATTTTAACATGCTTGAGTTTAAAAAAATATATTAAAAATATCTTTTTCTCATTAATATTTTTCGATTAATTTGAAAGATTTTAATAACCTCATTATCATATTTTTTGCATGAATTAGTTTCACAACTCAAAGGGCAACATTAAAGGGGTTAGATGTATCTCCAACTTTGTTTTTCTGAATTCCAATTCGAAAAATGGAAAATTTCTTTATTAAGAAAATTTTCTTTATAATTAACAAATGGCCTGATAAATTTCATCCGCTTAATGTATTTGTATAGTTAGATAAAAACAATAGAAAAATATTTGCAAGTAATTGTTGTTAGTAAACAATATTTGAATTTATTTATGCGCGATAATAAAATCAAATATTCCAAAAACGTAAATAAATTTGAATATTATTGTTTCTTTTTTTTTGGATTAATAAAATCAATCAATATTGATGAATACTAAGCAAAATATGTAAATAATAACTAATAACAATATAATTAAAACAATTTGGTTTTCTGCATATTATATTATTTTTTATAAATCACAAATTTTATACTACAATCACAATAATGAAAAACAAAAATTAGAAAACAAAGTAATTTTTTTAAATATATATATGATGACATTAAATAAAAGTTATATCGTAATTATCAAAATATTTAATTATTTATGTATTATAACTGGTATTAAAGTAATTCTTACTGGTTTTAATTTAGATTCAACTTCTAATAACCTGTAAGGCTAATGACCCCTATATTTATTATTTTAACATTTAAAAAAATACATTTTGTTTTGAATAAACATATTTTTATTTATTTAATTACTTAATTATTTTTTTTGTAAATTTAATTTCATTTCAGGATGAACCTTTAAATACGTATTTAAATTTGGGTGAATGCAAAGAATTAGAGGAATATTCCGTAAAATGTATAAAAGATGGTTGCTCATACAAGGCAGTGACGAAGAGTGGCGAAATTATTGGAGTCTTCCTAAATGCTCTCATGCATCGTCCGGTGAGTTTTATTAAAAAAACAAGTAGGAAAGTATAGTCGGGCATGGCCGGCCATATAATACCCTACACCATGAATATATTTTAAAAAATTTTATTTTTTTATAAAGAATCTTTTATTTTGAATATTACCATAATTCCAAAATATTTAAGCAAATATTAAGAAATTTCTAAATTAGTCTTTATATAGGTCAAATATGGGCGATCCTCAGTAAATTTGGGAAAAGGATATATTTTTAAATAACAGTTAATTTTGTTGAGTTTCATTGCGATACAAATGGTTACAAGTCAATTTTAGACGTTTAAGACATTTTTTGAAGGGGGGTTTGTATGAGGGCTTGGGTCAAATAAGGGCGATCCTTACGAAAAGCTGCAGTGTCATTTATACTTATATAAAACTCATTTGTGCCAATTTTAAGAGAGATAATAGAATATTTGACGTAATTATGGCATAAAAAGTTTAAATCGGGAGGTACGGTTGTATGGGGGCTAGGTGAAATAATAGACCGATTTCAACCATATTCAATAGGCTTCGTCCCTGTGCCAAAAAAACATGCTTAGTCCAAATTTCATCAAATTATTTTGAAAATTGCGGCCTGTACCTTACGCACAAGGTTAACATGGACAGCCAGCCAGCCGGACAGACGGACGGACGGACATGTCTTAATCGACTCAAAAAATGATTCTGAATCGATCGGTATACTTTAAGGTGGGTATTGGACCAATATTTTTGTATGTTACAAACATCAGCACAAACGTATAATACCCTCCACACTATAGTGGTGTAGGGTATAAACACATTTTCTAAATCTTATCTGTTTCGAACAAAATTAACCATTGTGAATGAAAAATTCGTGATAGCAAATTTTTATTCAGGAGAAATAGAAAATTAAAAAAAATAAATGTGAAAAATTTTACAACCAATTTTATAGCCGGAAATAATTGATAAAATGAGTCCTTCTTTTTACTAATAAACTAAGAGAATAATATAATTTCTAATGGGATACCTCCAAATCCATTCGAAGTCTAAACTTACAGTAAACTTAACAAATTTAAAAACTATTTCTAACAAATTTAAATTTTTTTCATTTTCGTAGGTGCCCAATGCTGAACATGAAAAATCAGCTGATTCATGTGATCATCCAAAATTCAGAAAAGTTTTGCAATTAATGGATTTCATTGAAGAAGATTTCAATGTCTTTGATTTATATCCTGGTACCGATGTTATTATGGATGGTAAAATTCTCTCAGTCAATTCCAATTATCGTGGTTTGGGCATTGCTGGTCGTCTCACCGAAAGCACTTTGGACTACATGCGTGAACACAAAATTCCTGTTATGCATGTTTTGTGCTCCAGTCATTATTCGGCTCGTGTTATGGAGAAATTGGGTTTCCATGAAGTCTATCGTCTAAATTATGCCGATTACAAAGTGGATAATGAAGTTGTCTTTGCACCCGGTGAGCCACATTTAACGGCCCGTATATTGGTCAAAGAAATTGTTGACGTTAAGAAAAGTCAACTGTAAAATGTTGATTTTTATTAGATGTTTGAGAAAAAGAAATAGGCACAGGGTACTTGTACTAAAAGCTTAAAACTAAATGGAGTTAAATGTAAGTACACATGATCATGTACTTATAATTACTTTTGAAAAAAGAAAAAATACAACAGATATACTAGAAAATAACCCACCCAATCATTTATTGAAGAATGGTTGTAAATGTTGTTAAACTTTAGATTTTAATGGTTAATTAATGATTAATACAAGTTTACCTTAACTAATATATGTATAGAAATATTAATTCTGATGTGATTTTAGATTTCTTTAAGTTAAACTTTACATTGGTGTCGGTCATTAATATTAAATGCTTACTTTTACTTTTAAATGTATATTTACTTAAATACCTACATACATTTTTATTTTATAATTCCTAATCCCGTTACCCATAACGGCAGTGGATGTATACATTTCAATGGCGATCATTGTGCATTTAGCATTATTTAGGTGTAAATTCATTATTAAGATTCTTATGCAAACTATAAACAATGTTTGTATAATTTTGTTCGCCACTGTTTGATTTACCAATGTACAATATAAATTTATCTTAATCCTTTATTTGTTCATAATCCTTATAATGAAAAAAAAGAAAGAGATTGTAATTATTTATATTTTTGTATTTTTACGATTTTATTATGTTCTAAATAATAAAAGTTATTATCAGTTGCAACTTAATGTATCACTATTTTTTATTATCCAATTATTATGTTATACTACATTATCATGTTATAAATACTAAAAGTAAAGTATGTAAATGATAATTTGCTTAAGGCACCTTAGCAATTTTGGAAAATTGATGAATGAATGATAAATAAATGTTGATGATAATGTTGAATATATAATTATTTATTATACAAAATTAATTATGTTTAAATAATATTGTGTATGATAATTTGCTCATTTGTTACGCAGCTCTTTAAATTGCGGCAATAACTATGTTTTTACATGCTTAATTATATATTGTTAATATTTAAGTTATTTTAAATATTTTTATTATTTAATTATGATTGTTTTAAAAAATAAAATGCCAAAATATCCTAAATGAATTGAATTGTTTATAATTTTCTGGTCAAATAGCTATCTGTGAATTTGCGGTAAGTAAATTGTGGTTAGAACTCATTAAAAGATTTGAATAATAATTGATGTTTTTTTTAGTTCCCTGCAGTTTGACAAGTAGTCTATGTATCCATAACAAAAAAATGACTACCTAATCTTAATCCAAACATTTCCTTCCAAATAATGAACCAGAGTGTTATATTCGGCTATGACTAGTTTTATAATAATGTGTAATAAAAACTTGTTTTTGTAAAATTTCAAATTAGGTATTTTTAATCCAGTTAAAAAGGTATTATGGAAGGGCACTTATATCGACTGGACCCAAAAATTATATGTGAAAAAAGTTACTGTTCCAGCTTATTACGTGCGTGTTTTCAAGAGACAGGTCAATATATGACCAAATCGACACTAAAGAACTAAATAAAGTCCATCCAAATAAAATCGATATTTCTAAGACACCTCTTATATGCATATGAATAGACTGTCGAGAGTTTTAACGTGAGCACCTGCCGTGTCGGCCTTATCTCATCTCTTGCCATCTAATCTCTTGCCAAAGTAGTCACGTTGTAAGACAACCACACTACTATGGCTCTGTTGATTCGGTAACAGCACCTAGAGACGTAACCGGTGGACCGAAGCACGATCCATCAATAAGCCGTAGACATCGTTCTTACTCACAGTGACACGCTGTGGTAAGTCTGATATGAACAGAGTATACTATGAACACATCTGGACAAGGAAGGAAAATTAATTGGTATCACTTGTATATGATACCTTTCATCCATCATCATTCAACCCAGCACACATCTCATTTATTCGACACATTCATAGAGAAAATCATACGACACACTCATTTAGGTATACGGGTGGGGTAAGGCCCGCATACCTCTACATTCATTCTGTATCATATACAATTGACACCAACTTATTTCCAACGCTTAGTCCCACAGTCACTCCTCTGTGGGGTATCTGTTGATTTTCGGCAACAGCACCGAACTCTTATCCCGAAATATTGACTATTATCATGCATCAGTTTTTTAACCGCCACTTATACTCTTCCCGCGAATTTGGGTTCAACCAACAGCCACTACGTGGATCCCGAAGGAACCTCAACCAACTGACCAGCCAGGACATAGTCCTGCGGGCAACTGGCCACCCGTAGTACCAGATTATGCGGTGCTCTGGTCTGACCTCTGGCAATCTATGCAAGGACTAAGCCAAGCGGTAGACTGAAAACACCAATTTTTCAATCCCGGTCATATTGGAGGTATTGGGCCCTCTTTATACCCCGGGATTGCAATAACACCAAGGCGGAGGTCTCGCCAAGGTAACATGCCCCCGGGGGGAATGCATATGAACAATTTCGTCTCAAGTGATCCAACTTTTAAATCGATGTCTTGGATAGTAGGCCAGACACAAATGTTAATCTCTATCGGTCAAGTACCGCCGGACTTGAAGGGTAAGATTATGGTCATATAGTGTAACTTTTCAAATTAGTGTAACTTTTCAACTATTAGTCCTAGCAGAAATTGTAAAAATGATAGCTATTTTTGCACTGTAACCATTTTTTATTTTTTGTTTAAATATTTAAAATAGAATAAGTTTTTTTCATAATTTTCGGAAGAAAATTTATACAAGTTCCTTTAAGGCTTAATTTTCACTTTTTTACGAAACCTATTTATTGATTTGGTTTTGACTTAAAAGAAAGCTCAGACCATTTCCTTTGAGAGAATTGTGGTCAAATTCAAAATGATTTTAGGTGTACATCTTGTTAAATTCGTATATATCTATGAATCCTTATAAAATTTTTAGATGATCTGGTGATGTTCGTGTGTCAAGACATTCGGACTGACATGCCAGCCGGTTTGTTGAAAACTTCATTTGTGAAGTCTTGTTTGGTGTCATGATTTCACTTAGCTCCCATATAAGTGCCCTCTGGAATACAGTTGCAACATCAATAAATATGTTGTATATTTAGCAATTGTGATAAATTGTTGCAGATATCAATTTTACCTGTTAGTGATATTGTGAATTATGTGCGGATGTCAGGATATTTTTGACCGTAGCCTTCCTATATGTGACTTAAAAATGCAAACATAGCGATACAATTTGATATCGATAAGTTTAAAAGGAACCCAAATCTCTTCATTTATTTTGTTTTAGAATTGGTTTGTATTTGATCCTAACCCCTGTACTTAAATGTATTTAAAGAAAGGAGTGCATATTCAGGTCATCCTTTCGAATTTCACAAATTTAAAACCCAATGCGAGAGTTGGTTAAATGGAAGTTTAAATAATATACATGATAATACAATTCACCTTAAAACATGTTTGCACAAGGCAATAACAATTACATTATGATCGGTTATTTAAATTTTTGCCAGGGCGATTAGGTGAAAAGTTACAATAATTAAAAAAACCCTGTTTGACCAAAATGTCCTACTTTGACCCCATATAAACAAGCATTTCTTGACCGATATAGTCTGGCCTACTATCCCACAGTTCTAACCTTGGTGCAAATTTTATACAAATTCCCTATATATTAACAAAAAATAAGTAAAACCCTTAATTTAAAAAAAAAAACTTGTTTCAACGATTTTAAAAATAATCCGAATTATAGCAACTTTTTATCAGTGTTAGAAAAACTACATTTGCTACCAAGTATTATATTATTGCTTTAACTTTTGCTCCAAACAAGTGTCTGATGTTGTAACAGTAGCATATGTTTTGTTTTATAATCATACGTTTTTAAAACTATTGCTACTTATAAAAAAGTAAATTTCAAATAAGCAGTAGTAAGAAATCAGTAAGTAGCAGTAGAAATAGTTCTAAATAAAACATAAACTACAAATGGGGTAGTAGCTTAAAAATATAAATAATTTTAATACTACTTTTGATAAAAAGCAAATCTCTGCTACTAGTTAATCGTTCTATTGCTACAAAAATAATCCTTTATAAATGTATGTTCATGAATCCTTTTAGTAGTGGAAATAGAGTACTCCTAGAATATCTCTTGTGAAAAAGCAATGAGGAATAAATATTGCATATTCATAATATGTAAATATGTAGGTTTTTAGAAATCGAAGTCCTAAAATTTTCCCGCAGCATGTAATTTTTTTTCGTATTTTAATATAACTTGTATTTTTCATGTTACCAAAATTTAAAAAGCTACCTACAACTGCTAGGAAAATATTTAATGCTACTATTTGAAGTATTCAACTGCTACATTGAAACATTTAAATATCAATGACGTTACTACTGCTATTTTTCTTGATACATATAAAGATAGCAGTAGTAATAGTAAATAATTTGCTGTTAGTTTTTGAACATTTTTAAATATAAAAGTAGTTAATTTTCGTTACAGAGACTTGTAGTGTAGTTATTTAAAGACTGTTTTTATAATAAACCTGACATAGAGAATTTAAAATGCATTAAATACAACTCTATACATTCTACATATATTTATATATTTATCCAAAATAACTACAATTACCATTAAATTAAAAAAAACTTTTCTTTACAACGATTTCAAAAATATCTTATGGTTATAATTATTTGTTCTAATATAATCCTTAAATACCGCTCTTTTTAGCGTGGAAAAATGTAACATAATTTTTTTTTCCAAAAAAAATCTACATGAGAACAATATATATTCCAATCAATTTATGCTGATTGCAACAAATAATAAATGGTTGGGGAGTGTATTAAACACATGATTTGTTTGTAGATTTCATTACTTTACATGAAATTAAGTGTACATATTTGCTTATTAATATATGTTGCAAGTATGTAAATTTAAACATATTTTAAAATATATATTTATATAGAAAAACCTTACCACACTCAGTTCAAAAAATTTAATGCTCATATTTCTTCTTCACGAAAGCAGTAAAAAATTAATGCCACTATTATGGCTTTCAATTTAACTTTTCTTTAAATTTCTTTAATACATAACAAATTTTAATTTGTAATGTAAAATCCCATTTATAAAAAAATATACTATTTTGTATTACGATCAGAAATAAAGTATTTTTTATTAGTGGTTGTTCAAAAAGAAAATATTTACAAAAATATATCCATCTGAATATAAAAAATCTTCACTAAATAATATTTATTTGTATGTTTATATAAATAATCATACAATGTTAATTTTTCTACCAAGTATTCAAGATCCTTATTAAAGAATTCTATCTTTCAACTTGATTGGCGGCTATACGATCAATAACACGACGAAGTTGTTCATCCTTACTGTATTTCTCCACATCAGAACGAATTTTTTGATGATGTTCATTCGCTCTGGCCGACACTTCGTCCAAACTTTTTTGATTTCTAGCAAAAGACTGCCTAAAAATATGCAAAACATATTAAAAATATACTAGAATGTAGTACGTAGATATAATTTTGTTATTTTGTATGCAAAAACTTACCTAACAGAAGCTATGCCAAATACTCCTCCAAATATTCCCAAAACTATTAGCACTAAAGCAACTCTGGAATTTGTTGTCCTATTAAGACCTTTAATACCATAGTAGGGGCCTGGATTTGGATCATAGTTAGGTTTAATTTCCCAGGGCCTAGAATTAGTTATTGTAGATAAGTAATCCTCACAAAAAATTATCTTAATTAATGCACCTATGAAATTCAGTTTTTGCAGAACTGCTTGTCTCATAAACTCTCATAGATTGAACAGCTTGCAAGTTTTGATCATATTCAATCCGTAACTTTGGTTTACTAAGTGTTTGATATGCTTCTGCGATTTTCAAAAATTGTGCAGTTTGCTGAGGATCTGTTTTCACTCCTTTCACATCAGGATGAAACTGAAAGTGATTCAAAATTGGTAATAACAATTATAAATAATTGTTTCCCTATGACTCTTACCTTTTTTGACAGCTGCACATAGGCCGACTTTATCTCTTTATCGGTACAATCACTGCGTACATTTAAAATGTCGTAATAGTTTTCAGTTCCGCAGCTCTTGGCCATCAGATTTGTACAGATAATTTAGGAATTTTGAATTCCTTTTTAGTTATAGGTAAATGTGAAAAGACCGACAAAGATTCAATAAAATATACTGAATACATAATAAACAAATTTACTACGTACTTGGAATTTTACTAATCAGCTGTTAATTCTTCTTCTTCCTATAGATGCCAATCAGTTAAAAATGATGACAAATTCACCACACAGTGTTTAAATACGCACAGAAGCAAAAAAACAGATTCATAGATTAAAACATAAACATTTTTTGGAGAAATGTAAAAAAAGCTGGAATATTGCTGTTTCTGACTGATAGCTTGAAAATTTGCTTTTTTGATATTCGAATTTTCAAACAAGTCATAACAGTTATATTCTGATATAAAGATAAAAAAATTTATGTTATTTAAATTTATATATTAAAAATAATACAGTATATTAGGTAGACTTAAATCTGTCACATATATATGGGAACCATTAACTATTATGTTTAATTAATTTAATTTAATAAATAATGATTCTCGATTCGGAATCGTGAATATGGTATTGCCGTGAATATTTTTAAATTATAACTATATTATGATTCCACAAATATTTTTTCACTAAATTTAAATGCCGTAGTACGTTGATAAATATGTTCAGGTAAATCAATTTTTGTATAATGCAAAATAATCTTAAGAAAATAAATTTACATAAATTGTAAAAAGTAAATTTTGAATTAATACGATAAAATTTACAAAAAATTAATTTATGCAAACATTTTTTCATTTTAAAATAGTTTTTGTAATTTTAGTTAACAAATTATTCTCCACACGAATTTTTCCTTTTTTATGAAAATAATTCATGAATTATATTTTTTTCCTAAATTTTATAAAAGTGTTGTAGTTTTATTTAATGATAATATAATTATTAATCTTTAATTTCACCTCAATTTATTACTTTCGTAAAAATAAATTCGTAATATACACGAAATTTTTGTAAATATTACGAAAAAAGAAGTTACGAAATTTCTTTTCGTAAAATTAACCATGGATTATTTTCAGTGTAGTTTACTTTCTGAAACAGCCAGTTTGGAACACGTTATGGTGTTCAATTAGTAGGAAGTGTTGTCGTCTTAAATGTTTATAAAAAATATTCTCTTAATTTTTTTTAAAATGTTGAATTATGTTAAGTACTACATGTTATTTTAATTATGTAATTGCATTATTAATAGAAAATATGTGATTGTATTAAATACTGTGCGACTTTGCACAATAAAAAATGCTGCAGCCTTTTAGGATGAATAAATACAGCATAACAGCTCAATTACAATTGGAACCGCTAGCGACATACCACACAGAAAGAACAATAACTAACAGCCTGTTTTTATACCCTTCACCTTCGTGAGAAGGGTATATATAAGTTTGTCATTCCGTTTGTAATTTCTGTAATACAATTTTTCGACCCTATAAAGTATATATATTCTGGATCCTTATAGATAGCGGAGTCAATTTAGCCATGTCCGTCTGTTCGTTTGTCTGTCTGTCTGTGTGTATGTTAAAATCAGTTTTCAGAAAACCCCCGATATCTGCTAGATCGGAATTTTCAATAATTCTATTGGAAATACGATAGAATAGAACGCTATTTAAAATCAGTCCAATCGGTCCATAAATAACGAAGATATAAGTAAAAAGACCACGTCTGAAAATTTCATGAAAAATTTAAATTTTTCGTGCATGTTTATACAAAACAATAAACAAACAAAACACAGTTCAAACAGTAAATTTTTTGTTATTGTGGTTTCTTGTTTATAAACACAAATCAAAGTATGAACATGACGTTACGTTTCGTTGTTATTGGCTAGAAACATGAAATCAAGTACGTAGAGCCCGGATTAGACAAGAACACATTAAAGGGGACTTTTTGGTACTTTTTCGTTCTACATAAGGTACTTTTTTAAATTTTCTATAATATTGAACCTAGAAACATGAAATTTAGAATGTAGGACCTTGACTAGGTAAGAACCTATAAAAGGGACTTTTTGGTACTTTATCGTTCTACAAAAAGTACTTTTTGAATTTTCTATAATATTGAACCTAGAAACATGAAATTTAGCATGTAGAGCCTTGACTAGGTAAGAACCTACAAAAAGGGACTTTTTGGTACTTTTCCGTTCTACAAAAGGTACTTTTTGAATTTTCTATAATATTGAACCTAGAAACATTATGTAGAGCCTGGATTAAGTGGGAACCCATAAAAGGGAAGTTTTTGGTACTTTTTCGTTCTTCAAAAGGTACTTTTTAAAATTTCTATAATATTGAACATAGAAATATGAAGTTAAGCATATAGAGACCGGATTAATTTAATAATAAAATGGGCTACAATTGGTATTTTTTGATTTTTTTGTAATAAAATTCGTAATTACTGTTTTTTAACACATAATGGTGAAGGGTATATAAGATTCGGCACAGCCGAATATAGAACTCTTACTTGTTTTAAAACAATTAAGTTCTCACAATAACATTTCATTTTATTATAAAACATTTTAAAATTTTCGTGTAAAAATTTCTAAAATGAAATGAGCTTTTTCTATCGTAACGAAACATTATTGCCTACGTATTTTATTTCGGAAATTTTAAATATTTTTCATGTAATAATAAGGTGTTTGGTGTTAACCCTAAGAAATAAGCAAAAATAATTTAATTCTACAAAAAAATTTAAATTATGAAAAAATGTTTCTTTTTTTTAACAACATGAAAATTGTATGCAATGTTTCAAGAAATTCACGTTCAAGACAATTTCGGTGGTTATTTTTAAGAACGAAGAAAAATTTTCATTTTAGATAAACAGGTTGTAATTGAAACAAGTAAGAAATTATAGTCGGGCGATGCCGACCAAATTATAACAAATATTCGACATAAGCAAGTTTGTGTTTTAGAATTTTAGACAGCGTTCTATCCTAGCTCCCACATAAGATCGCATTCAAAAAATTACGATGAAATTAATTAATTAAGATAAAGTATTTAAATATAAATTGTTTTAAGAAATTAGAGGCTCTAGAAAAATTTGTACATACACATTTTCAATTCTTAATTTGTCTATAAATTTTCTGAGGGTTCAATGTTTTTTCCTAAACCTACTAAAAATCTATTTCAAAACAAGTATGAATGTGTAGTCGACATGGCCGATCATATGATACCCTATTATTATTATTTAAAAATAAAGCAATTAATTTGTTTTCAATCTTATTTTTACTTATGGTTGACAAAAAAGCTTTTTCTTTAAGAGGGCTCATAGGGGATTAGAGGTAAATATGGGTTTATCCTATATAAATGTTACTAGAGGAATTTACGTCCATATGATACCCTACAACACTGAATAGTGTGTAAAAATGTGTATTATTTTTAATAATAAAGTTTTTAAGTTGTTTTTTGCTTAATTCCAAAATAAAAATCGATTCAGAAAGTGATTCTCAGCCGATTGGTATAATTTACGGTTAGTATAGAGCCAATATTTCAATGCGTTACATACATCAGTACAAGTCCAATATACACAAATCCAATATACCGACTAAAGTGGTCTACATTTAATATATTTGATTTGATATTGACGCTTAAAGCAGGAAATACAATTAAAAAATTTTCTAATCCCATTGTACCATTTTTACCATTTTTATACTTTATACTCATCGAATGGTAGAGTCTTAGAAATATCACATGCTCTTACAATAAATCAAAAGGGTTTTGTTATTTCTTTATAGATTTTAAATAAAAATAATATCAATATTTTTGTGAAACTAATTCATCAAGCCTTTTGCACAAATTTCGGCACATTTACCGCAAAATGACTGATTGATGAATATTTTTTTAATGCCTAAAAACAAATCGTTATTTTTTTGAATAACAAACATTAGGTGCAGAGCAAGTCTACACGTATGTACATATATGTATCTGTTTGTACTTATTCCGTGTGCAGTATACAAGGACAAGAAATTTGTTCAAAATCATTTCCGCAGTTAACTATCTGTAGTCTATGGACAATTTCGTGTCAAGCGACCAAACTTAAAAAATCAATTTGCACCAAGGTTAGTATTATTGGATTGTAGGTCAGACACAAGCTCATTCGGAGTAAGATCTTAAATGAATTTCTTCATTATTTCCAAAAAAAATATTTTTTAAATATATTTTGCTCAAAAGAAAGCTTATATTCTTTAAGAGTTTTATAGTCACTTAATGGGTTACGAGTGGTATATCTAGAAAATTTTTTTTTTTTTAACTCAAGAACAATGTTTTTTTTGAGATTTTTTGTGCTTTTGAAATACCCTACGTAAAAAAGTAACCTTCTTTTTTGGAGACTCAAATGTTGTTTCTATGAGTTCACCCTGTTACAATTTAAAAAAAGAATATTCCCAGCTTCCACTTTTATCTAAAAGGAAAATAAAATAAGAAAGTCTAATTTTCAAAATTAATTTTTTTAACGATTTGGTCCACAGTTTATTGTACATGACTTTTCTAATGTGTGAAAATGGCTGCCGCACGGTATTTTATTTACAAATATGTATATGTGTATGTGGTAATTAAAAAAATTCGAACAAAAAAGTAGGTTTTTAAATATGACTCTTTCCTTCGAGTAAATACAAAATTTAAATTAGTTTTTATTGAGGTTCAAAGTATATTTTTTAACAAGTATTAAATTTGACATCATATATCTCTTAAACTATCTATTCGATTTTAATCGTTCTAGTACCTAAATAAAGCCTATATATTATAGTTTAATGTTACTTTTATTAAATTTTATTAAATTTTATAGTTTTAATACGGGGATAATAAAAAATGTCCTTGAGTCAAGCTTATCTCTAAAAGGTTATAGGTCATAGTGTCATGAGCAGAATATAAAAAAATCAGAATGGGACAATCAGGGAATAATTAATACATTTTGAAATTTGTATTGAAATGATTATTCTAAAACAACTAAAATCGGATAAATAGTTAAGAAAATATACGATAATAAATTGTTGAAAAAATCTTAAAATATGTGATTTTTGAACCGTAATGAAGTTGAAAATTTTGGAGAACTTTAAACTTCGCATTTATACAAAGAATATGTTCATCAAAATCGGAAAGGGTAAGGTACAAAACATATTCGACAATTTTTGGAATTCCCCATTTATGCTGATTTTTTAAATATTTGTTAAATTTAATCTTGTGTTTAATATGTTTAATAACACAATCCAACGATGAAAAATCTTTTTACATAAGTTATTAACACATTAATTGCAGTGTTATTTAATGTGCTGATTCTGAAATAAAAAAGTCGTATCACATATTAATTTAGACTTACACTTAAAGTTATACAAATGCATTCTGGAAAATTTTAGCGCAATAGGAACACATTAGCTTTTATCGATTTTTAACAGCAAATAATTGGAATATATATTAAATTATCGTTCCAATAAGACAAAAAACACAAAAATTATTCAAACAATTTAAAAGTTATTACAAATTGGAATGGGACACATTTCAGATGACAGTTTCAAAACTGTAGCAATTTCGTAAACAAATTTTAAAATTTTAAGAAAATCTCTATGTGAGTTATGAACAATAATGAACGAAATAAAATAGTAAATAAATTTGTTCGACATCTTTCACATTGGAGCGGTATCTGTGATTAGAATTTTGAGGATTGCGGTAAAAATAACATTTTGTTAATATTTTTGTAAAACTGCCTTTTTCTTAAATGTAATGTACTTTAAGTAAAACCAAAAAAATATACAATTCGAGAAAATATGAAACATACATTTGAAGTTTTGGTAAAATTGAATAATGTTATCCAGGAGCTTCAGAAATAAAAGGCTAAATCCGATTTTAAAAAGGGACTGATACACTACACCAGTCAGTATGTTAAAAACGTAGAATATTTTTTAAAAAATAAAGCATCTAAATTGTTTTTTACTTATTGTCGAAAAAAAGAGAAAGAGTACGGGTAATTATGGGCAACGTAATTATGAGAATAAAGGCTCTATTCGGCTCAGGAAGTGACAATGAGCCGATTGGTATACTTTAAGGTGAGTATAGGACCAATATTTTGGGTATTACAAACATCAGCACAAACGCCTAATACCCTCCTCACTTTAGTGGCGTATGGTATAAAAGTATTTATTTAAACTAGTAGAAAAGCACTAGATCCAAAGAATATCTTTTATCGACTTACAATTATTTTCTGAGCTGATTAAATGTCGGCTCCATAATATGATAATATAGATAAATTGAAGAAATTTGGTAGGTATGCTAAACTTCAATAGGTCGAAGCCTATGGAAAAGGGAAAATTGTTCTTTAATTTCACGTTGTCCTCTAATAGAGATTTTGTGTTTTTGAGAGGCAATGAATTTAACATACAAATTCGAAATGTTTTTCTCAGAGTAGACGGACGTTAAACAGCAGAATAATTGCCAAAAATATAGTGATTTTTAGATAGGTCTTATTTTGCCTTATAAAAACCTAAGTTAATTTGTCTACAATTGTCGCTTATCTGAGCTCCTAAGTATAACATTTCGTGAATCAGTTAAAAGTTATAAACAGATCAATTTAATAACAATCACAGCAGTAATAAATACTATTTTTGGTACAAAAACTTAAAAAAATCCCCCCGCCCTGAATGCTTGAGCTGAATCCGCCCCTGACCAAGATCATACATTTGTAAAAATATGGGGATACATTCTTACGTTTTCGAGTTATAATATAAATAAATATATTTTAATTAAGAAATAAAAAAATTATAACAATATTATATTTTCAAACAATAATATTTATTTCACGTTTTTCTATTGAATAATAATTTACAATCGTTATTTTATTATTTAAGTTTTTTAATTAATTGTTATAATAAGGACTAGTTTTTCATTTTCTGGTTACTTTGTGCTACAAAATATTATGCAAACTCTTAAATAATGACAAACAAACTAAGACTAAAATTTAATAATTACAAATACAATGAAATGAGAATTAATTTGATAAAAAAATAAAGAGAAACGAATACTAACTAATTAATATTAGTGTGTATGTACAAATTACAACAAAATAATTTACAAATTGAAACTTAAAACGAGTTGGACAACATTTTTGCTAGTGAGCGAATTAAAATTAGATTTATTTATTTAGTTTTTTGTGCCAATTTTATAAAAATTACAAGTTGAAGGAAAACTTAAAATTGAGGGAAAAAAGTGATTGGAAACTTTAGTTAAAACAGAGATGGAAGAGTGTAAATACATATACCGCTTTTTTTAAGATATAAAATATTTTATTAAGAATAATTGCCTTGTATGTATATGCAACTAAAATTCTTTCGTATGTGAATTAATTCTTTTCCATCACTGACTTTAGGTTTAAACTTTTTTTAATTTAGTTTTTTTATTAAAAACTAAAACTACTTGTCGATTTTAATTTATTTTACTTAATTTTTTAATATTATATTTTTTTGTTAATGTAAAAAGAACCCTGAGTTTGTTTTGATACACTTTTATCTCTGTTTTTTTAAGTTTTTTATTTTAATTTAGCTATTTTTTATATCTATAAATTTTTATTTCTTAATTATCAAATAATTTATGTACATATTGATTGATTTGATATTAAGTTTGTTTTTTGATTTAAGATTTTTTATTAAAATGTAGTTTGTTAATTTTTTATCACAGCCAAATGAGCAAATTGTTGTATTTTGTTAAAATTTAATTTCATTTGTCATTTGGCAATTTAGAGAGATAACTTACTATTTAATTTGTTTTATTATACAGAACTACAAAAAATTTCGGATTGAAACATTTCTTGAAATTTCGATCTTATACAACTACCACCAAAATATGAGATATTGAAATGTGTACCGTCTGCACCGATTGGTTTTGCAATCTGCCTAGAAACGACAATGTTTTTCTAACCGTAAGGAAGTACGATTTGAAGCATACCATTCAAAATCATACGGATAATATGTTTTTAGATTTCTCATTAAACTCATGTCTTTCAATTGGAAAGATTTCAGATTAATGAAGAGTATTTTATAAAACTTTTCTTTTGACGTAACAATCTTTACATAGAAAATTTTTTTTAAGAATACAAAATCAGTACACATTAATTTGATGGTATATGTATAAAGTACTAGACCTTCGTTGACATCCATTTATTTATGCATCAAAATAATCTCATATATAAATTCCTTGTCGAAGAATATTTGCAGCCCTTTGATATAATTTATTGTGTACTTTTTACATTGACTCTCGACTGT
This sequence comes from Lucilia cuprina, assembly GCF_022045245.1. Taxonomy (NCBI): domain Eukaryota; kingdom Metazoa; phylum Arthropoda; class Insecta; order Diptera; family Calliphoridae; genus Lucilia; species Lucilia cuprina. Next base: position 44,391,286 of record NC_060952.1, read on the forward strand.
TATCACTGTTGTGCTGCATTGCCAACTGACATTCAGTTAATGTAGGGGTTGATGTTGACTTACAGCTGCTGTTATTAACATTATTACTATTGCTGTTGGTGTTTGTACATTTAGAAGTAGCCAGATTTTTGACATTATTTTGCTGGTTGGCAGCTGGTGAAGTGGTGGAGTTAATAGCAGGAGGTGAGTTGGTTGTTGTGGTGGAAACAGTGTGCTGAGTTAAAATATCGGCTGGTATAAGACCCTCTTTAACGCGTTTCTTTTGTTTCATGCGACGATTTTGAAACCAAATTTTAACCTGAAATTTGGAATAAAAAAAAATAAATTAATTTTCAATAATTTAAATAATTAAACAACTATTAAACATACCTGCGTTTCATTCAGTTGCAAAGTATTGGCAATTTCTATGCGTCTGGCTCGTGTCAAATAGCGATTGAAATGAAATTCCTTTTCCAATTCGGTTAATTGTTTATTGGTAAAATTAGTACGTCCAGAATTATTGGTAGCCGCTAAACCGCAAGACATTTGTACCATACTGCTGGGACTATGACTGCCCGAAAGTAAAACTGTTGGGGTACCTTGTCCACCCATTTGATGGGCCGCCAATACGCCGCCAGCTGTTGAAGCATTGCGACACATTGCATCCAATGTGGCTTGACCATTCAGATGATGATAATCATGCAAAGTGGCAGGTAGTTTTGGTGCTGCAAAGACAAGATACGACAAGACAATACCATAATTAGACATGTTTGTTAGTTTTTGTATACACACACGCACAACATATATATTTTTCATATATACATATTGTTGTGGTTTTACAGATTATGAGTGATTTTGTCAGTGATGATCGCTGTCAAAGTTAATCAGCGTGAGATTTTTTGGGCATTGATACTACAAAAAACCACAAGAACAACAACTGAAGTAAAATTTTTATATTTCTTATTTCTTCAACCTTTTTCCCTTAACTTGTTTCCTCTCAAACTCTACGGGGTTTTTTATTGAATGATTTGGTAATTTTGCCAAAATACATAAATATTTTATGTAAAATACAGGTACATTTATGTCTAGTTTTGGTTTTTGTTTAACTTTTTTCATGGCATGAGTTGCTAAATTTGATTCTTTTCCTTTCTGGCCCAAACATAATGTGACATGTGCCCCGTGGCTTATTCTAATATTTATGAAAATCAGATTTGGCTTCAGTGTTCCTATTGTAGGATTTGACTTTTTGTGTGTGTTTACATTTAGTTTTTCATAAGAAGGATTTCTTAATAGGATTAACAAGAGTTTGTTTGAAAATATTGGAATTAACTTGTACAAATGTAAATAAATAAAAAAAAAAGTATTATGCCAGACATATATATTTTTGTGGGTGTTTCCCAAAGGATTTTCATTAAAAAGTTTATAAAATCTTAACAATTTCACTTTTATCGATTCCCGGAAAACTATACAAGAAAATATTATTTTCAAATTAAAACTGAGTTTATTATAGTATTTGTTTTTGCCAAACGCGTCAAGAATTATTTTTCTCCACATTTCATACTTTTTCTATTACAATACTCGAATTAGGCCAATAATGTAACAAACTGATTATTTATGTACACTTTTCTATAATCTGAAACGTGATTTTTTTACTATACGATTTTATTTCTTCCATTATTTGGCTTTCACACCCCATAAAACCCGTATTTAGAGATAAAGATCATAAAAATATTGTATTTGCTCGTATTTCAAATGCTACTGTTGTAAATTAATGATATTTATATTTATTTTTTATTATTGTTTCATTTTTGGTTAGAAAATCATATATAACGCCATATTAAATGTCAAGTGTTTCCAATAATCAAAAGAGTAAAATTTATAAGTGTTTGAAATCGTACGCATTATAAAATCGAATCAGCTAAAATAAGAGAAAAAAATACCACGATCATAAATAAGTCAAAAATCATTAAAAATAATCAATCAAATATAAGTCATAGAAATCAAAAACATGTTTGTATTATAAAAATTTATAAATATTTATATGTACGAGGGTGGTTTGTTTATCTTTTTAACACCCATTAAAACAGTGAACTTGATAAGTTCTGAGAAATGAAATCAAAATTCTAAAGCCCCTACGCTGATACAATCTATGCCTTAAAAATATTCTAAGCTTTGTAAATTAAACCGGCTATTATAAACCTTAGGTTACATGGGAAGCTCGCAATTTAGTTAAACCATTATCAATTGCAAATATCCCTGTAAATTTATGACTATAGCAGTTTATATTAGCAGGGTATATTTAAGTAGTATTTACTTTCAAACTTTCCATCAAAGTATGTTTATAACATCTACCGGTTAAAAAACTGTTATCTTTTAATACATAAAACAATATTTCCTCTTATTAACTATTTATCCAAAGTACTTATTTATGTTTTTTTTTATATAAAATAAGAATCCATTCTTTACTTGCCACATTCAGACTGGAAATGGAAGAGTTTGTTTGTGTGTAATACTTGGACTCTCCACTATTTATTTTCAAGTACTGGCGCCTGCATAATGTTGGACAAATAAAGAAAGAAAATCTACTTTTAGCGTTTGATAAGACAAACTTCTATTGAATTAGTAGCTGATGTTGAAGTTACAAACATGCAACCATGTATGTACATTCATATGTACATGGGGTTGTGGCAACTACTTGTATTATAAAATGTATTGTGTTTATTTGATGAAATGAGTGTCAACAGGAATTGTACTTAATTAAGTTGTCAACAACTTTAATTATAAGAAATTACAAAAATAAGAACAGAAATAATAATTTTAAACAAACATACAATTATATGGAAGTTATAGCAGTTAATATTTAATAGATCTTTATGTATTGAGTTTTATGTAAAAATTATTTTCTATATTCTTTACGGATTTAAATTTTCCTAATAAAAACTTTAAACAAACATACAAGGAAGTCATGGCAGTTTATTTTTAATAGATCTTTATGTATTGAGTTTTATGTAAAAATTATATTCTATAGTCTTTACTGATTTAAATAGCACCAAGTTATAAGTGCTTCACGAAATATTATAAGATGATTAGTATTTCAAAAGAGTATAATTACATTAATTACATTAGCCCAATATCCGATATTAATTTACAAAACAAATTGACACAACGGATTTAATATTGACATTATCTAATTATCATCTTTTGCAATATTGTACAATCCTTTATATCTATCGTCACAGATGGTCAATATTTCTCTGGACATTAATTCGTAGACAGAAATTAAAACAATACAATTGAGACATAATTTGATTTAAAAGTGAATGAAACAAAAATCTGATTCTAATCAAATCTATGAAAATTCCTTTCTTCTTTATATTTGTAGGACAGATTTTTTTTTCGTTTTGATATTGAAACCTTTAAATGATGTTGTCAACGCCAAAAGTGTAACCCTTCCTCTTAAATCGTTTAATATTAATTGTGTGTGTTGGTGTTTGCAGAGACAAACTAAAAGTTGAAAGCGAAACCAAGAAAAGGGTGAATGACTGACAGTAAAAGAGAAAAGATACATTCATGATTACCCTGTAGTTCTAAAGGTCGGATTTATGTCAAACTATGGTAAAGTTTTGCATTACCTTTCCCCAAAAAATGCAAAACATATTTCCTAATAATCTCTATCAGCTTTCAGCGCCTATTAAGAAAAAATGTTACTTCTTCAAATATATAAATAAGAATTATAACTCAATGTCAATGCGGAATTAGTTCGAAAATCTGTAGGGTATACGCATAAATACAAAGAGTATAAATGACAGATAGTATAATTTTGATGTGAATTAGCCCCATCTTAACTCATTAGCAAAAGTCAACACATTTAGATACAGCATTTTTGAAATGTCCATATTTTTATTTGTATGTATGGGTGTATATGTATGTATATGTGTACCAGAATTAAAATTTAAGTTTTGACATGACCAACATGAATATTCATTATTGTGATTTGAAATTCTTGCATTGTATTTTTTTGTTATTCGTTAAGATTCCAGTTAATATTTTACGAAAGATTTCAATACAATGACTTGACGAAAACATACACTAATCCATTTATACTGTCATTTTTATTACTTTTTAAGTTTTGTTAACTGTCATTTAGAAACTTTCTACATTGTCATATGCAGTAAATCAATTTGAAAAAAAGTGATAAATAAACTCAAAGAAAAATATTAGTAGAAATAAGTTTAAGTTTTATATTCCGGTATTCCGAATCTTATGTAATAATTTTTATATTTCTATAATTTAATTATAAAAATACGATATTTTTTTCTTTTGCAGTTTACAAAATTAAGAATTTTAAAATTAAATTAAAGATTTTAAAAAAGAACACAGAAAAAATAATACATAACTGGAATGAATTTTTTTAATTAATTGTATGAATCGAACATGACTTTTTTTCCCAAACCATTTTCATTCAAAATATTAAAAGTTCATAGAATGTATTAATTTGTACATGACGAAATTTTTTTGGAATTTATATTTTTTTTCTGCAATATGCATGAACAAATTGCCAACAAATTCTATTATCTACTAATCTGTTTCATATTTAGTAGAAAGATAATAATCCTTTATTAGCGTATTTTGTATAATTAAAATAATATACATATTATTTGAAATGCTGAAAAACTAAATCTTAAACAATAAACCATCAGCAAACAAACTTAAATATCTTTTCTTCATAAAATCCCGCCAATTACGCAATTCTAAAAATCATAAACAAGCACAAAATTTACTAAGAAAATTTCAAACATTTGAAAAAATAAAAATGAAGAAATTTACACAATTTAGGAACTTATTCTCAAATATTATTAACTTTTATCAATGAAAGCAATTCATAGTATTTATACTGAAACTTTTTCCTGTGAAACATATTTCAAATAATATGTACTCAAACAATTAAATTTCTTAATTTTTAATAGTTTTTGAATAACAATAACATGTATTGCTACTTTTTGTAAAAAGTTGATTTGAAATTCGTTATATCGAGTACTAAATTTACTCATTCATTTGTGATATAAGGTACTCAAAGAGCTCACTAACCTCAGTATTTGTTAAGCAGTAATTTCAAAGTTCTGGACAAATTTTATGCTTTTCCAAATTTTGTTGGATAAAACGTTTCGAAAGTACGTCTCATTGAACTATCTAAGATTTGGATATCAAATATACATACATATAGAGGTCTGGGTATTAAATAATTGGAACAAATTGACAATTTGCTAAAAGAAATTCGTGTGTTTATTATGGCGCACACGATATTTTTTTCACCAACTCCGGTCTAACATAATAAAACAATAACCACTAACATAACACACTTCAGATGACAAAATTTATAAATAATAAAAACTATTACAAATGTTTTAAACTAGCTAAATATTTTGAGTGTAATAAGTACTGGTATCCATAACCATTCTCCCATATGATTGTTATAGAAATGAAATCGTTTAAATTTTTAGCTGCAGTACATTTTGAGAATGACTGAGTTAATTTTTTCTTAATTCGAAAACATTGAAGTTAATAAAGAAAAAATGTAGATTATACATGTTCATTTGAAAATGCATTGATTTGATGGCTCCCCGCGGTCACATTAGTCACGATTTGTTATAACGTTTATACAAGTAATATTCGTATAAGCCTACCAAGAAATGAAAAAAAAAACATTGAACTCGATTTTATTATTCTTACTCCTCTTTCTCTCCCTCTTTACATCTTCTTCTTCGTTAACATACAATTTTTTAATGGTGAAGAGGCAATTCGTCCTATGGGATTTAAGACAGATTTTGATTTTGAAGTTAATCTCATTACAAGCATTTATATAGAACACCAAAACAATACAATTGTATTTGAATAAAAGTAACAACATCAATCCAACAAAAAGTGCACTCATTCTTGTATCAATTTAACTAATCCTTTTACTCGGGGATTTAAAGTGGCGCCAGTGTTATGAGGTTTATCAAATTTTCACATTGTGTTAGTGCGATTGTGTCTGGATGTCTATATAGTATATGGGAGAGTGTCGTCAAACAGGAAGTTTGTTCTAGGTATTTCAAATAATCGTAACACCTTGCAATGTATTTGTCTTAACCCCTTTCACAACATGTTTGTTACAGTTTTTAAAATGTTTGGTTTGTTTACTTTTTCAAATATTTGTTTGGTGTTTGTGTTTTAAACATGTTTGTATTGGTGTTTTTAAGTTTTTATCTTCTTAATCTTTAAAAATTAAGTAAAACGGCAAACAATTTTGATGTGTAAATTTCTATATGTATGTACATATGTATATTATATGTATGTATGAATGACTTATTTTAAACGTAACAACTTGGTATCATTAACGGAAGAACAATAACAGCAATGTGACAATTTTAACTACATAAGTTGCATTTAGGGAGTGTTCAGGACTCACGACTGTTATTGAATTATCTGTAAGTATAATTTATGCTAAAGATTTTCATCTTTTTCAATTTTTAAAATTTTGAGAAATATTCTAATAAAATCATGTCATTATGTTAAAAACATTTGTATTAACTTGTACATATGTGAGTTTTTATCCTCACTAGATAGCGTAAACTATATTTGGGGTATAGTCATAAATGAGAATCGGCAGTTCGGCATTTGTTAAACAAGTGTTTGAATTTTAAGAATACCTTTTGTGACTTGATGACATTAAAAAAAAAAGAATAAAATAGAAAAAAATTGTTAATATCTCTCATATATTAGCAGTACCTTTGATTTAAATCTATATAAGATACAAGGAATTATACAACTGAAGTTTTAGTAAAATAAGTATATAAGAAGATCTGGGGATAGAAAAACTCAGATTCAGATTCGGGTTCAGAAGCTAAAAATGCATTAAAATAGTGTAATTGATTTTAAATATTTTTAAAAATCTCTATTTATTTGGCCTACAAAAGGTAGGTTGATAATGCTCAGTCTACATCCATTGCTTCTAATTTATTCGAAACATTCACACATAAATGTTTGGATGAATTTAAGATTAATTACTGATGACGTCGGAAAAATTGTTCAGTAGTAAGGACAACGGCCCCACGTACAAGTTCAAGGGTATCCATATCTTTATTTTTGTAATAAGTATGTATGTCTGTAAATCGTTACTTTTATCCGACTAACATATACAATTTCTAAATAACACTAACTGGTCACTCTAATCACAAAATACATATGTAGTTAATATAATCTTTTGGTATGTGATAAATCAATCATTAACAATTGGACTAGTATTGTTGTGGGCTCATAAATAAAAACCACAGAAATAGACTAAAAAAATGTCTGTCGTATGAGGAATTTATAACACCTTTTACACACTTCAGTTGCACAAACAATTTAAAATTGTTGTTGAGTGAAAAATCTATAAACTAAAACAAAAACAAAAACATTACATGTATTTACTTCTACATAGTGTTTGACTTAATATCAAGAGACTGAAAGAAAGTGATAGATAGAGTCGAATTGGAGAATCGTATTTGAACTATTGCAACTCATCAACTAAACGGTAGCAACCGCAAATACATGTAGTATATGTATAAATTTTTCCATTTGTTGTCACAACAAACAAACTAGAAGTATAAATTGAAAAAGTCGGATTTTAAATAAACAAACACAAATCCATTAAATGCAAGAGTACACATAAAATATATGTATCTACATTACAATACACGTTGGATTCTTTAAACGGTTTTATAAGTATTTTAAATTAATTATATATATATATATATATATATATATATATATATATATATATATATATATATATATATATATATATATATATATATATATATATATATATATATATATATATATATATACATTCATTTCGTATTAAAAATTCTTATAGGTAATTAGATTTGGATGAAAATGACAAAATCGTATCGCTGAAAAGAAGTTTATAAAATGATCACAATTCGGCAACATTACTACCGTGTTGCACAGTGAGTGTTAGGTGTATTTAGAGAAAACTGTATTTACCTTCATGTCACTAAGAAGCGTAAGAAAATCCTCTTATAATATAAAGATTTTCCTTACAAAACAAACGTTGTTAATCTGTTAAACGTCAAACTAAAAAGCGGCGGTAGTTATCTATACAACTGACTGAATGACTGTTGGTTTTGTCGCTGCTACTGCAGCTAGTAGTAGCGCTGGTGATACTGATAGGCAGGCTCACAAACAAACACACATACCACATAAATAGACAATTACTACAGAACTTGCACTACATATACAGGTAAATAAATACGAGTATGCGATTGAAGAATGTATGTTGACTTTTTATGCGAGCAATCGCTTCATGTCAAAATCGACGCGGCCGGTTGGCGGCGCTAATGTGGGCCCACGGCGCCAATGATATCTTGACGCTTGTAATATTAGTTTTAGCAGCTTATTATCGGTGATCGTCATTACGCTTGACTGTTTAATGTGGCAAGCTACCCCAACATAAATTTCATTTGATTTTTCTGCTCCGTTTTGTCATTTATAAAAGAATTTTAGTGTGTGTTTGGATGTAAGAAAGAAAAATAGACGATAGATATGCGTACACACATACATAACTTTATTTCAACTTTTCCGCGATTATCATTACAACTTAATGTTTGGTGACTATCGGAACTTCGACAGTACCATGAGTGGGGGTGGGAATAGGTATTGAACAATTGTAAGCGCCACTGGCACCAGAGTATTAATGCTAACAATGTATGACAGTTTTGTAAACAAAACAGAAGTGGACAGACAGACCTGACTAGACCACATACGATACGTTATACGTACAAGCTTAAATTGGAAATATGTTCAGATAAACAAATGTTTCATTAGTGTATGTCTATGTCTGTCCCTCTGCCTGTCCACTGATAGTGTAATAAATATATTTGCTAACTATTCTTATTTCCACATTCAAGAAAAAAAGATAATCACTGTTTTAGTCGTCATTTGGTATGTAATTCGATAACATCATTAATACCGTTAATTACAATTACAGGTATTTCTACTTTGTTATGTTTTTATTATTTAATTGATAAATTCTTGGAATATTATGAAAACTGATAAAGGCCGTCGGTAAATATTATGTCTTAAGTGTATGCATATATGTACATACATACCCACATTGTTATGTAATTAATGTTAAATACATACATATATCTTTATACATCTATATGTGAATGAAATCCCCTTTATGTGGGGATTTTTTAACTTACTTAGAATAAAAATGTTCACAAAATAAGATAAAATGTTCCATTTCCTCTAGCATCATATATGTAAATTTGATATATAATGTCTTGATTTTATTTCAATTTCCAATTTGTATTCGGGATTGGTGGAGAGAGAATTATTCAACAATCACATTAAATGTTAAATATTTACTAGAATGTAGGTGTTGAGTCCTAAACACTATTTTTAGTGGTTTTTAATTGTCGTAGTATTTACTTAGAATAACACTCACACATATTGTAAATTATACTCGAAAATAATCTACATACGTACACTTTCCGCAATAAGCTTTCAACATGTTTTGAAAGTTTTATTTAATTTTACACCCCATAGTTAAGGGAAACACATTGGTGTCTATTAAAGTTTAATTTAAAATTGAATTGACAAAAAGGCACACAAAAAACGTAAAGACAAAATAGAAAATGATTTATTAGAAAAGTATTATCTCTTGTAAACATAAAGTCAATTTTCACAAAATACAAGTTAATGCCAGTCACTTTTGCTGTTAGAGAAAGATATACGGACACACAAACTCTCAAACAAATACAAGTAATTCACACAAATTTGTGGTCTTGATAATTTGTCTAATGAAATTTTAAAATTTGTTAAATTAAACAAGAAAAAAAGAGCACAGAAAAAAAAAACAACAAAAACCCCACCTTATTTAATAAGAAAATCCGCCTTATACAAAATATTTGACATGAAAACAAAAATTGGCAACAGAAGCCGTTAATAAAGAAAAGACATTTGTGAGACACTTGTGTTAAGGTTGTCAGAATAATGAACAGAATGTAAATGTATGCAATTAATTTTAGAGGTTTACATCTGTATGTAGTGGTTAGTTTGTAGTATTTTGGAAAACATTGTAAAAAAATGGTATTTTTTTTTTTTTTGTTAAATTTAGCCTTAAGATTGATGATGACATTAGCATCATTGTCAAAAAATTATTATAAAATAAAACACAAGCAACAAAAGAAAGGCACAAAAATAAACAACAGAAAAACATTCAAACCGACCGACTGACTACCAAGAAATAAAATTGTAATATCGGAGAGAAAGACAAGTTATTTGATAAGACATTTAGTGGCTGGCTGATTGCCTTTACTTTTCCTATACTAAACGCTTTAAATTTGTAATGTTGACATTTTAATTTTGTTGCTAAAAGAAGGAAGAGGAAACACGTTAATGTATTAAATTCATAAACGTACAATATATGTTCACTTAAGGGATTACGAAAAAGAAAACAACAAAAATCCAAACTCTTAAGATGGCATGACTTATACTTAAGCTCTACCATTTTCCTAACAAATCCCTGAAGAGAGGGGGTATATTAATTAATTTAATACAAATTTAACCGTTACGAAATACATTTCGATATGAAAAACACCATTTTGTTTTGTTGTATTCTTTTGTACGATTTAATTCATTCACTTACACATGCCTATGTTGTGTATATGTTTTTAAAGATGAGAGGATGTTGATGAGATTTTGTACCGTTACATACTCGAGCTTATACATCCACCCTTAAAATTGTTCGAGTGTGTTTAACAAAAGCATAATTTTGCTGTTATATAATCTTGTGTATGTGTAAATAATTGTATATGTGTAGTATTTAAGATTCTACCACCAAAAATACACCATTTACTTGTGCCAATTTTAAAAATTTATTTCTACTGAATTGATTTTAATGGCATTTTATAAGAAAAAATTTAAACACATCACCGTATCGTAGGTAATAACATAATTTTGAGCACAAAAAACCAAAAAAATTGTTGTTATATATGTAAGTACATTAGAGTACATGTTCGTATGGAAAAAAAATATTTTCTAACAAACACTTTATTGAAAAAAATTTCATTTTCTGTAAACATTTTTACTGTTTCAATAAATGTTTTTATTTGAGTTTTATTTTTTTGTCAGCATATGGAATACAACAATAAAACAAGTTTTTAAATGCACTAAAATGAATTGATATAATTCTTATTTGTACAAAATATTAGTTTCTAGAATGTGAAACAAAATTGTTGTAAGTATATAAGTACTTTTTTACAATTTTTAATTTTATAGAATTAGTTAAAATTTTGTTAATATTCAATATATGTATATTTAAAAAAAAATATTATAGATTGAATAAGAAATTTTGTGTTTTATTATTGCCACAATACAATAAATTATTTATCTGTTTCAGATAAAAAATTTGCTGAATTTCAGTACAAATACAAATAACGTTATTGTTTTAGTAAAATAATTGTCTGGAAATGTTGCGAATATTTATAAATGTTATATAGTATATTACTTTAATAAGAAAAATCCTGAAATTTTTTCAATAAAGAATTTACGAATTTGAGTATTTAAATGACCTATCAGAAATTTTATGTAACAGTAAAAGAAATCGAAATTTTTTAATTTTTAGTAAAATTTTTAGATTTGTTACATTTTAACATACATTAATTTAATATAATTCGTTGATACACAATAATAATGATACACAATAATAATCGATAAAATATACCGAAACGGGTTTTTCCGTTTTTCAAATTTCAACCTAGATTTAATTTTATTTAAATTTATCGAAAGCTACCAAACATTACGAAATAATGTAAACAATAACATAGAAACCGTTATTTACAAAGCAAGCCTAACAAATAAGTACCCGGTAAAAGCTTTCATTACAATGTAAGGGGTTAAAATGCTAAAATTTACTTACACAATAGCATTTTAAGACATTATTATAATACGGTGATCTCATTGGAGGCAAGTACTTATCACAAACGATTACAAGTAGGTAATTAGAAAAAGTTGTCTTTTTAAATCACATGAAAAAACCTATACAGCTTCTATATCTTTACTGGAAAGATTACTAAATAATTATAAAAAGACCTTATTAGACTATGTAATCTAGGCGATATATAGAAGTCATTGAAAGGTATGTTGTTAGGTAAGTAATTACAATTGAAAGCTATTATAAAGTTTTTGCTGGGTAGTTGTGTTAATATTTCAGTTAAACTGGAAAATTGGATTTATCATAGAATGAAACTATTAAGTGTTATATACGTGTATGCTAATGTACGTTAGATAAATATAGCTAGCAGATATCCTTGAAAATCTTAAAAAATATTCGAAAAAATTACGATATTTAAAATAATTTTGGAATTGTATACAAATTTGTGTTATGTCATTGATATATTTGCATATAGTTTATTTGGCAAAAATATGAAAAAAATTCATAAAAATCTTAAAAAGGGCATTTTTATCCTTTGACCTAGCTCACCAAATATTGATGTCAGGACAAAAATATTGAGAAATGGTATCTTAGAATGAACAAAATTTTTTATTTTCGGTGGGAACATTAGTGAATTTAATTTTGGGGCCACCCTAATGTACATATGTGTGCGTATTTCTCATCTATTGCATATACATAATACAATACATATCACATGTAGACTTATGTACAAATATATGTATAAGTATAATATTATTATTGTTTAGCACTATTGTAAAAGTACAATGGTGAATTTACAATGCTACTTACACACATGTGTTTATAAATTGTATACTATATGTTTATATATAGAAATGCTATATACATATATAAATATGTATGTGTATTATATGTATTAAAAATTCCCATTCATTTGGTCCGTTTCCTCCATTGCGTTTACTTTTGCATTTGTATTATATACATATATACAATATTTTTCTTTTTTTTTTTTTGTTGGTGATCCGTCATGTTGTCAAAATGTATTACCCGAATTAAGATTTTCATTTTTTCTTCTTTTTTTTGACATTGAATTAACACGTACATACGAGTATATTTTGGTACACATCCAATACAGTAATAATAAAATAAAGAAAATGTATAAAAACGCAGATGTACATTGAAACTATTGTTAGGAAAACAATGGCCTATCAAGTGTAGAAATTTTGTATTAAAGTTTAGGTTTAATTTTTTTTTGTTGAAAACTTAAATTTTATTTATTATTTATACAATAAGGGGTGATATTTAGATATAAAATGAACAAAAAACCAAATAAGAAACTAAAATTTTCAGTTGAAAGTGACCATAAATTTCAGTTGAAGAAACAAACATTTTTCTGGGGTGTGTTCAATAGTTACGATTTGAGAATATAAACTACATCCCGGATAGTCAATTTTATAATACAGTTTCCTATTACCTGTAAAACTCTTAAATTCTATATTTGGATAAAATGTTGAATTTAAAGTTAAATATCATATTTTACCTAAATGTTTGAATAATATTATCATAGAAGACTAAATTTGATGTTTAACAAATCGCATGCTAAGCTTTTACATAAATTGCAATCCCATAACGTATTCTTTGAATCATTACGATAACATCAAAGTCTTATCTTTAAATCCTTATGAATATTTACAACTCCACATAAATTTAATTAATATATAATTGATCGATTTGATGCGTTTAAATAACGAATATTTAACGAACTTATTGTTGGTGTTAATTTACGATTATTTCTTACTTTTTCTGTGTTTATTTATTACTAAGTTTACTTGTCTAAATGATAATAAACTCTTTTTTAATAGCAATTATCATTTTATTTTACATTTTGTTAAATTTATTATTTCAATTTTTATGATGAGTATGAACCTAATAAAGACAACACGCAAACCTTTAACACTCCAATGTTGTTTGGATGATTCCAAAACACATATATTGAAGGAGGTTTTCTGGTTGTATATTTTAGTTTTTCAAAAGTGTAAAAACCACACACACGATACAGGTCAAATACATTGGTTAAATAGTTGTCATGTTGGGTGAAAGACAAAAAAGAGAGACGTTGAAAAGTGTATTACTTTTAGCCTTTTGCTATAATCGAAAACATTTATTTGACATTAAAAAGTAGAACAAACTCAGTGTGAATAGAAAGTTATTAAAATTTCAAAAAACCTAAAGCTACCTGCTATGAATACTCCCGGTATGTTTCAAAAACCAAAAGGGTCAGCATTAGACACTAGACAACAAGTCTAAACTGTCAGTCACTCAAATTGAAAAAATGTACTCCAAACTTCAACCGAAGTTAAACTAAGAATTTTATTTATTAGAGCATGAGTTGTCCAGTGTGTCTGTCCTAGTATTGGACCCTCCCTCAAGCGCCTTCTATTATTATTGTTAATTTTGTTGAATGTTTCTAATCATAATCTACACTCATACTTTTAAAGATACATATAAATATTTATATATATTTTTTATTTTTTACTATTTAGTAGTTTAGTGGTTTATGAATATTTCGTTTTTTATATTTTACATTTATTTGATGTGATGTTGTGATATTTTTTGACACTTGCACGCAATGTCATTCTTGGCACTTTGAACAGTAACAATGCACGAACTCTTGCTTCAACTCTATTCTATTTCTAGTGTTTAACGCTCTAAAAGTTGTGTCGAGCATGTTTAAAAGTGCCAAAGACTTAAACAGAAATTTTGAATTAATTATTACATTATAGAAAAAGTGGTTAAATTAAAAAAAACAAAACTTGATATAAAACAATTTGACCACCAGGAGGAATAGACTCAAATCGTAAAAGATAAATATCTCTACCAACAATACTTCTTCGTACACATCAAAATTAATGTGTATTTTTATTACAATAAATGTACTAAACGGAATAGACTATTTATTAGACGAATAAAATCTTTTAATTAGGCAGCAGTTTTTCAGATTCAGTTCAAAAATATTTAAAAAAGAACAAATGAATTATTAAATAAATAAAATAAATTAAAGAAAATTAAAATTTAATAAAAAGTTTCTCATATTTAAATCTAATCTTCATCAAGGTAATTTTAGAGAACAACGTAACAGTTTGGCTAATCCTTCTACCTAACGTTCGAGTTACGTTGCTGTAAAAAGTGACATTTATCAAATTATTAACAACAGAATTTGGATTTTTTATTTAACTTGAGAATATTAATATATAATATATTATATAATTATTCTAAAAGTAATTAAGTATGGATTCGGTCTGAAGAGTTATTAGAGTGACCGCATACAGCATGACCGAAACCTACTAAAATCTGTGTACAGAAAAGCCATGGAGCCTGACGATACATTTAATTCGCTTTAGTAAATTATTCTGGCACGCCGAGGTTAAGTTTTTTAATATTTAAGCCTTAACTGTCCGATTTCTATATATATATTATAATTATATTTAAAGATATCAATACTTAACTAAATTTATTTAATTAGTTCAAATAACAAATATCTTAAATAATTTTTGATTATTAAATTTCCCTTTCGCGCCTGGTGTAGTTTATAGTCATGATTGTAGTCTAGACTTTAGTTTGAACTAAAGTCCAATCTATGTTTATGTTTATTACAGTCTGTGTTTTAGTATATAGCCCAATCTGTAGCTTTGAGTGGTCTAGTGTTAGTTAGTTAGTCTAAAGACTAGTTAATAGTATAGTAAACTAATTAATAATCTATTCTATATTTAGATTTATATTTTAGTCTATAGTTTAGTATATAAACTATTATATAGTCTAGTCTATAATCTATTCTTTAGACAATATTCTAGCTTATAGTCTGGTTTAGTCTAGCCAAATGCCTAGTCTACAGTTTTATCAATTTATAGTTTAGTCTACAGGCTATTCATTAATTTAGTATATAGTATATTCTATAGTATGTACTATAGTATAGTCTAATATATAGTCTTGTCTGTAGCCTTATCTGCAGAGCAGTTTATGGTCTAGTATTGAACAAGAAGGTTCATTTGTTCACATAGGCTCTAAAAGAAGTTGAATTTAGTTTTAAATAAA
>NC_060952.1:44407421-44494921 GCF_022045245.1 Lucilia cuprina
TATTGTATAGATATCTCGAATTGTCCTTTAAGTAAAAAATGGAATATAATGGATTAGACTGATAGCGTTTACCATTTTCCTTTGACGTTAAGAATTTCTTCATCATTTGGATTTAGCGATGATAAATTCTTTGGAAATGTAAATCTTGGAAGCTGATTTCTACTTTTCTAAAATTTTGACGGATATATTTGTTCAATTCACAATCAAGTTGTATATTGTATCTACTAAAACGTAGTAACAGTGATTGTGAACAGATTTTTGTTTATGTTCACAATAAAAAAAAACAAAACAATCAAAACAAACAATATCAAAAGTAAAAAAAAACAATGAATATTAAACTAACTATTTAAAATTCTATTATTTTCATTATTCAACATTTCAAACTAATAAATAAACAGTTTTTAATACAATTTTATTTTTGTTTTGGTAAACAAACTCGATTGAATTTTTTATTTATATGCTGAAATAAACAATTGACAACACTGAATTTTCTTACGACATTCGAAAAACATATGAAAAATTGTCGTATGAGTTGTATAGAACTTTTGCATAGAAAATACCAACAACATTGTTATGACTATTGCAGCAGCTACTGACATACAACGCTACAACATCGATTGTGAATTGAACAATTTAATAATTTCACTCAAACTACCACCATACAACTGACCCTTTACAATTTCGTAATTATGTTTTTTTTTCACATTTCGTGACAAACTTTTTAGAGCTTCGTCAAGGAAAAAAACTTTTTCTATAATAAAAGAAAAGATCACAAATAATTTGAAAAACAATTTTCAATGTTTAAAAACCACTACTTATTTATTTATGTTTTTGATAAGTGGTTAAAAAATACATCAAAAGTCTACAAAAAACATGAACAATCCCGGTGGTAAATATATGTTAGTACTTTTGGTCATTTATATGGGTATAGAAATTTTACACAAAATAAGGTTTAAATTAATTACAACGACCTAATGATCTAATGTTGACAATTAATTATACTTTTTCGTTTTCAAGAAACAGTTTTGGTAAAAAATGATTTTTATCTTAAGCTGATTTGTAATGGTAGATAAACAAAATTTGTTACATTAATAGACACTTAAAAATAGGTACATATGTATATGGAGATCTGCTTTATATCTGCTTGACTAGGATTTTAATAATGTACAAATACAACGATCCATATTTAAATAACTAAATTGCTAAAATTTCTAATCAATAAATTTGGGGTTTCATGTTCTTGATATTTTTGCAGACATATCTTTGCTAAAAATACCAAAAACTCGGCTGAAAGAAAGTATATTTACTCAATTAAACAAAGAAATATTGTCTGATTGTCTATCTATTTGGTGGCTCTACTCTGCAGCGTCTGACATTGTGTCTATTTGAACGAGTGGCACAAGGCCAACAAAAAAATATTAAAACATTTACTTTAGGATACTCATTTCAATGATTGCAAGTTTGTATTATGTAACATTAGACACATCTAAAATTGGATATTACCACTCAACCGAGATATAACTTACATATTCACATTTTGCTATGATATCGTTTCGCGTTGTGCCTGATGTGCTTGTGCGTGTTGCATAAATAAATGTACTGTGGAGTGGAATGGAATGGATATCTTATCTTTTATTTACACATTCTAAAATACATACTTGTATAATTTCTTAATGCGATTTTCCCCAGTTGTTTTTCCAATATTATGACTTGTCACTTTCTATTTAGAGGGTGAATTTTAGTAAATAAAACGCTTTTGTTTGACTGAGATCATATTTCAATACTTTTTATTTTAGAAATAGTGTTCAATAATGTTAGTGCAACATTTTTTTTTTGGCGAAAATCGCTATTTAATGAATCGATTTATTATTTAATAAGAATATATATCTCAAAGATTAGATTATAACTGTTATATAAACTGACCTCCATTCACGCGCAACTCTAACCTTTAATCTATGTATATGGAATTCCCCACATTGAACTATTATATCGTTTCAAATCCATAAAATAAATATAAATATTATTTGAGCAAAATATGTGCAAAAATGTTTGCCAACTTGTCTGCTGATACAATATTAGATAAACCCATTTTTTTCATTTCAACCCACAGCTAAATTAATCGCTAGCTGATAAGATTAATTAAAAAGTATTTTGATTAGTAAATTTTGTAAAAATAAACTCAAAATATTTTTGAAAATCAATTAATAATTTTTAAGTACAAATTAAGTCTATAATGTTATTAATATTAATACTTTAATCTCGTTGATATCTGTTACAATTGAAAAATATTTTGAACGCACTATTTTGCTTCCGACGCATTTTTCTGATAAAAAACATATTAAATGCCTGTAAGAAATAACCGCTAAAGAAAAATAAATTAAATAATAAATTAATAATACTACACAGAAATTATAAAAGAAGAAAAATGAAAAAGTAAGAACACTAAAATGTCCACTTTAATATCTTGGCGTCAAGAAGCTTTAATTTCTTATCACCACTTACTACTGGTTCGAAAATATGTATGTAACACCTAATCCTCTTATTACAGAACAGTTCTAAAAATAGTTTTAACTGGAAATTAAATTATGAAATATGATTAATTAAAATGATTTTTTGTGATTTCTTTACCATTTCTTCCTATTTACGGCTATTTTCCGTCTTAGTCTTTAGTCTTTTTTGCACAATATAAATAAATATATTATTAAATCATGAGACCCTTATATTTGCACAATTCCTCCCCATATACGTCTTAAAGCCTTGTTGGACATTAAATTTACATATAAGTATAAATCATAAGACCCTTAACTGTCAGTGTTTTTTTAACCCATATATTTATTTACAAATCCTCAGATTCTACTTTAAAATAGTTACATAGAGACCTCTTGTTCCACAACGATGATTAAGAGAATGTTCATATTTCCTTCCAAATGAATGCTGGATAAATATTTCGTAAGATTAAACCTGAGAGGAATAATAAAAACTCTATTCCAAATATTACTAAATATTTTATATATATGATGCAATAAAGTATATCTTTAAACTTGAACAAAAACAAAAAATCTGTCGAAAGAGTGCTAAGTGCTTTATGTTGTAGTTTAAACGTAATAAAAATATAATTGTTTTACTCTGCACATGAATAATGTCTAAAAGAAAAAAATAATAAAATTTGGGCCTGGCCTGATTTGAATCAAACAAAACATTATAACGACCGTTATATTTAAAATAAAATGTAAATGACAACTTCTAACAAACCAAAAAGTATGTTGGCCCAAACTTGTATCGATAACAAAAAATTAAACATTTGATTTGAACAAAAGAAAAATTGTTTACGGTTTCTTTTTTTAATTTTTATTTAACAAGAAAAGTATTTTTAGATGTTTTGTATTTAGAAAATAACAAAAACAAATCACTTGGTTGGATTAAATGACAGTGGCTGAACGACTGTCTATATGTAACAATTTAAAAATCAAACTCTTCACAAAAAAAAAGAAAAAAAACGAAAACATCAACCAAAAGAAATACCTTCAAGAACATTTAACAAACATTTTGTAAATGACCATTATTAATTTCCTTGTATCGTGTTTATTGACTCCAAAAAATCCCTTTTTAATTATTTTTACAATAGATACCACAACATGAATAGAAAAAATAGACTTAAATCCAAGTAATTGTGAAATAAATGACTGCCTTGCCGCCGGCAAACTATAAACACACGCTAACAATTCAGGTGTTAGAGCCAAACAATTATTTTGTTAACTCACAATTAAATATTCACAAAAAACTCACACATTCTCATTGTTCAAAAATACGTTTAAACATTACACCAACATTTTCAATTACCAAATACATTTATTCTTGCTAGTGTGGGTGAGAGCTTCTGGTGACACCTTGTCCAAATAATAAGCCCTTGGGTCTGTTATACACTTAGAGCGGTAGCTTTGATGACTAGATCATAAGTTTAATACAATTGATTTATAATGTCAAGTTGAAAGTTTTATTTTTTTTCGCTATTGGTACTTTTTTCAAAAATATTTATAATAAATAACTACAAACACAAAGAAAATTATTTACAATTTTGTTTAGATATGTGAATGTAAAGTTTGCTTATAGGAACAACTAATAATTAGGTATTTTATTATAACGACTAAAATAAAAGGGACATTCACTTAATAATTTTATTTGGTATAATTTTAAAATGTATGGCTTCTAACATTAATAAGTTGTACGCCATTTTTTTAAAAATCTTAACCATTAAACGATTTGTGTAAGCAAACGTTTTTTTGATTCGAAATTTTCTATTTTTGTACAAACAAAGCCGTCTATTACGGTCGCCGGGGACTTGTAGTAAAAACGATATGTTTAAAGCAAGAGGAATATTCAACCAGACATAAAAATGTAATATTAAAAAGCTTTTACTGAACTGCTTTTAAGTTGGTATTCAAACGCCAATTGATAATCAGTAGAGTCCGACCGAACTCAAAATTTCGTTACACCGAACCCGAACTTCGGTAAATTTGAAAGTTCGACCGAACCCGAACTTTGTTCGGTTTTCAAAGTTCGGTGACACCGAACTTTTTTCTTAAATGAAAAACGCATTTATGATTAAAAAGTAATAAATTTATAACATTTAAAACCAAAATATGAACATTCGAAGGATTTTTTGAAAAGGGTCTTTAATTAGCAATTGGGTCAATTATCAACTAATTCCGAATCCCAGAGAGTGATAAATTTCTAATAACAAACTATTTTTGTGAAATGTATATATCTTAATACCTTTATTTTTGGTTTTTAAACGATTCATTGCAATGATATAATTCTCTGTAAGAACACGCAGAGAAAAACATGGCTGTGGGTAAAATTATGATTGTAGTATAAACATATTATCGTTATTGTAACAATTTTAAAATATCATATTATGATTAAATACCGTCAAAATATTTTATCATGATATTTTTGTATTCATTATAATATTGTTAAACTTTATCATATTATGATCGAAGGTGTATCGAAATCAAAATAAATTTTATCGAATCAGTAAAATTACAGTTTCTAAAAAAAATGAAAAATATATATAATATCAAGATAATATACTTACAATACTTAACACAATTCGCAAATTTAAATTTGACGATTTATATGAAATTTTGGTTCATAAAAAAATTTAAGTATAATTTCATAAAAATACTAGTATTTTTAAGTCTGTTAGTCATTTTCTAAAGCGAACCTTATATGGAGGCCATGTCGATATGTCAACCGATTTTGATTATTTTGTATACCAATTAATCTGCAACATTAGTTTAGGTCCTCTCGTTTTTTATGAGACTGACTGACTGACATGATCTAGATCGTTTGAGAATAAGGACCTAGAAAATTTCAATAGGCGAAACTAGATAATTCAAATTAAATGTTTCACTTTTCTTAGCTTTTTAATCACTTTCTGGTTAACTGTTTTTCAAATCAGCCGAAAAAATGAACAGTTAAAAAGGCGTTTTGTACCTATGAAATCGGAAATTTATTGTACAGCCAGGATGTATGATAACTTCTGTAAACAAATTTTCAGCATTTTTAAAACTTTTTGATGATGTAAAAATATGATAAACATTTTATAAAAAGTTCGGCGTTCGGTGTTCGGTAAAAATTTCGCCGAACACCGAACGTTGCCCGAACCTCACTTTTTACCGAACTCCGAACCCGTACCCGAACGTTCGGTCAGGCACTAATAATCAGATATGTTGATCTGAAAATATATTTTATCTAAGGCTGTATGGCCATATATCACATTGTCTATTTCAAACTTTAATTTTTATACACGCTGAATTTTTCTTGACTCAGTCTCTGTTGCTTAGGTAATGTGGTTTCAAATAAAAATCTATGTGTACAAAATTTCCATGCCGAAAATATTTGAAAAAAGTACCTGATAACAAGTTATACTTTTTATTAAGCAGAATTTAAATCTAACTTCAGATTTTCACCATTTCGTCTGGGATTTGAGATATTGTGTCCTGATGAATGAAAAAACGCATTTATATTCTTATGTGTGCTGCTACTATTAGAGGGCGGAAAAAATCTGTCTACTAAATCGGACATTAAGAACTTATGTATCCTTAGTTTGTATATACATAAATTAAGATGAACGTATTGAACTGTTATGCAATAACATCAACCTAAAATATTTTACAATATTTAATTCACCTATATTTGAAGCACTTTTACGGACTCCCTTGCCTAATATTCGACTCACTGCACCATAAATATATATTTAATGTTGTTTTTTTTTTTGTAACACACAATTAAATAAAATTTGCAAACAAAATGACAAAGCCGAAAATAAAGTACTTCTATATCAGATGAAAAAAAGTCATTACTTAAATACTTCGAAGTAGTGAAGTCAGTAAGTGGTCGGACGCAGAGGACCACAAAGGGATCAATACCGATTTTTCGTTAACATGAAGAAAAAAATTTGTTCTATTAAGCTTTGATAGTTTATGAATAATAGGCTAAAAATTTACTGAATACCTCTATTATTTTAACAACGTTTATTAATTTTGTTTGTTTACATTCCTAATAAAATAATTTGTTTTTTTAAGTACAAGTATAAAGGTCGTTTATGAATGAATTTTAATATTTATGAAAAAAGAAAACACAAACCTAAATTCTTTATTTAATCATGTACTAAAACTAAAATACCTTTATTAAACGTGTATGATGTGATAAGAGACATTTAAATTCAGTTATTCCTGTCCAATATCTGTTATGATGGATTATATGGCGCCAATTTGTTAAATTCTTTATGAATTTATAGTTCCTAAAAAGTGGTTGGTACCATATTTTCATACATGATATATTAGTTTTCAAATAAACCCTAACTGGTCAGTTAAAACAAATTGTGTTTGTTTTACATTAACTGTTAGTAATAAATAATGTTCGAAAATGGCAAAACATTTATTAACTTTACGTTATTAATCCTAACTGCAATTATTTATCGAACTTGAAATTTTACTTAACATGATAATCGTTTTAAAATCGTAAGCCAAATTTTAAACTTCTTGATAAGCATATTGGTGTTTGTTTAAATGTTACGCAAAGCTCAAGGTGTCACCATTCTAAATCGCAATTCTGACTTTCACTTTTGGAAAAAATAAGTTATTAATACACATATGACTATAGGTTTCATTTGCATATCTGTTGCATCTGGATAATTGTAAATATGTACGTTTATAAAAACTCTTCCTTTACATTGTTTTGTTGTTGTAATTGTATTTTATTAAACTCAAAAGTGTCATTACTACATTACCCATATCAGGAGATGTCATCCTACTGATATTTCAATATAATGCACCAACAACGAACCATTCAAACAACACAACAGACGCCATACAATAAAAAAGTACTAACGGAGATTCAGTAGAGATATACAACTGTACACTGAGTCCTCTTGGTGCGAGACAAAACGGTTTTGGGAATTCATTACATATGCATGTTGAATTAAAGATTATTGGATCTATCCTGAGTCAATTATATCGTCGTGGATTGCAATTTCAACAAATTTGTTTGAATCTGTTAGTTACACTTTTCTGAATCCGTCCAGAACTTGTATTATACAGGTCAAAAAGATTTGAAAAAGACAAAACCCAGGGACCCAAGTTTTTAGCGGAGCTGCATATGCCCCCATTTTATCCATAATATTAGTTTTTTATTATCTTCACTTTGTTATAACGTCTCTAATATGACCCAATTTTTTTCAATCTTTATATTTGACTATTTGATAAGAAAGAAGAGGTCAAAATCATTAGGAAAGATTAAAAAGATTTGAAAAATATATTGAACTATTTAATAAAAACACCATTTCAAAATTACCAGGAAAGATTTCTCAAATGGTCCCCATTTCTTATTAGAGTTAAATATATTAAAAATTAGACTCCGATTGAATTGTCCGAAAAAAAGATTTGGGTCCAGTAGAAATTTTCAGAAGATATTGAATAGAATAGAAATGAAAATACGAACTTACTTTTTTAGTATTTTTATTGAGTTTAGGAGAGAGGAATTTGGAATTTTCGAAAATCCGGAGATCCCGAATAAAACACACTAATTTTCAAGTATACATATAGTATTTGGTGTAAATCCACAAAATTTTTAATGCAGAGTATGAGTGTATGAACGTATTTACATATCTATGTATGTATGTATGTATGTATGTATGTATGTATGTATGTATGTATGTATGTATGTATGTATGTATGTATGTATGTAAATTATGTATAGTCATGAGTCAAACAAGCCAGTCAAACAAAACAAATAAATAAACAATTTAAAATTGTTACTGATCTGGAAGTCAAGTTGCTTGTCATAAAAAATTATTATTGAAATGCCAGTACAAAAGAATGTTACGAGTTAAAAACTTTTTATTATTTTATTTTTGGTTGAGATCGTTAGTTGGTTGGTTCGTTCGTTGGATGGCGGTTTGGTTGTTCGGTTGCTGGTTGAATGGATGACTGGATGGATGGTTGGCTGGCTGGCTGGCTGAATGCTTGAGTTGGACGCAGGCAACAAGTACACTCATGTACAGATAATGCGTAAGATGCAATTTATGTTCTTCATTTAGAGCTGCTCATACTTACTTATTTACTAGTTATGTTAAGGAGCATGATATTGATGAAGTTAGTGTCTGGCTGTGAGCATGATTGTTTGCTTCATCTGTCATGTCATCCATTGGAAAGTATAAAATGCTCATATTCAGTCGAACATATAAATGTATCAGTATTACTGTGTTCTTTTTTTTTAAGGAATAACTAAGAAAAGTTTTAATTTTTTTATTAAATTTGTTTTTCAAAAAATAATCAGTAATCATGATCATAAATGGTAGTAGTAGTAGTAGCATTGAATATTTTAGTTTTTTTATTTTTATTGGCATGTATGAGAAGTATGTAAATGCACTACGGCATAAGCAGCATAGTGATGGTAAGACACATAGTCCATACACTTGACTGACTTTTTGGTTACTTAATCATTACATGTCTGCCTGACTTTAACATCAAATACGGAGTCCATGTAGAGATCATCTGTGTGTTTGAGTCAGTGTCTATAGTTGTTAGTCATAAATAGTATTTTTTGGTGGCTGTAGCAGCAGCAGTTAATAAAGTGTATCTTGTAATTAATTAAGCTTGTGGTTTGGTAGGAAGTTTTGCAGGCAAAACAACTGAAATAAACTCAATAATTTGTTGATATGGTAAATGGAATTTCGTAAATTGCTCTGCAATTTTTGAATTTCATTGGTGTGAAATAACTCGTAGATGTTTGTATGAAATAGCAAAAAAGTCAGGGTATGTAATATATATTTGCGTACCGATTGATTTTTTACTATAAAAGTAGCATTTTCTAAATATTCAATATGATACAATGATTCGTAGATCCATCATTATATTGATACACCGTTTTTAATCACAAATTTATATATATATGTATTTAATATAACAGATACTTCCTTAAATTATTATTCAACAATGTATATTTATAGAACCCAAATCCACCATAAACGTATATATAGATGATGTCGTCAACACAACAATCGGTCTATTTAATGCATCCTCTTCAAGAATTTAAATCTCGCTGTTGACAAACTGCTGAACTATCTTAAAGATGTTTGTTTAAAAGTACTGAAAATTATGTTAGATGTAGGGAACTATTCTTATCGAGAATACCACTGTTTTTGTATTTAGACTGTAGACAGACAAAAACCAGCTAAATTAAATAATAATTTCAAATGTCACATTGAATTGATTCTAAAATATTTACAAATATTTCATTTGATTTGTTATTTTTTATTTCTTATTCTTTGCTCAATGCTAAAAATATTTCCTTTTAAGATATTTATCAAATTTGCAAAAAGTATGCATATTTTGTTCATTTGTACATTTTTTACTTAGATTTCAGTTTTAGTTTAGTTTATTTTTAGTGAGTCAAGCCAATTCATTGTATTTTACGCGCTTACTTGACAAGTGACAACTTGACTGCACAAAATTGACAAAATTATCTGAAAAATTTTTTCAAATACAAAAACAATCGTACAAACGCCAAGAAGAACAGCCACGAGTTCAAAATTAAAAAAAAAGAAGATGCTTCTACGAGCAGAAAGAAATTTTTGAAATTATGAAATGTCATAATCACATAGTCACAAATGCACAAACACATTTTTGAACACACAATCACACTAATGTATTAATAATGAAATCTAGATA
The DNA here is from genome assembly GCF_022045245.1 of Lucilia cuprina. Taxonomy (NCBI): domain Eukaryota; kingdom Metazoa; phylum Arthropoda; class Insecta; order Diptera; family Calliphoridae; genus Lucilia; species Lucilia cuprina. The sequence goes on from NC_060952.1 coordinate 44,417,657, forward strand.
CAATGTTTTTGCGTATGGTATGCAAATGAGAATCTGTTTATTAGGGCAGTATCATGACTGTCAGAAAAATTTACTAGAAGATGTATCTATGACATTCAGTTATGGGGCATGATGACTTCCGCGTTAAATATATAAAAATTACAAAGCATCAAAATAAATTTTTAAAAATGATAACGAACATGATCATCACGATTTTAGATATGACATACTTAGTACTATAATGTCTCATATTAAATGCCTAGAAAGGTTACTCTTCAAAATACTATGTATTTCTTTTTTCAGAAGATTACATATGTATAATTACCCAGCTAGCATTTTTAGGAATACATTTATGACGTCGTCGCGAGAGAAAGGTTATATATCCACAACTCTACTAAAAGAGCATCTTATCAGTTCCGACTAATTTTTGCATCTATTTCGAGTCATGTATGAGTCGAAATACTAGTCGTTTCTTTGTCATTTTCGAATCCTATTTTAGTAATTTTGAGTCTTTTCTGAGTCATTTTAGGTTTGTTACAAACAAATAGAATAATACAGAAAACAGTTTATGATCTTCCGACAAAGTAAAATATAATTATATAACAAATATATAACCGATCATATTTCGAAAATCAAGATTAGTGTACATTTTGTTATTGTTTCTCGAATAAATCAGATTTTAATCAATAATTATGACTATTTGGAATTAGTTAAGGGACATTACATTGTTTTAATTTAAATGTTTTAAACTAACTCAAATAATTATACATTTAATATTACAAACGGAATAAAACTTATATTAACATATTTTAGGTCACACACAAATGTTGCCAACTCTTCTTAATGAGTTTTTATGAGCCTCTCTCGAATCAATTCGAATCAATGATCAATTTATTATTGCTATACTTTTTGTTATTGTTTTCCCAAGTAATCAATTTTCAATCATATATCAGGATTATCATCAAATAATTTTTTAAGCGTGTTACTTATTGATAACTTTTAACTCATCAAAAGGAGTCAAAAAGACTCAATTTGCTGATTGATCATCCAAATGCGCGACTCGCGAACTTATCACTAAGATTTTGCGGTTTTCTTGGCCCCAAAATATATTTTAACCCCTCAGTTAATGATAAACTACATATGTGCATGACTTCTAATGACTTCCTGAATGTAGTATGTATGTATACATGTCAACAAAAACATGGAAAATATGAACTACCTTAATATTTCACAAAGCCCAAACGAAGACGACAGACATTTAGGTTCAAAACGACAAGCATTTATATTTTTAGGTGACATACCCTCTGTTGGACGTCTGATGGTTAGTTGAAATATCTTAGCTTGTCAATCAATGTGTGTATTTTTTTATTTCATATTTCGAAGTCATCATCTTTTTATTTTCTTTCTCTGTGGTTTTATTCAAGGTACAAAAAAGTCGTTTCTTAACTGGTTATTAGAAGTTCGTATTTAGTGGTTTTATTAATTTGATAGAAAACTATAGATTAATAAACTGGTATTAAAGATCTTCTTCAAGTCGCAATACATTTATTAACACTCACTCTTCGTTGATTAAAATTTAAAAATTATTTTAATAATAATTTTGATTGTCCAACAGTACAATTAATCTTCTCAGTTGATTTTAAAGTTTAATTTCATTGTTGTTTTTCTTTAAATCTGACTCATTGTATAACAATATAAATTTCTTTGTATTATTGTTTGTCTTGTATTAAATTAAGCTGATTTAAGCTTTTCTTATCTAGATTATTTAGTTTATTATTTCTTTATTGTAATATCGAGATGGTTGCCACATAAGGTGGGACACGAGTCAAATATTCTGAGAAGAAAATGTATGTAGTATATGCATGAAATGCACTTTTGCCTTGCATGTTCCTAAATCCAAATATTTGTGAAGAAGTAAAATGGCTGTTAAGGTAGTGCTTACAAGTAGTTTTAGCACGCAACAAGTTTTTAACACAGTAATTAAATGTTTAATTGATTAGTTGCTAAAAACAACACATATTAAAAAAATTATTATTTGAAAAAAACATTTAATTATTTCATTTATTATATATAAGTAGTAAGTTAATGTATTATGAATGTATAGTCGAGCATGGCCGACCATATGATACCCTACACGAGTCAATATGTTAAAAATATGGATTATTTTGTAAAAATAAAGCGTTTAATTTATTATTGCGGAATATTTATACCCTACATCACTTTAGTGGGGAGGGTATATTGGGTTTAATTATACCAATCGGCTTAGAATCATTTTCTGAGTCGATTTAGCTAGCTATGGTACCGTAGACGAGGCCTATTGAAAATGATTAACATCGGCCCATTATTTCACCTAGGCCACATACAACTGAACCAGCTAAATAGGGCTTTAAATTCATAATTATGTTTAATATACTCGTATCTCGACAAAATGCTACAAAACCAAGTTATATACTAGCTTTGATGACCCTCATAAACTTTATAATTATAGGGCCTCATTTAACCCTAGCCCGTATAAAAAAAGTGAATTTTCGCCTTCAGATCATTAACAATGTGACTATTTCAACAGCGTTTGGACCAAAAAAAAGAGTATGTGCCAGATTTCATTATGTTATCAAAACTAGTAGCGTGCGCACAAGGTTTAAATGGGCACAAACACAGACGGACATAGCTAAATCGACTCATAAAGGGATTCTGCGCCGATTAGTATACTTTAAGGTAGGTTTTGGACCAATATTTTTGGGTGTTGCACACACTAGCACAAACGCATAATACCCTCCCCTGGCTTGGTACGGAAATTATTTTAATTTCGAATGAAACTAAATACAATCGATGTTATTATTAACGGAATGAGGAAGCGCTGGAAGGAAAAACTTTGGACCTGATTTCATTGACCCTGCACTAAAATAAATCGAAATACTAGAAATTTCAAGTTCGATTTTGAAATTAAGATCTTCTAACGTTGTTAGCTCGTAGGAGTAGACTAATGAAACCCTAAACAACAATGAATGTATAGTCGAACATGGCCGACTATATAATACTCCACATCATTGAGTATGTTTAAAATGTGGATTATTTTGTAAATAGTCAATAAAGCATTTGGCTTCAAAAGGGCTCATATGGGTAAATATGGGCATATCCTTATCTTTATTAGTGTTTTAAAGCGTATTTGACCTTTAAGTCAGGCGAGTTTGTATGGGGCCTAGGGTCAAATGAGAACCGATCATTACAAAAATCGGCAGTGTCATTTAAATATAAATAAAACTAAGTTTTCCCTAACCCCTGATTGTATGGGGATTAGGCGAAATAATGGACAGATTTCTATTATTTTTAATAGCGTTAATTTCTTCGGTTGAAAGAAGAGTATTTGTCAAATTTCATTAAATAATTTTGACAATTGCGATATGTAGCGTGTACAAAAGCTTTAGGTGGACACACAGACGGATGGACATAGCTAAATCGACTCAGATGGTCTCCCTACTATAAGTCATATGAATTGCCAGAGCTTTTGTTCCATCTAAATTTCTTTGTAGTTTGAAAAATCCTATAAACTTACCTTGTGGTTTTGGTACATTTCTTTTTAATTGCATCCATTTGTATGTGGGCAAGTTATTGCCATGACTTGGAGATTTGGTTTGCGTGTTATTATTATTATTGGAACCACCACCATTTGAGCCCGACGTACTGGTCACTGATGATGTAGATGGCGTGGAAGTGGTGGTTGTGCCACCAGGTGATACTACATTTTGTGATCGTGAATTTTGATTGACACACGTCATGTTAGGTGGTGAATGATGTTGTGGCAATGACTGCTGTGGGCCAACCATAGGTGGATTTCCTTGACTGTGGGCTGGTAAATGTTGGGGCATATTGTGAGGGTGTAAGTGGGGATTCATATTATATGAATCCATTGGTAAACTGCTGGAGTCCAATGTGTTGGCATATGTAGCGTTCATATGATGTTGATGAGGCCATAATTGCGGAGAGTGCTGTTGATTTTGTGTATTATTTGCACTGGCAGTCAAATGCATTAGTGTGTCATCCATGTTGTATTGTGAATGTAAAACTGAAGCGTATTTTTCTTCAGCTGGCAGGTAGTTGCTTGGATTGGAATGTTGATGATGAGGAGAGTTTTGATTGTACAAACAATCTAGGTTGGTGTAGCTTAAACCATTTTCCGAACTAATTATGGCTGGATCCATAGGAACACTTTGAGCAGCATTGGCCGCATTAACGGGAGAACTATTAGTGGCTGGTGGGACTGTGGCTACAGCAGCAGTAGCATAATAAGCATGTACTGTGTCACTTTCATAGTAAACTGCTTCGCTGGGCGAGTGACTGGTATTGGAGGGATGTGAAGGTGTAGCTGCGGCCAAGGTATTGGAAGTGGTAATTCCATATTCGGCTGCGGTAGGACTAAACAAATGTGAATGAGAATGGGAGTATAACGGCTGTCCCTGGACCGATGGTTGACTGGGAGGTGGTGTTAGTTGTTGGGGCTGTTGTTGCTGTTGTTGATAGTAGTTTGGCGATGATCCATCATAAGCGGTATATCCACTATTTAGATGATTTTGTTGATGATGTAAAGCCCCATGTGTCATGACCGATGAGTTTGGAAAATATGCATTGGGATACGCATTGGCAGCAGCAACAGTGGTCATGTCTGGCACACCAGAGGCTCCAGTGTGATAAGTATTAGAGTGATGAGGATGATGATTACCGTACATGCTGCTAATGTCCATCATTTTTGCGTTACTATACCGGATATTTCGTTTAATAACCGGTTACTGGTTATTATTTTTCCTTTTTTTCTTGATCACAGTATACACGAAAACACTTTTTGTTTAAAGTAATTCCAAAATTTGATATTGCTTATTTAATTTTTTTTATAATTTTTATCAATTCTTATCACTTTTTTTTGGTTGTTCAAAAATTTTGATTATTTTGTTTTCACTGTTGTTTGATTTATGTTTGATTATAGCTAATTAAAATACATGTTTTTATTAATTAAATTGGCACATATTTTATTTTATATATATTAAACGGATGAATTTATATTCGTTTTGTAACCAAAATATCCACAGGTTTTCGGTTACAAAATATTTTTAAATTAATTTTTTTATTTTCTAAATCACTTCAAAATTCCGTCGCTTTTAACCTCTTATTGCGTTTATTCGTATGTTTTCTAATGTTGGTTTTTATTTTAGATCGTTTAAAATTTAAAAACAATCATTTAATGTTTTCAATAATTTTTGTTTTCAAATGAAAAATTCTAACGAGTGCGCACAAAAACGAGTCAATCTCGCGTGAAACCAATTCACAACTGATTCACAAGTACAACTACCCGTATACGGCATAGTCAACACACAATGTCTGTCTGCTGCCTGTCAGTGTCAGTAAACAACCACCACTACAACAACAACGATAACAACTAGTTCCTGTACAACGTTATCTTTGGACTAAATAACATAAAACTCCGCCTTCTACTTGTATCACACTGGTTGTTTCTGTCAGTTGAATATCCAGCACTGAATATGCTTTGATATTTTGTCTCGTTTTCGTTAAATGTTCCTTCATTTTATCTTGTTCCAATGTGTTTTTCTTTTCGATGTATTCGCCAGGTATTAGTCACTTTTTCATTCACTAATACTAGTTTGACCATGGTCGTCGTAAAATATAAAGAAAGGGTAATTGATACCGCTTAGAACTAGATTTGAGACTTGCTACAAAATAAATGTATTCTACATAAGGTGCGATGAAATACACATAGGCCGCTATTGTGATCTATGTGTGCTCTTTTATAAGGCTTTTTATAATGTTCTATGAAGGTGTTATTGTTCGATGTTCTAAAAATCTGTTTACAGAATTTTTCAATCCTCATAGTTTATCAATGTTCTCACTCCTAACTTTTATATTAGAAATGGATGAAAGGATTAAAACATATACATTTCTTTTCGATTTTAAGGTTTATCAATATTCATACTTTAGTTTATCAAACTTCGTTCTATATTCCCATTTTATATTATTAATAAATAGAGTCCGATCGAACTCAAAATTTCGTTCGGTACCGAACACCGAAACCGAACATCGGTAAATTTGAAAGATCGGCCGAACCCAAACTTTGTTCGGTTTTCAATGTTCGGAGAACAAGAACTTTTTTCCATGAAAAACTCATTTATGATTAAAAAGTAATAAATTTATAATATTAAGAACCAAAATATGAACATCCGGAAGATTTTTTGAAGAGAGTCTTTAATTAGCAATTGTGTCAATTATCAACTAATTCCGAATTCCAGAGTGATAAATTTCTAATAACAAACCACTTTTGTGAAATGCATATATCTTAATAATTTTATTTTTGGTTTTTAAACGATTTATTGACAATGATATAATTCTCTGTAAGAGCACGCTGAGAAAAAAATGGTTGTGGTTAAAATTATGATTGTAGTCTAAACATATTATCGTTTTAGTAACAATATTAAAATATCATTTTATAATAAATACCGTCAAAATATTTCATCATGATATTTTTTGTATTTATCAAAATATTGTTATACATAATCATATTATGATCCAAGGTGGTCAAAATTTCGTTTTAAATATGTATCGAAATCAAAATGAACTTTATTGAATTATTAAAGTTATTATTTCCAAAAAAATAAAAAATATGTATATATAATATAAAGATTACAATACCTAACACAATTTGCAAATTTCAATTTGCCGATTTATATGAAATTTTGGTTCATAAAAAAATTTAAGTATAATTTCATAAAAATACTAGTGTGTATTTTTAAGCATGTTATTTTGAATACCATTCAAACTGCAAAAATAGTTTAGGTCCTATCGTTCTTTCAAGAGACTGACAGACATGTCTAGATCGTTTGAGAATAAGAATCTCGAAAACTTTTATGTTACAAATGAAATCAAAGATTTATAATCGAAACAAGATAATTCAAATTAAATGTTTCTCTTTTTAATAACTTTATGGTTAACAGTTTTTCAAATCAGCCGAAAAAACGAAGAGTTAAAAAGGCGTTTTGTACCTATGTATATCGGAAATTTATTGTACAACCAGGATGTAGGATAACTTCTGTAAACAAATTTTCAGCATTTTTAAAAATGATAAATAAACATTTTATAAAAAGTTTAGCGTTCGGTCATAATTTCGCCGAATATTGTCCAAACCTCACTTTTTACCGAAATCCGAACCCGTACCCGAACGTTCGGTTGGACACTACTAATAAATCAAATATATACTAAAAAGTAAGAGTGTTATATTCGACAATGCTAAATCTTATATATCCACCATCAAATCATAAACAATCAGATTTTGGCTTGTAAGAAACCTAACTCTGTGTATAGCTATGAAAGATTCGCCTTTTTAATCCAGAAATGTGTTTTTAATTCAATTTCTGAAGAGGGCTTTATATGGGAGATAGAGCCAATTTCGGACCGATCCTCATAAAATTTGGTAGAGATATTTTGGTTTACATAAAAATTATTTATGTCGAATTTCATCGCTATATTCGTATTTTTAAGACTCTTATCGCTGTAAAAGCTGTTTTTCGAGGGCCGCTTGTATGGGGCTATGCGAAATCGTGGACCGATATTGCCCATTTGCAATGGAATATTTGTGAAAAATTTTAGCACTCTAGATCTATTCGTTCGAACCCTATAGTGCTTTCAACAGACAGACGGACATGGCTAGATCGAATTAGAATTTAATAAGAACCCAGCAGTGACAAAATAATTATACCAATTTTTTTGATGGTGGGTAAAAAATAAGATTTTTGTATTTAATGAGGAAGTAATGGTTTTGATTTTTGCTGAAGTACTACCATTAACAATACAATTGTAGGTGATTTTGAACAGGCGAAATATTGAAACAATGTGTCTTTAAACCACTTCTCATTAAATGAATATAATTTACTCAAGTAAAAAGTTTAAATAAAAAATTCCGTGTAAATATTACTTATTAAGAATTATTAACATTTTTGCAACCAAACTGATAAAAATTTATAAAAGCTAAATTATATATCTGAAGTTCAATTTAGATTAATTGATGATATCAGTAACTTTTCTTATAGTAATAAATAATACTGCTATCGAAATAGCAGAACTATCCGAAATATTTGGGTGTATTAGTATTTTTTTGGACTCCGTATAAGCAATTGCAAATCATAAATTGTGACATATTGATCCCAAAATGATAATCTTCGTCCAATGGAACATTAGATCTAACATTCATGGGAATCTGTTGATACATGGATGACGCTAAGTTGAAAAAATATTGGGGATATATATTGAAAACTGTGAAATCGGAATATATCCATCCAAATAACAATGTAGGGATCCAGTGTAAAATAGACTTGATTTAATATGGAGCAAACATATTTTCACACAGCCAAATCACAACAAAATCAGTATTAGCCCAAAAGTTTAAGTCTGAGACAGTGGTAGAACCTAAGAATGTCATATCTAAATTTTCGAACTTTCGTTGGTATTATCTGTAATGAATATGTTAGAGGGCAAAAAAATTGAGTCAACAAAAAGTCTTTTAACGAAGCGGCTATTTAATACAACTAAGAGAACAAAGTCCCTGCGCCAAAGGCTGGCTGTTTTGAAAATTTGATTATAAAACATAAAAAATTACCACCATACAAACTTGTTTTCATGATTTGTTCTCTTATTTCAATTTCGAGAATGAAAAGAATAATTTTAACTTTTAGTCCCCCCTTATGTTACGCCTCTCTTGTTTAATAAAATACCATGGATTTTTTGTTATTTATAATTTTGCTTTTTTACCTTCAAAATTTACGCCCTCTTGTATGATTCTTTTTTGAATATACATAAATACAAATACATATGTATATGCATTATTGTATCTTTTTGTATATGCTTTTGCGAATTTAGTTTTGGAAATCTATTGCAACGTCAACAATAAAAGCGACAAATGCCACATGCTCCCTCTTGTATCTGCTTGTAAAACTGTCAGTAGTTTTTATTTTTACGTTTTATGTTTATATTCATAATTTTGCTGTTGTTGTCGTTTTCAATATTTTGTGGTCACGAATTCAAAATTCCTTCGAAGTTTAATTCCCTATGGAGAGAGTTTACACACAAATAAACGAGTACAAAATAAAAGTAGGAATTTAGATACACCTTTACTCAACTGTTTTTCAGTATTTCCATTTATCTGTCTGTCAGTTTATCCATACATTCGTTTGTCCGTATGGCTGTCTGTCCAATTTTTATGTTTATTTTCCGAGTAACGACGACTACTTGTAGTTTATGCTGTCATATGCAGTTTACTCATGTGACAGCTTTACTTACAATTTGCAAATGTTGTAAGTGTAATGTACATGTAGTGAATGGTGAGTGTCAGAGAGAGAATGGATGAATGCAATCGTCAGTCGGTTGCACAAATAATAAAACCCAGTGGGTTGTATTGTTGTATACATTCATTATATTTATGTATGTTTTGCATCAGGCTGAATAGATTGTATGACACTTCGATCGAATGGAATGTTTCATGTAGGTGCAGTCTTAGGAACATAAAGATGTCATTAAATTGACAGTTGTTTTTAAGCCACAATTACATATTTACATGGATATGTTTATTTACGTGGTCAATCTGAATATAACATCTAAAATGTATTAGGTTAGCTACTTTGTTTGAGTTAACTATTTCTCAAAAAATACTTTCTTGCATGGCAAAATTTTGCACAAAAAAGCCCCCATCAAAATTTTACTTAAATATCGACAGTTTTATTAAACAATAAATGGCTTAAGTACCTATATCTGAGGCAAGGTACAATTTAACTTAAATGCTTTATTATGAAAACTAAATCATATTTTATTCGTATATAGGTGTAGGGTATTATATGGTCGGCCTCGCCCGACTATAACATCTTACTTGTTATCATACATATCATTTTGGTGCTACCAATACCTCTATCTGGCGTTGATCCACGGTGGCAAAGGGAAATTTACCCTTTAGCTAAACCGAAAATTTTGAATACAAAATATAAAAATGAGGAAAAAGGACAAAATGATTGAGCTCCGATCTGATGAATCGATATCTAGTCTATCTGAACTATAAACTGGAGATGATTTAATCTTTGAAATAACTTTACATGTGGTCACACCAGAGAACCACAGTGTATTCTCTGGAAACCATGTGTAGGAACTATATCTGGCTTATTTGACGGATCCGTATTTCGGTCTACCGATTACGTCTCTAAGAACCATGTACAAAAATAGTTATCGGCAAGTAAGAAGTACGAAGCTCATCCTGTGGTTGTAAGAGTAAAATTGTCGATCAAGGCAGGTGTTCACATAAAGCACTTCGGCTTATGTTATTAGATTAAAGATAAAATTTATTTGAATTTTGTGAGAGTTATTTAAATTTTGATCAGAAGTCAACATTTGTATTGTACAAATTTGAACTTTCAAGTGGGAGTTTTAGAATCGTCGAATTTTTCTACAATTGATATTGAAATAAATTCTCAGATTACTTTCCTATAGACCATTAATACATTTACATAAATACAAATATATGTACATATGTATATGTGTTTAAATCCTCTACCAGTATTCACATATCTTTTCTTTTCCTGTGGAGACAACAATTTTGATTGACACTTTCACAATAGTTTTGTTACTGACCCATTCTTTAAGATTCTTAAATGCTATCCATCCTTATCCTTTTTTCGTTCACATATGTACGCGTGTTCATCCTTTTTATTTGTGTGTTTGTATTGTTCTTCATATGGTGTTTTACTTTTTTTACATTTTTTACATATTTTTATAGGTATCTTATTTGTTTTTAGTTTTTCTTTTTCAAAATTATTTCATTTCCATTAAAAACTAAATTATTTTTTGTATTTTCTGCTTTATTGTTGTTTTTGTTTTTCTTCTATCATTTTGTTTGGGTTTGCATGGTTGGTGATCTATTACTTTTTTGGACAGCACCAATTAATAGCAACATGATGTGTATATTATATGTATGTATTATTGTATATATTGTATAGTATTATTTTATACCTTAATAATTTGGCAAATGAAAAATAGAAATACAACAAAATAAAATGTTATGTCTTTGTTTGATTCTAAACCACCCTAAACAAGACGTAGATATTTAATATTTAATAGGTACGTTTGTTATTGCGAAATTTGTGAACATATAATTTTATCTTTCAAAGATGTGCAAAAGTAGAAAATGAAATCGAATACAATATAGATTGCATTCTTTAAAACTATTTGTAATAAGGATTTTTTTCACAAAAAATATTATAGATAGTTATGACATTTGCTCCGAATGTAGGGTGCAATAAAAATATTCATTAAGGTGTGTTTTTATTTTAGAAACTTCGAAGAGTAAGATTTGATAAAACATGTTGGTTAATATTAAATTGAGTCGTGGCATCTCTGAAGTTTGCAATTTTTTTTACTAGGAAAAATTTAAAACATTATACTTGGGACTTAGGTAAACATATAATTCACATTCTTAACATAATCATATGGTCGGCCATACCAGGCTAAACATACTTGTTTTTATTGTAATTCCGAAAATATTTTTTACATATTTTCAAATAATTTTGCACAGAACCATAGTGCCACATAATTTGGAAAAATAGTATCTGAAATATTTTTGAAATGAGTCTCAAAAATTTGCCGGATTACGTAAAAATTTTCTATGCTTAGTTTTGGCGCACAAAATGATATTTAGTGGGCATGTTATTATCGCTTTTTATCAATATTATAAACATTTTTGATAATTGGTTTAATCCATTTTAAAATTCTTTATATTTTTTTGAATTTATGTTAAAATGCACAAAAAACGTTTTGTGCGCCAGAAATAGTGTAATAACAATTTTAATTATTTTTGGAAAATATTGATAAACAATCTTTTAACACATCGTTTTAAGATCAAGATTTTTAATTGCTGGTAAGGAAATGAGGTCCTTTCGAAAAAATATATTTTTATTTTTCTCGTATTTTCCATCGTTTGAAAGGTATCACTACACTGAAAATAATCCATGCCCAACTTTTAAAATGAACAAAAATGTTTGAATAAATTAATATTTCGTAAATTTTACCATATTTATTCAAAATTCCTTTTTTAATTTATGTAAATTAATTTTTTCAAGAATATTTTGCATTATGCTAAAGTATTTCGTATATATTACGAAAGAATTTCGTGGTGCGAAACAACGAACGATTCGTACAATGTACGACATTTTTCGTATATATTAGGCATGGATTTTTTCAGTGTATAACAAAAGTGTATCAAAGGACACTTAAATGTGCAGGTACATAATATGTGTTTGAATCTTACGCTGAATTTAAATCTGGCCTGAACACAGAAAATAATATCCCATAAGCGAAATGGAAATATTGGCAGAAGGCAAATAGGCTTGTTAAAATAGAAAATTCCATTATATACACAGAAAAAATTATCGGTAGTTTATTTTCAATTAACATGTTTTAATTTTCTTTATTTTTTATTTAAACAAATTTTTATTTGTCTTAATTATCTCGTTTTTTGAAACTGTTTAAAACTAAAGTTTAAAATTTTGATTAAATTTTTAATTAATTCAATCAATTTTTCAATTGATTGAAACATTTTTCTGGCCTTCTTTTCTATTTTAGATTTATTTATAATTTTTTATTTTGAATTTTTGTGCTAGCAATATTTATAATTCTTAAATATTCAAGTTTCTTTACAATTTATGAAACACTTTATATGCTAAATTGTGTCAATAAATTGATAATTTTTGTAAATGCTGAACGCATTGTTAAAGGTCTAGTGCTCCTTTAAGGTTGTGTGTAATCGATTAATAATTTAATTATTTTAATCACTTTCTTAATTGATTTTTAGAAAATTCTCTATCAAACAGTTTAATTTATTTGATTAATAAATTAATAAAAAATCAATTTTATATTTATTAAATATTTAATTTATACAATTAATAATTTAATCAATTTTAAATCTTGTCTCAATTATTGACATTAATTGTTCTGATTAATTCGTTATTTGGAAAAAAAATATATATTTTTATTTTTTACAAATTTTGTAATTGATATCATCATTTTGGTTATAGGTGCAAAACTTGCTTGACACAATTATTTTGATAATTAAAACTCATTTTCAGTTTTTTCTGTGTATGAATAAATTTAAAGTCATTCTTAAGAAGTTTTTTCTTTTCTCGCTGAAAATTGTTTGGAAGATAATATGTAGAATTATAAAAGTAAAATTGTAAAAATGAACCAATAAATAATTTTTTTAAACAAAAAAATGCCTTAAAAAAATGTATTAGTTTTGAAAAAATCGCTTCTTTGGGAATTAATAAATATCACTCCAATAGAAGTAAAAAAATTCACTAAGTGCTACTTTTAAAGTGGTAATAAATGTAATTATTTTGGAAGTACCTCTCACTTTTTTTATAGGTGAGAGGTTTAAAACCCAATTTGTTATAACGATGAATTCTACATAAATAAGTCTTATGTGAACGTAAATCTCTTAACCAAAGGTACGGTCCAACGTTTATTACTGGCTTAGAAATGCCATTGTAGCGATGAAATTCGATATAAACAAGTTTTGTATGAGTTGAAATTTGTAAGGACCTTATTCACTCCTCCCCTTCAAAAATTTACTTAAACGCTTATTAATGGCTCATAAATAAAAGTACAACGACCGATTTGTGAGGATCGGTCCATAATTGAGAATACTCCACATATTAGCTTCTCTTCAAAAAATTACTTTAACGCTTATTACTGGCTCAGACATAAGAATACAACAAGGACATAAATAATAATTCAAAAATTTACCGCACCCCATTCAGAAAATAAATTTATTTTTTTCATTTATAAGGAAGGAATTCTTTTCGGCAAAGATGATCAACCAGTGACAATCAAAAACTTCAACCACCGACGGCATCCATTTGAAGTTTAAGAAAAAAGACGCAATTTCCTTGAATCCTCCGATGTCACCTCTAGACATTGCAGTTTTTTTTAATGATTTTATTAATACATATACTTAAGATAAATATAACTGCAATTGTACGGCTTCTTTGAGTGATCTAATTATCAAATATTTATATTTTGTTTATCTATTGCATGTTCATATGTATTTAGTAGGAGTATAAAAATGTGCAAATATTTTCTATTCCTAATCTTGAATCTTAACATTTTTCAAGTAGTTTTGATATTATCGCAAAGTCGTACATACAGTTATATTCTGCACCACTCTAACTGTAGTGAGTGCCATAACCAGCGGTTTAGTTTTGATGATATGGAAACATTTCATCAAAACTGATAAAGTCAATCATGAGTGTTTGGAAGTACACAACCACTAATACATATAACACATCAGACGGGTTCTGATATTTTTGTCACCAAATAAACACCACCCAACATCATCAGTACTACTAACACAAATTGTACCCACTCTTACACACAAAAATGCGGCACATAGATACGCAAAGAATCAGTAGCTAAACTAAATGTCGCGGCTAATGGCGCGGCAAATGTTGGAAAAGATTATATACGTGTCGCCTAAATGGTTGAATTCTGTTACATATATTGTTGACTGTTTGTTATTTTTATTGATATTGTCGTTGTTGTTATTATTTCCAGTACTACCGCTATCTAATAGAATTGTTGTTGCTGAAAATGTTTGACTGGATGTTGGAGATACAAGTGAAATTTTGGTGATTGGAGTACGAGTAATGCAAGAATAATGTAATACATGAGATCTTAGCACGTGGGCTGTTGTAAAAGTTTATTATAACTGAAATTTGTATTAAAGTCAATTTTTACTTACCACCATACATTTGACTGACGATACAAGAGAACACAGATTAAATAGAAATCAGAAGGTGTCCCTGTACGTACAGCATTGAATTTTATAGTTTTCTTATATACATTCCCTGCAGGAAATGAAGCGATAATTGTCTTAATGCCACTAGTTCTATTACTAGAACAAGAGACACTAATACAAATTGGGTAAGAGTTCATATGGAAAAATACTAGTACTAGCAGTAGTTGACATGTGTTGGAATAAATAATTTTTTTAAATTATTAATTTATTTTGAAACATTTTGCATAAAAACGATATTTTCAAATATATCCCTTCAAATGAGAGAATAAATAGTGCATGCAAATTTAGGTCCAGTTGCAAGCAAATCCCTATGTAAGTATGTCTATTAAATATAAAAACTGCAATGTGTTTAATACTTGTTTTATCGTACAGCAAATGTTTTTATAACGAAATGGAGACATGTAACTGAATGGAATTTTTGAACACACTAAAATCAGATAGAACCAGAATTTCTTCAAACTTTCATATTGAATTGTTAGATAAATGTATTTACAATATTTTTTATAGCATTTTTGTATCTTTAGAAATAAAACCGAACAAAAAAATTTTTGTGAAGTTATTTTCACTTGGAATTGTGCAGGATGATTGCAAAAGAGCAAAGACACCAATTATGGCGACTTTTTATGAATATTAGAACTAGTATCAAACCGGTTCTAAAGAACCCAATTGGGTCCAAGTGTAGTTGGTTCATTATTTCGCCTTACTCCCACATAATCGTAAAACTTAGTTTTATATATATCAAAATAAGTACACATATACAAAATCCTCTTCAGAAAATGACTTTATAGTCAAAAATCACTTATAATCACTAATATAACGATAAAATTCTGAATAAATAACTTTAATGTAGAGGTAATTTCCTCTGTCCAAAATTATATATATTACATATCGAATAATTCTTGCAATACCCATGAAAGTATATATATATTCTGGGTCCTTGTTAAATTTTAATGTCAGTCCTCTGTCTGTTGAAAACATGATATAGTCCAAATGAGAGTAGCTTGCGAGTTGAAATTTTGGATAAATATTTTATATGTAGATTGTTTAGTATTGAAAATGGGCAATATCCGATCATAAGAGGCAAAAAGAAGTATCTATAATGGTAATATTCGGCAGCACAAGCATGTCTTATTAAAACCTTAATCTCTTTGTAAAAATTTAATATAAACACTCTTACTAGTTTTGTCCACAAATTGTTTAAATAGGTATGTGTGCAAACCACATATTTTACATATTGTCGGCTATGCTACATAATACATTATTATTTGTTATTATTAGTTTTTACATAGTTGTAAATGGGAATATAAGCATATTTAAGAATAAGTTCCTAAAGTGTATGATTTTTTTTTATTTTTTAAGATTAAAAGCAATGAAATATGCGCGCACTTGCAAAATTTTCTGAAGAATTGATGTTTTTTTTGGATATATTTGGTGATGTTTTTATACCTTCCTAAGCAGGAAGTTTATCATTCCGTTTGTAATTTCTATTATATAATTTCCGACCCTATAAAGTATATATCCTGGATCCTTATAGATAGCGGAGTCGATTAAGCCAAGTCCGTCAGTATGTCTGTATGTTTGTTGAAATCAGTTTTTAGAGGACCCCAGATATCGGCGAGATCTGAATCTTCAATAATTCTATTAGACATGCTTTCGGGAAGATTGCTATTTATCAGCAAAATCGGTCCATAAATAACGGAGATATGAGCAAAAATCCGGGACAACCTCTGAAAATTTCATCAAAAATTTCAAAAAAACAAAATACATAATCATACGGTAAATTTTGTTATTGTACTCTTTTGTTTATAAACACACAAGGCAGAGCGAGAGCAGCACTAGTGTGTTGTTATTGGCTAGAAACATGAAATTAAGTATATGGAGCCTGGCTTAAGTAAGAAGCCATAAAAGGGAACTTCTTGGTACTTTTTCGTTTTTCAAGAGGCACTTTTTGAATTTTCTATAATATTGAACCTAGATATATCAAATTAAGTATGAAGTGTCTGAATTAGGTGAGAATCCAAAAAATGGAACTTTTTGGTACTTTTTCGATTTTCAAAAGGTACTTTTTGAATATTTTATAATATTGAACCTAGGAACATGAAATTAAGTATGTAGACTCTAAATTAAATGAGAACCCAAAAAAAGGAACTTTTTGGTGCTTTTTCGTTTTTCAAAACATAGAAACATGAAATGTGGTGTCCGGATTAGACGAGAACACATAAAAGGGCACTTTTTGGTGATTCTTCGTTCTACAAAAGTACTTTTTGAATTTTCTATAATATTGAACTTAGAAAAACAAAATTAAGTATGTAGCCCGGATTATGCCAGAACACATAAAAGGGGACTTTTTGGTACTTTATCGTTCTACAAATGGTACTTTTTGAAATTTCTATAATATTAAATCAGAAACATGAAATTAAGTATGTAGAGACAGGATGAGGTCAGATCATATTCAAGGGGACTTTTTGGTTTTGATGATATGGAAACATTTAACCAAAACTGATAAAGTCAATCATGAGTGTTTGGAAGTACACAACCACTAATACATATAACACATCAGATGGGTTCTGGTATTTTTGTCACCAAATAAACACCACCCAACATCATTAGTACTACTAACACAAATTGTACCCACTCTTACCACAAAAATGCGGAACATAGATACGCAAAGAATCAGTAGCTAAACTAAATGTCGCGGCTAATGGCGCGGCAAAAAGGTACCTTTTGAAATTTCTATAATATTAAACCTAGAAACATGAAAATAAGTATGTAGAGTCCGGATGAGGTCAGAACACATTCAAGGGGACTTTTTGGTCCTTTTTTGTTCTAGAAAAGGTACTTTTTGAATTTTCTATAATATTGAACCTAGAAACATGAAATTTAGCATGTACTGGCTTGATTACGTAAGGGCCTTGTTTACGTAAGATACTTTTTGAATTTTCTATAGTATTGAACCTAGAAACATGAAATTAAGTGTGTAGAGCCCGGTTTAGGTCAGAACACACAAAGGGGAACTTTTTGGTACTTTTTCGTTCTACAAAAGGTACTCTTTTAATTTTCTTTAATATTAAACTTAGAAAAATGAAAATTAGCATGTAGGGCCTTGATTGAAATATGTTCAGTTTAAAAATTATTTGAATTACTCATCTAAAAAGTGGAAGACTCTAATATTTCAATGTTTATTTTCTCGATTCGAAAATTACAGAACACAGGCATTGGTATATTGTGTAAAAAATATTATATATTTTTATTATACATATATCACAACTTTAATTAAACAAACTAATAATGCGTCCACAACAAAGTGAAGGGTATATAAGATGCGGCAAAGCCGAATATAACACTCTTACTTGTTTATTTTATAGTTTGTTTTCCAATAGTTTCATTTATCATAAAAATTCGCTAATATGTGATTTTTTTCTAAAAATAGGAATATACTAATATATAAAGGATATTTAGAGCATTTTTTATGAAAATCAAAGAAAATGAGTAGTTAGTTAGTTTGAAAGGAGGATGTATATAAATCAAATTCGAAGAAATATACCTAAGCCACTATCAGACCTATTGTGCGCTCCTTAACCAGTTTCTACAGTGGGAATCGAACCCACCACCTCCAGTTGACCAGAGTAGAACACCGCTAACATACCGGAGGCCAGAAAATGAGTAAAAAATCTTTAAAGGTCAATTCATACATTTTATGAACTTTTAGAATTCTGTCAATTCATGCAATTTATTACAAAATTCATTCCAGTTATGTTTTATTTTTTCCTGTGCAGATTTTAACAGTAGTTTAATAATAGTTCAATTTCTCATATGACCCTCCTATTAACATAAAATAAATAGCCATTAGGCATTTTAAAATTTTTAGAGTCTTTTACATAAATTGTTTTTTTTTTTAATTTTCTGGGGAGTCTTAAACGTCAATGTCGTTTCTATAGCTCTAATAATGATTGACTGGTACGTAAGAACAGTCATTGATAATGTGTATGTGTGTGTGTGTTTAACTGGTGATACTTTAAAAAACAAAAATAAAACAAATCTACAACAAATCATATCATCCATCCGTACGGTGTGGTATGTCTGTCCCAGAGGTAGCCAACGTCAATTATTTGTTATACAGTACGACGTTCTATTGTGTTACACTTCTGATGACTTACAATGGTAATTTGTGAATAAAGTAACGCGGTAATTGATGGATTTGCGTTCCTGGCGCCTCGTCGTAAAGTCAGCGGCAAATGTTTGCTTTTAGACCTATTTTTTGGTATTTTGTTATTATTTTCTAATACCAAATACATATTTATAAATTAAAAAGTTATTTGGTGGTCATTTTTTTCTTACTATTTTTTGGTAGCGTATTGTATATGGTTTCTTTTTTTATTTCATGTTTTTATTGTAATATAAATTTTTTTCTGTAGATTTTATAAAAATTGAATTCATTGAAACCAGTTAGAATAATGTCGCCTTTCACCTTAATTTGATGGACACCAACCAGCCAGTGCGTTTGTAGCAAGATACAATTGGGTTAATTGTGTTGACGTATTACGGTATAGACAGGCGCCCTTTGGTGTCAATTTAAATTAGCAAATATGAACCCCCAACCACAAAAAAGTATTTGTATCTTTACGAAAGAAAAATAAAATAAATTAATCATTGCGGCAAGTAAAACAGACACAACTTGATGAATTTTCTTGTCTCCATATTGTTTAGACAGTCTTGGAAAGATAATATTTGTTTGCACTTCAAAAGCGTTAATAAATTAATTAATATTTAATCAATTTGATTAGAGCCGGTCATTGAGAGTAGAATAAACATAATTGGAAAGGCTAATACCTATGATGGAAATTTTAAATTGGAGTGTTTAGGAATTCCTGAAATATTCCTAACCACTTCTTGAGTATATCAAAGACATTTTTATTTGTAAAATTTAAAAAAAGAAGACACAACATAGGATAAGACTTTATTTTATAAATAAATATGTTTTCAATCTGTTAAAACGTCTCAAAAAATTGACATTTTAATTTCCTTTAAATAAATATTTATTGATATTTCCTTTAAATAAATATTATTGATAATGACATGTAATTATAACCTTTTACATACCTATCAACATACTTTTTAATGACTGATTACAAAGAAGTACTTTTATAAATACTTTTTAACTCATTAGTTAGAAGCTGTATGCGTTTTTACTTAAAAACAGTGAGTCAAAATGCTATTGTACAAGTAAATGTTAGTATTTTTGGGAAGATGTTTACTACATGAAATCCAAAGAAATGCAATTAGGCTACTACATGGCATGTTGTACGTTCTCACCAACCTGGTAATGAAAGATTTTGATGTTTATGTATTTATTTTAATACAGAACTTTGCTATGTCCAATTTACAATAGGCAGGTTTAATTTTATCGATTTTATTTATAATTTTTATCGCTCCAAATTTCGGAGTCTATCTTCTTTGCGTATATTTTTATTCCATCCCTGCTTCTATTCCGTTTATATCTTTTTACTACAAACTAAGACTTGTGATATGACATACAGTGAATCAACTAAGTAATTTGCAATTTATTTAATATTAAGAAAAACTTTATCTGATCAATTATTTTTATCAAAATTAAGCAGTTTGTGTTGTATTTTTATACCCTTCTCACGAAGGTGAAGTTTGTAATATCTATAATATAATTTTCCGACCCTATAAAGTATATTATATAATATATATATATATATATATATATATTATATATATAATATATATATATATATAAATATATATATATATATATATATATATATATAAATATTATATATATAATATATTATATATATATATATATATATATATATATATATATATATATATATATATATATTATATATATATATATATTATATATATATATATATTATGGATCCTTATATATAGCGGAGTCGATTAAGCCATGTCCGTCTGTTTGTCTGTCAATTTTTAGACGACCCCATCTTCGAGATCCGAGATCTTCAATAATTCTGTTAGACATGCTTTCGAGAACATCGCTATTTAAAATCAGCAAAATCGGTCGGTAAATAACGGAGATATGACCAAACATCCGATACAATCTCTGAAAATTTCATCAAAAAATGTCATATTTTTTCATGCTTTGTTAAATAAGCAACAACAACACTGTGTATTAGAAAAATATGTACCCGTGTGTGTAGATGTATTTGATTTGGGTTTGGTATCATTGAGTTGTGCATTTTGTTTGTTTGTTCTTTAAGTTACTTAGTTTCCGAAACTAAGATTTATTTGGCCAATAATTAAAATTATACAACGTCATCACCAATTCTAGCTAGAAAAAACTAGCTCATATGTTCCAATTAAAATTAAAAACATAGGTTAAGTTAACACGATTGCATATGGTCAAATATGCACCTCAAGAAAAACTGTAACTCGGTACAGTTATCTGACGTCACACATTGGCTAATGCTGTTTGAAACGTAAAACTCGACTCACGACGGTCTTCCTCCACTTAGAGAAGAATTTCGGCAATTCACACGTACACAACCCGATCATAAATAAAACTCATAGCAAGAGCGTAAAAATTGCAAAAATTTGTAAAAACAACAACAATATTTTCAAACAAGAGAATAACTTGCAAAAAACTCTTACACTCCAAAAACTTTTCAGGAATGCATAATACATAAAAAAAATTTTAATACGGTTTTTAAACATTTTATATTAAAAGCTTTAATCTTTGTATAGAAATAAACATTTTTCTCTTCTTTGAATATGCTTTATGTGTAAAAGTTTACTTCTTATAAAATTTGATCATAGCAAGCGTAACTAAAAAATTTTTTAGAATTTTCTTACCACTACAATAACAGTTCTCTTTCTGCGCTTGGCTGACTTAGAGCTGAATTACGAATGGTTGTGTATTTTGTTTTTGTGAATTCTGTTCGTATGTTTAGATGTAGGTTGGTTTTATTGCGTTGTTTATTTTGTTTTTCAGTGTTTTTCGTTATGTATTTTTAGATGGCTGTTGGTATAGATGCCTTGTGTATTTTGTTTTTTTTTTTATTTCGTTTAGCGTTGTTGTTCATTTTGTTTTGCTTTTGGTGTAATATTAATGTAGTCGGGAAAAAATTTATAAAACTAAAAGATTTGGCACAGCCGAATATAGCACTCTTACTTGTTTAAAAAATAACTTACCTACCATAGAAAGTAAAAACGTGGTATTAATTAGTTTTTAAGTCAATAAAGTATTTTGCAGTTTATTTTATTTTTTTGAAAATAAAATCTATCGTTTCTTTGACTCTATTTCGAAAATAATAAGTAATTTTGAATTGGATACATGATATACTAAAAAATTAGGGTTGTCATTCGAATATAAATTGATCGATTAATCGAGGAACATACTTTGTTTTTCTTCAAAAGAATAAAAAATTTCCAATTTAGAATAGAGAATAATTCGAACAATTTCTGTCGAATAGTCGAATATTGGAATAAAATTTTAATATTACTTTTTACCCATAATTAATTATAATGTTGAACAAAGAAATACACGAATAATTTGTTGTAATTAAAACAAATCTTTTACTATTTTTTTCAATTTCTTAAAATTTATATTTTGCAATGTTAAAAGTAGAGTGCTTCCTGTATAGAAGTGAATCTATGGATTTTTTGACCTAGAAAAAATGTTTAGTGAGGTAGGTATAAAACTACATATTTTAACAAGATAATCTGGGGTTTTGGTAATTTTGTATTAGTTGGTAAGTTAGTTTGAAAGGAGGATGTATATACATCAAATCCGAAGAAATACATCTAGGCCACTGTGGTACGCTCCTTAACCAGTGTCTCAGGTGGGAATCGGAACACTAACCTACCGGAGGCCACTTTGTATTGATAAACAAATTTTTATTGATAAATAAAAACTACATTACGAAACCCCCATCTATTTAGGAGTCCTGTTTGAATCTTATTTCGAATTCTATAATATTGATTCTTATTCAAGAAAGCTAAAACTAAGTATCATCCTATCAACATCACCGTATACCACTATAAAACTATTATATGGTAGAATCTTTTAAACTTCAAGTTTGAATGCTTTATTTTATGAATAAAATACAGTAGGCGTATTTGTTAACCAGTATTGTAGGTAATGTAGTTATTTCATACATTACTTGGTAATGTGTTGTCGTTATCCATAACATAAATTATTTTTTTTTAATTTATAGTCAATTGTCTATAGCGTATGTCCAATTAGGAATTAGATAGTGAATTTTTTCTAGAAATGTTGATATTTGCATTCACAGAAAAAAATAAAAATGAATTTCAATTATGAAATTGCTCATATTAATTAAAAAAAGTTTTGATTTTTCTCTAATCATC
The DNA here is from genome assembly GCF_022045245.1 of Lucilia cuprina. Classification (NCBI taxonomy): domain Eukaryota; kingdom Metazoa; phylum Arthropoda; class Insecta; order Diptera; family Calliphoridae; genus Lucilia; species Lucilia cuprina. Next base: position 44,440,881 of record NC_060952.1, read on the forward strand.
AAAATGATACTATTGATTAACTGAAAATTAAAAATGTTAATTGGAAAAAACGTGGCAAAAATTTCAATTAAAACAGTATTATTGTAATTAATTCGTTTAATTAGAACTGGTGGCATATTTCAAATACGTCTTTAATAAATTCGATTAAATTCCTAATTATTGTAATTGTTTTTATTGAATATACATAAATTATTATACATAATTAAAATACATGAAGTATGTATTTATGTATGTATGTATGTATGTATGTATGTATGTATGCATGTATGTATATATGTATGTTTGTATGTATGCAATCGCCACGATATTTTCAGATATACTTCATAACTTATAAAAACTCCCAGCATCCGCCGGGGTCATGCGCCAAGAAATAATGATCTAAAAAGAGACAACAAAAGAAAACTTAGAAATACGTTTGAGAAATCTTGATCAAAGCATACCTTGTGTTAAGTCCACAGCTTTTTTTAAATGTATCATGGATATAATGTGTCTAAATATAGAATCCCATCCCACAAAATATCTAAAAGACACTATATTAAATTGCCTACACATATTTTTGAATGAGAACTTTTTTTACTTATGTAGGTCCACATAACAGAGATGAAGAAATTCCCGTCCATTTTGTGTTTCAATTGAAATAACACATTTTTTATAAAATAATGAAAAAATTATTTTCTGCAAAAGTTTTAAACTGTTTTTTCTTTTTGTTTTATTTTAACAAATGTCAAAATATTAAAAATTTCAAAAATTCAAAAAGCAATTACAAAAAATAATCACATTAATTAAAAATATAATTCAATTAAAATTTTATACTGATTAACGTCTTTATTGAAAAAAAAATTACTGAATATTTTTTTCTGTGTTTGTGTATAAACCATTCCTAATAGAATGATAAAATTACTTCTTAATGAAAGTGAAAGAAATTATATTTGGATGATATTGAAAACAGTGCACATCCGATTTCAATGAAATGTTGAAGAAACCTATTGAGGACGATCAAGTCATACTAATAGTTTATTCTGTTACTACAATATTAACATCAATTCAGAACGTTTTTATTGTAAGTTTCGACATTATTTGCAATTACAAAATCATGTAAACTTAAAATTACCTTAAGATATATAAATAAATTAAATAGTGGACAAAAGTTAATCAATTAAACTGCCATATTTTTTTAATTTTATTTATAACCTTAAACTGCCATTAAATTTTATAGTACGTTTTAGAAAGGCTCAATCGTCCTCAATAATTTTCATATACATATTATTTAAATTGGCCCTGCAGTTTAAAGATACATAGCATTTTACATATAAATTGAAATTGTATTGTATCGTTTTCTTTTTGTTAGTTGACCCTTTACCTTTTGAAAGTAAAATATATTATTTGCTTGATTTTTAAGACAATATCTTCAAAATCCTGCACTTTAAGGAACTTCAAAGTTATGGGCAATTATATGTATCCGAAAATAACTGTTTTCTGTCGTTTTGATATGGATAGATAGATAAATTCAGCTTATAAGAAATAAATGAGAAGACCTTTCAAAATCTACTTTAATTTTACGGCATAAAATTTGTTGGTTCGGTATAGTAGATTCGGCATGGCCGAATATAACACTCTTATTTGTTCGTTGTTAAATTTCTCAATTATGTCAAATGCTATGCCATATGAAGGAAGTTGGCCGCCAATACCGATTCTGTTAATTTGAGGATGTTTATTACATAAAATCCGAAGTAATGCTTATATTGTGAGTAAGATTCTTATGATCCATAATCACAATGCAAAATTTTATGAGGATCGATCCATAATTGACCCTACCCCCTTATAAGGTCCTCTTCAAAAAATTATTATTAATGACTTAAAAATACGAGTGTAGCGATGTAGTTCTACAAAAATAAATTTAATACGAACCAAATTCTGTCTACCAAATGTTATGAGAATCGACCCATAATTGACCCTACCCCCCTATATAAGGTCCCCTTCTGAAAATTACTTTAACGCTTATAACTGGCCTAAAAATACGAGTATATAGATAGAATTCGACATAAGTAAGTTTCATTCGAGTCAAACGAGGTTTGATGATAGATATATAAGATTCGTCATAGCCGAATATAAGTAATACTCTTACTTGTTAATTCAGCCCTCGTTTCGTAGAGCGGTTTTGCATTAACCATCCCGAGTACCCCTTCTTTTGAAATCTATTCGCTTTTTCGTCTCCGATTATTCTCGAGTAGCTTTAAATCTTAAGTAAAAAATCTCTTTAGTGCTCTCTTACAGTTTAATAAGGTCTGATACTTTATGTTATCACCTGATATCGCCGTAATTACTTTCTGGTAAATATGTTAACATATAATATAAATATATTTACAGACCTAATGTAGAACCCCACGCCACATATAAAAGTAGGCTTATAGAAGTGTACTATATACTCAGGATCCCCTTTAAGATGATCTATGTATGTTTGTTAGTTTTATACATTATAGGTTCCTAATAAGTCCTGTTTTAGAAAATAATTTGACAATCCATTTTCAAGTGTTAAATTCCGAAATTGTTGCTTAAAATAAAACACACGATTTTGTGAACTGAAATATTTTTCGAAGTTCCGTCTAACGCGGCTTTGCAGAAACTTTCAATTGACTTAATATATATTAACTTATAATCGGTTCAGCTCATTAACAGCCATCGCTATAATATTGGAGTTTTTTTTGATATAACGCTGGAATATCTTTGTTTAAATAAATTACAATTTCCAAAAGCATGTAAGATTACAGAACTTTTACAAAATAGAGGTTATGATTTTTCATACAATATTTGATTGCTTGGAACTAATCTTCAGTCCCATTTAGAGGTTTTTGAGTTAGAAATCAAATGCAAATAAATAATCATTTATGATTTTTCATCATCATTTCATATCTTTATTAAAATAAATTACAATTTCCAAAAGCACTTTTATAAAATAGAGGTTATGATTTTTCATCAAATATTTGATTGCTGGGAACTAATCTTTAGTCCCATTTAGAGTTTGGGTTTTTGAATTAGCAATAAAATGCAAAATATTTATGAGATTAGTTAATCTAAAAATATATTGATTCTGATGTATCTCCCCTTTGATATTTTTGATTGAAGATTAAACTTCAAAGTGTTGCCATACAAAACAACAGAAAACGTCTCTATTTGTTAACAAAATAATGCATGTTTAATAAAAAAGACGAAGACAATTGTAAATGTAATACGAAAATTAATTAAAACTAAAATTTAAAACAAAAATATATATTTTTATACAAATCGATAAATTAATTATTTTAATGTTTATTTTAGTAAAAATTGTATTAATTTTTCTGCATCAGCTGTTTACACTTTTGCTTTTCTTTCTCAAGTTTAAACCACCTCCATTAAGCGGTTAAACTAGCAAACAAAATAAACTAATTGAAAAACAACATTCGAGGATTAATTTTAATTGAATCCTTCACCCCATCAAGACCAAGACATAATTCTTGACAAGAAGACGATTGTCATAATTTGCACAATATTTTTTATTTACATTCTTTGTGTCTATGTACAAATATGCCTTAATTCCTCAAGTAAGTTATGATAATTGTATTAAATCCTTTAAAGAAGTTGAATGTAATGCAATCTTTAGTATAACTAAAATTTTTATTTCGATTTGTTTTTTAGTTGTAACATTCATCTGTTGCAAATAATTAAAGCTTGTGAGTTACCTGTTTGTAAAGAAATATATATGTATGCATGTATGAATGTATGTGAATGTGAATTTTTTGGCTAGTTCAAGTTGAAAATCACGATTCCACTGCAATAGTTAGAGTGAATAGAATATATTTGTGCCAATATTTACACCTAATAATTTTAAATTAACCAATCAGAGTAAAGCAAATAAAGCGCCATTATAATTGGTTGCAGTTTGTTGTCTCTTTCACGTTTTCATTTCGTTCGTTACGTTATTTTCAAATTACATGTGTTTGATTTTGAAAAGAATTCTTAGAATTTTCTTTTCTACCCTCTCTGATGTATATACACATTTACAGGATTTCTTAACATTTACACAGATAAATATACATACAACATTTATTCTAGTTATTGTACTTGATTTTTATAACATTTTGTTCTTGTAGTGTGCATGTATTGACGACGAAGAGTATTTTAGAATTAAGATGTCTTTTCGACATCAGTTTGTTGTGTCTCGTTGAAATATAATCTTTAACAAATAAATAAAAGGACACGAAATTGAAACATGTTACAGATTTTCCAATAGAAAACTCTATGACATTGAGTGGAAATGTGTTAAAATTAAATTGTCGGGTATTGACTTAAATAAATAAGAATTAATACAAAAAAATAAATAAGAAATTTTACTTGATATTATATCATGATTAAATTTGGATGAAGCCAAAGGATATTCAATGTTTATAGGTAAATAATATAAACACATGTAAGGAAAATATGTATATACTGTATCTTATATAAGTACTTGAATTTAGGTATACTTTGAAAAGAAATACCACTAATGAACCTTGCTACACATGTAAATAACACCGTCCAACACAAACAAATTTTGAAATGAAGATATTACAAGATTAAAAACAAAGGCTATCGGACCTGTTGTGCGCTCCTTAACCAGCACAGAAAAAACTAAAAATTAGTTTTAATTATCAAAATAATTGTATCGAGCAAGTTTTGTACCTATAACCAAAATGATGATATCAATTACAAAATTTGTAAAAAAATAAAAATATATATATTTTTCCAAATAACGAATTAATCAGAACAATTAATGTTAATAATTGAGACAAGATTTAAAATTGATTAATTCATTAATTGTATAAATTAAATATTTAATAAATATAAAATTGATTTTTTTTATTAATTTATTAATCAAATAAATTAAACTGTTTGATAGAGCATTTTTTAAAAATCAATTAAGAAGGTGATTAAAACAATTAAATTATTAATCGATTACACACAACGTTAAAGGAATACTAGACCTTTAACAATGCGTTCAGCATTTACAAAAATGATCACTTTATTGACACAATTCAACATATAAAGTGTTTCATAAATTGTCAAGAAACTTGAATGTTTATGCCTAAAATTTTATTGACTATTTAAGAATTTTAAATATTGCTAGCACAAAAATTCAAAATAAAATATTAAAAGAAAATTTAAAATAGAAAAGAAGGCCAGAGAAATTTTTGCAATCAATTAATAATTAATTAAATGAATTAATTAAAAATTTAATCAAAATTTTACACTTTAGTTTCAAAAAGTTTCAAAAAACGAGATAATTAATAAAAATAAAAATTTGTTTAAATAAAAAATAAAGAAAATTAAAACATCTTAATTGAAATAAAATACCGATAATTTTTTTGTGAGGGTATCAGGTGGGAATCGAACCCACCAACTCCGGTCTACCAGACTACAACTAACCTACCGGAGGCCACTTCCTGACATTATAAAGTAAAATAATCCAAAATATTTCCCAACTTTTCTTGTTCTCTTGAGATCATATTCAGCAAAACTTGAACCGTAGAAGTATTTTTAAGTATTTTTTTAAATGTTCCCTTTAATACTTTGAAGTTCTTTAAAAAGGACACTGGATCAAGAAACGAAAAACTAAATAAAACGGTATTTTTTTCATTTCAATTATAGTTTCCAGTTCGTGTCTAATGATTTTTTCACTTTTTTTCGGACGATGTAATATATTTGGACGGGCATGGCCGACCATACATTGACCCTGCACTAGTTACCTCCGTATATATATAATTCCTGAAAACTTTCCAACAACTGAAGGTAGGATTTTATAATGTAGATTTTTTTTAAATAATAAATCATTGAATTTTTTAAACATAATTTCGAATTTTTTTTTACTTATTGTTGACAAAAAAAGAGATTTTCTACAAGAGGGCTCATACGGGAGTAGGGGTAAATATGGGTCTATCCATATACATTTTGGTAGAGAAATTTACGTCTACTTCAAAGTTATTTATGTAGATTTTAATAGTGTTATTAGTAGGGCAAGGATTTTCATGTACTATGAAATTAATAATATGCGCTTATAATATGCACTAAAAAAATTTCTTTGTGAATGTACATATTAATAATATTCAGATCTTAAGTTTTTGACAACAAATATATAGGTTTTTAAGGACTTCTTTATGTACTACATATAATACAATAAAAAAATATAAAAACACAAAAAACACAAAATCAAGTACTAATGAGATTACGAGTCAAATCTATTTGATTTTAACTACATTTCCGATACAAAACAATATCTACTTCGTAACTAAATTTCGTTAAATTCTACTCAAAATCTAGTTGTTTTTAATAATTCAACTCTGTTTTTTCCTAAATAATACTAAAAATAGGACGCTGCATAAGAAAAAAGGGAAAAATAAAAGAATCAAAAAATATTAAAATGTCAACAAAATTTTTATAAATTGAAAAACATGAATGAAAAGTTTATTTAAAATATAAACGAATGTTAAATTTAAATATCAATTTTTTTATTAAAAATAAAATTTTAATAAATTACACATTTCATCTTCTAATTTTTCAATTAAACGCAATTTCAAATGTCAAAAATAGTAAGTATTAGCTGCATAGATTTATAAAGAGATTTTAAATAAAATTTAGTAGATTTCGTGACCTCGAGAATGACAAATATAAATAGCAATTGTAATGAAATTTATTGAATGAATGTATTTTTGTATAAATTATATTTCTTCCTCATTTTACCGTTAGGTAATGTTTTTAAGAGAATTATGGACGTGAGAGAGAAGTAAGAACAAAAATTCCTCATGTTATCTTTTTATATGGACACACAGATGGACAGACTCAGAAATTGATACTGAACCCATACTTTAAGGATCAATTATGTGGACGTTACAATTAGCAGCACAAACTCAAAATAACTTCCCCACTATTGTGGTTTTTAAATTTAAATAAAACTATGTAAAATTGTATTTCATAGAACATAGTATTTTTTTGTTAAATCGAAATTTGTTTATATTTATTTAAAAAAAATCTAAATATGTAAATACCAAATTGGTTGTAAAGATATGAAATACAGAGAAAATAAAACAATTTGTTTTAGAAAAATAAAAAAATATACAAAATATGCTATAAAAATTTTGGAAATACAATACAAAAAATATGCAATTTATGCTTTTATAACAAATTATGCAAAAATATTCAACAACAATTGATGCCATTTTGTAGCAAATTCTTTGATTCGAAAAGAAAACTAGTTAAAAGTTATTTTGAGTTACTGACTAAAAACATGCATTCGCATAGAAATCCTTGTCCTGGTTATTAGTGTTTGTAAGTGAATTTTGAATTTATTTTCTGAAGCGGAGTTTGTATGAAAGCTAGGGTCAAATGAAGCACGATCATTACTATAATCGGTTGTGTCGTTTGAAGTCTTTAGAAAATTAACTTACAGTTTAAAATTTTTGATGAACATAACAAATTCAAAATTTCGAACAAAAAGGAAATCGTTCGTCAAAAATTCATTATAAATTTGTGTATTTTGTTTGAAAATGCAGTATTTCACTAAATTAGAATAAAAAATTTTTTTAGAACTTTGAGTTTTGTATTTATTCAAAGAATATGTGTATCAAATCGGAGAGGGCAAGTTGCGAACACTGTTTGAAATATTTAAAAACTTCCCTTATGTAAAAACACTAAACTATAATGGCAATAATTGTTAATACATATACATATATAAAACAAGTAGGAAAGTATAGTCGGGCATGGCCGACCATATAATACCCTACACCATGAGTATATTTTTACAATTTTTACTTTTATAAAATTTTTATTTTTTGTAAAGAAACTTTTATGTTGAATATTACCATAATTCCAAACTATTTAAGCCATTTATTGATAAAAAACTAAAATTTCTAAATGAGGCTTTATATAGGTCAAATATGGGCCGATCCTCGGTAAATTTGGGAAAAGGATATATTTCTAAATAACAGTTAGTTTTGTTGAGTTTCATTGCGATACAAATGGTTACAAGTCAATTTTAGACGTTTAAGTCATTTTTTGAAGGGGGGTTTGTATGTAGGCTAGGGTAAAATATAGGCCGATCCTTACGAAAATCTGCAGTATCATTTATACTTATATAAAACTTATTTGTGCCAATTTTTAGAGAGATAGCAGAATATTTGACGTAATTATAGCATAAAAAGTTCAAATCGGGAGGTACGGTTGTATGGGGGCTAGGTGAAATAATGGACCGATTTCAACCATTTTCAATAGGCTTCCTTGTGCATGCTTGGTCCAAATTTCATCAAATTATCTTGAAAATTGCGGCCTGTACCTTGCGCACAAGGTTTACATGGACAGCCAGCCAGCCGGACGGACGGACATGTCTTAATCGACTCAAAAAATGATTCTGAATCGATCGGTATACTTTAAGGTATTGGACCAATATTTTTGTATGTTACAAACATCAGCACAAACGTATAATACCCTCCCCACTATAGTGGTGTAGGGTATAAAAATATAAATATCGTCAAATTTTACGTCAATCCCTCCCCACGAAAATAAATTTAAAAATCCCCAGTTTTGGAACAAATCTCCACAAGTTTTGGAACAAATCTCCACATCTGGCGACACTGCTCAGACATAAAAGTGTAATATACTTGTCTGTTATTTAAACCGTAACATAAAACTGTTAACAAAGCAAAGTTTATATTTATTTAAGTTAGCATACTTTTAGGCATAAGTATAACAGTATACTTTTTATGGTATTATTCATAATATAAAACTATCTATTGACTTAAAGAGGTGCTATATTTTCATTGCGGAATGTTAATAAGGCCTTACGAGAAAGATTTTGCTGACACATTAAAAAAAAAACAGAATTATAGTACATGAAAGAAAGTGAAGTTTTAAAACATTTTTTTGTTTCTTATGCATGTTTCTAGTGCGAGATGAGGGGTATATTGATTTTGTCATTCTTTTTGTAACACATCGAAATATTGACCATAGTAGACCCACAAAAGTATATATTCTGGGTCCATATTAAATTCTCAGACGATCTAGCAATCTATGTCTGTCCGTTTGTTGAAAGCACGAAAACAGTTCTTGCTAGTTTTATACGTACCAAAATCATTTAACAAAATTTTATAATGATCGGACCATAATTGACCCTACCCCCAATGAATTTATGAGGATGGTGACTATAATGATCACTACTGCCTTAAAACTACGAGTACATCGATGATTCTATACAGATACGTTTTTTACCAATATAAATCCGGTAACCAAAATTTGTGACGATCGGTCCATAATTGGCCCTTCCTTCCATATAAGGGGCTCTTCAGTAGCTTATTACTGGCTTCAACATAAATCTCTTTAATCTCGTTTGAAGATGTCAATCCTAAAACTTTTTATATCAAATATTTACAAGGTCCAAAGGATAAATTTTAAAAACAAATCGAGTTTAAATATAATTTTTGAATGACACTCTGTTTGCTGTGATAGCCCCCATACCGTACCCTGAAAATAGGGCTTTGGGCTCTATCTTCTATTATGTCAACAAAAATCGGCAAAACTTAGTTTTATAAAACTATAAATGACATTAACGATTTTTGTAATGCTCGTTTGATCATTTGACCCTAGCCTCCATACAAACTTCTCTTCAGAAAATGACTTGATGGTCACAATTCACTTATAAGCACTAATAACACTATTAAATTCTATATGCCCGACTATACATTTAAACTTTTTTTGAAAGGGGTCTCAGTTCCCTACCAGCGGGTGAAAATCTTTATCTCAGAACAATATGTTCAAAATTATTATTTTGTAATCTTTTGAAATTGCTCTCAAAAATTCTCTATTTTGAGCTTATCGGAAAATAATAAAATTTACACTATTTTTGGTCCCCAAAACGATTTTAGTGTATAATAAATTGCATATAAACTCCAAAAAAAATCTAAAAAATTCTGAAATAGACCAAACAATTTTGTAAACATGTTTCAGTTGAAGATAAAAATTACGACAAACTGCTTCGAAAAAAAGTGAAAATATAATATAATCTTCAATCCACTTAAAATCATTTTGTGAACCATAAATACTCTACAAAAAATTTTAACCGCAGTCAGCTCAAAATTGTGGAATTTTTAAGATCTACTTCAAAAAATTAGAGATATTTTATTTTTTACAAGTTATACTGAGATAAGTATTTTCAATCGCTGCTAAAAAAATTGAGGACCATTCGAAAAAAACATGTTTTTATTTTTCTCATTTTCAGTACATTATATGTATTCATACATGAAATTCTTAAAAAGGGGGTTCCTAGTAACACTTTAGTATACATATATTACATATTTTTTGATTTCAGTGGGAAAAACACAAACAAGTTTCATTTTATGGAGCTTAAAATTCTAATTGTGACGACTGCAAAATCATTGACAGTGAAAGGAACAGGTTCGTTAGCGTGGTAAGAAATAAAAATGTGTGCAGATAATGAAAAAAAAAAACAAAATCTACAAAACAGATGCATTTCGCGGAGGCAAAAATTAATGATTGGTTTCTTGGTTGGTTAGTTGGTTGTATTAACGAACAAACGGTTTTAAGGTCACGTTAATAATAGTGGAAGCTGTGGTGATAATGATGATTTGTGTATTCAACATGAGTAAATTGAGGATGTGTGTTTATGCAGAATGAATGGTGACCTTGCCGCAAAACTAAAGTACCTGTACGATATTTTTGTTTTTATTAGTAATTGAGTGTTTAGGGCAGTGGGTCATGATGAAACTCTCTTAAGAAGACAACAACAAAATCAAAATTATGAACTACATATACATACATATGTATTACGAATTGTAGGTATCTTCAATAAGATGAATGAGTATGCAAAACTTGCAGCGCATTTTTATTGATATAAAAGTAGTGTGATGCAGGACACAATATCACAGTTCACTTGCAACGTTAATTCCTTCGACATTTAAACAATTAAAAACATAAATTTCAGAATGCAAATCAAAGTACATATGCATTGTTAAAAAAATTTTTGGAAATATATTTTTTAATATTGAATAATTATCTTATTTTTCTATAGGTTGTATCATTTCTAGTTTGTCTTGCTACAGTCAGAGCTGGTCTTTTGCCTGATGCTTCTCCGGAGAACTTTGATTCACATCCCAATTATAACTTTAAATATAGTGTGGATGATGCCATTACTGGTGACGTTAAATCTCAGACTGAGACTCGTGATGGCGATAATGTGCAAGGTCAATACACCCTGAATGATGCTGATGGTTACAAACGTGTAGTTGACTACTCTTCGGATGCTGTAAATGGTTTTAAAGCTGTTGTTCGTCGGGAGCGTTTAGAAAATGTACCTGTGAAAAAAGTTGTGAACCAACAAGTAGTAACTAAAGCACCAAAATATATTGCACCTAAGCCTATCACTACTACTGTAGTACATCATCACCAACCTACTGTCTACCATCAAACTCCTCAAACTTTACATTTCTTACATTCATCCCCAGCAGCAGCATTTGTTAAATCAGCACCTGCTTTAATTTCCACCACTACCCATCATCATTCTCCAGCCATAGTACATCACAGTCCAACAGTAGTACATCATGCACCAGCAGCTGTAGTCCATCATGCTCCCGCTTTAGTTAAGACATCGATTAGCACACCTCATCATGTTTCTTACGTCCATTATCATCACTAAATCCATGTTGTAATTTGTTAAATAAAGAGAATTTCTAAAGTAAATGATTTCCCATTATTTCGTGATTTTGATTTTTTCTCTGAGGTAAAAGATTATGATAGTAGATATGTATGTATATTAGAGTTATGATTTTTTGCAAATATCAAAAATACCATAACAAAAGCTTGTAGATAGTGAACAGATGTTAAGGAATATGATATTATTTTTTGGCGATCGTGAAAAAGTTTCCGCATAAAAGGCGATGAAGTTTTGTATAAGTAAATTTTCCTTTTTCTATAAGAAAAATAAATATTTTTGCATTTGTATTACATTATCTTAAATAGAACATTGTTCTTTAAATCCTTGTTATGGAAATTTTAACAAATCACTATAATATTGCTTGTTATAGAAATTAGTATACTTTAATTATTAAAATATTTTTGAAAAATAACGAACGAAAATATTTTAAGAAGTTCTTTAGGTGCGGGAAGTTTTTTAAGCGATTTGACTTAAAAACAACCATACATTATCAGGACAGTATTGGCTCTAAGACGGTGCTTCTGTTGTAGTTTTTATCGTCTATTTTGTTTGTTAAAAGTTACTAAAGGTATAATAAAGCATTATTACAATGATCAACACATAGTTTGAAAGGAGGAGTATATACATCAAATCCAAAGAAATTAGACTTCGAAATTTTTCAGTTTTACGTTATTTTTATAGGGCAAGGATGCAAAAGGATGTTTGTAGTCAGTAACTAAAAGTAACCATTAAATAGTTTCTTTACGTATCAATAAATTTGCTACAAAAGGGCATCTTGTTGTTGCATATTCTTGCATATAAAAGCATATTTTTATCGCTTATTTGTAACTTTCTAACACAAATTGTGTTTAATTTTTATACCCAGTATCGAAAAAGATGGGGGTATATTGATTTTATTCATTGTATATAGATTATATTCATTTCATATTCATGTTCAATTCATATTCATTTATTATATTCATTTCATATATTGGTTACATTCATTTCATTTCATACATCGAAATATTGGTCCTAGACACACAAAAGAATATATATTCTGGTTCCTTATTAAATTCTAAGACGATCTTGCCATGTCTGTCTGTCTTTTGAAAGCGCGATAGAGTCCGAACGGAACGAGATAGAGGATTAAGACAAATATAGGAAAGGTTTGTTTGGTGTCGAAAATGGGCCGCGTTTTCGGAAAGCCGCCATACAAGTGGACCCCCGAAAAACTGCTTTAATGGGCACATCTGTTTGTTTAACGCTCATTAATGGCTTTAAAATACTAGTATAGCAATAAAATTTGACATAAGTAAGTCTGTTAGGATTCGAAATCTCCCTACCTCATATTAGGACCCTTATAGAAAATGACTTTAACGCTCATTACTGGCCTAAAAATACGAGTATAATGATGAAATTCGACACGCATAAGTTTCAATGATGCCATACTGGCTTAAAAATACAGAATATAGAAAAGCGACAAAATTCAACACAAATATTTTGTATACAAGTTAAAACCCCTCTACCAACTATATTAAAGAACGGTCCATTAAAAAATTACTTAACGATCTTTGCTAACTTAAAAATACGTGAACAGTTATGAAGACATTTATAGAAACGTAAATCTTCCTATCGAATTTCGGAAAGTGTCGGAAAGTGATATTCGATGTAAAAATGTTTTGTAATGAAATGAATTGTGTATTACAAAAGGAAAACAAAGTTAAATTTGTGTCTAAAAGCCATTATTTAACGCGCAATAAAATAGTTAAGCCGAATAAAGGCCTTATTATTTTGCTTTACATCCCATTGATTTAGGGTATACAAATGTTATTGAATTGAATTGAATAAAATAAAACTATATATCAATATTTTCACAGTGGGTGAAACAATTTTGACAAACAAAATTCATGTCAATGCGACGTGCAGAAAAAATATAATATTGCATATTTTTTGGTTGCCTGTTAATAATAAATTAACGATTATTTTTTATTTCTTTGATTAATAATTAATTGCGATTAAAAATAATCGAAAAATAATCAGGAATTAGTGAAAACATACATTCTGCGTCCTTGTAAATTTTTAAGTCGATTTAGCTATTTCTGTCTGTATAAAACACATTCTCGTTAAAACTAAGCATATCAAAATATTTGCTATTGTCCTAAGCAGTTTGGTATTGAAAATCAACTAAATCCATTCATTAACAATTGAATCAAAATTTGTCATAACCCCATCCCATATAAAGTTCACTTCCGAAAATCACTTAAACTCATATATTTCATAGAGTTATAAAGTCATCGGCATAAAATTCGACTTGAATATTTTTTGTGTACATTAATACTATTCTAACAAATCACTTAAATGCACATTGGCAATCAATATTGTAAGCCTAAAATTTATAAAAATCTTTTTATGGAAATTTTTTCCTCATCAGAAAAAAGGTTCACATCTAAATATCACAAACACCACATAATTCATTATTAAATGATTATTTCGATATGAGTGTACAGATAAATCGTTCTGCTAAATTTTTTTCGAAATGGTCTGTTATTGGTCATATCATCGATATAAGTTCATCAACATCGTTTCAGAAATCACGTACATGACTTAAGTAAATAAAAAAATATTTTCATAAATTGAAAAAGTGTTTTCCATCATTAGGATAATTTTTGAAAAATAATTTTATTAATTTGATATATAAACATAGCTGTAAAATTTGGAATTAAAAATAAAAATCCATCTGTGAAACTATAAAATTTAATTTTATATAAATCTATAAATTTTTGTTGAGTTTATGCTGCTTAAAGTATTGGTTTAAAATCATTTTTTTAATTACTCCATCTGTGTGTAATTAGAAGTGAATGTAATTGGTAAACTTCAATTACAAATACTTAAAAAATTAAAGTAATTTTAATATCAAGTAATATTACACGTAATGTGTAATTTACAAGTAATTCAATTACAAGTTTCAAGTAATTGTAATTGACCCTGTAATCAATTACTCTAATGTACCTACATACAAATGTATGTAATATGATTTTAAAATTTCATCATAAGAGAAACTATTTTTTTAAGTATTTAATTCAACACTTATTCGTCATTCGATCACGTGTGACCTTCAACAGAAAACAAATTGGCTTCCTAACTCACTAAGTAGATATGTACGCTTGTACTAAACAAGAATGTCTATTAAATGAAAAAGCTAAAATGAATTTCAAAATATTCTTCAATAACGTAACAATCATAACTACTTAAAATATTTAAAAATTCAATTAACAAAAACAACATAATTGTTGACGTTTCTTTTTTAATTTAATTCAATAAATTCTTGTCCAAAATTCTACTACTGTTAAAATGGCTTATTTTGGCCGTTATTGGTTCATTATTATTGGTATTACGCATAATTCACATTCGCATACTAAATATTCATACGATTTTATACTTAATGTTAATAAAAATTAAAACTAAAAGTTAAATAAAAAAACCAAAACATCGTCGATGACCGATTATTGTAATTGGCATAAAACGAAATTAGTTCAATGATTTTTGGTCTTGGCAAGGTATTCTAGTCAGTCACATTGGCATTCAGATGTTTAACAAAAATAACAAAAAACACTTAGCCAAATGTATTAACTACGTCTGATTGTATTTGGCTACGTGAATTTACTTCTACATATTAAATAATTGCGCCGACAACAACAACAATGACAAGCTAAATAAACAAAGTGACGAAAGGAAATATTAAATACCAGACCATAATTACTTACGTCTAATTGTGAAAAAGGGAAATATTCAAAGCAATAGAATTAAAAACAAATAATAAATAAGAGCAAAATGATTATGCACAAATTAAATTAAAAACTAAATAAAATAATTAAATTCTAAAACTGCAGATATTTGTATGTTTCAAATTTATATTGACATGTTTAAATTATTAAGTTACACTAAAAAAAATATGAATATGTTGTAATATAACCATCAAAATCATACCGTCTGCATTACATATAAGGAGTGTAGTAATGTCTTACCACTAACTTAAACGAAGAATATACATATTTCTTCAAGTCTTTTTTAGAAACAATCTAGTACTTCTTTTTAAGTTCTTTTTATCCTGGGTACTTTTTAGTCTTTACATTTTGTATTCGAATATTATTTGATCATAAACTACTTACGTAATACCCTATTTGTAAGCATGCGTGGTAAGCACTTTCAATAACATCACCGTGTTAAAATAATGAATCAAAATTTTAACATATTTACTTCTTACTTTGTAATTAAAGTTTTAGCTGTACAGTTGAAATGACGTCTTTCGACTCTCGACAAATTGCGATTACCAACATCAACTCATGTTTTCTGCCAGTGTACACCAACGCAAAATGCAATGCGATTTCTTACGGAGCAGACGCATGAGCTGCATTTATTTGTTAAAATTAAAATTGTAACAAAATTCAATAAAATATTTTGTTTGTGCGCCTAAAGTTGCTCAAACAAAACTTTGGAAAATGTTTAAATTAACACCAATTGCGTGCTTTGACTTTGATTATTTTATTTCGGCTATTGATCCGTCTCTTGATCAATCAGTCAGTTGGTCAGTGGTTACAGTTAAAAACATTAAATAAATAATTATTATTGGGTGGATAAGCAATTTTATAAATATTTCAGATGGAATATGAATGGATGAAATCGAAATTTAATTGTTGTCACATACGACTGACTAAGTATATAGTTAATGCAGGTGATTATGCGTTTTAAATTTAGTCTGACAGACAGACAAATTGTCAGCCTTGATTTGTGCATAATTGTACATTGCTGTTTAATGTCTACATATTTAAGTATATATATGTTGCTAAATATTGTTTGTATCTTAACGTATGATTGTTTATTGTAATCGAATTTTAAATATAATTCATAAACATGAACATTTGCTATCACCTCTTGCACTTCGGGAATACCTTCAAAATAACTGTATGAGACATGATTTAATAAAACGTTTAGAAACTTTGTTTTGGTTGTTTTTATTAATTTAAAAAAAGTTACTTCTTTAACTACTTGTTTATTTCACTGTTATGACATTTTTGTTGTTGGCATTTAGTAGTTTGCAGGCGTAACTAAATACAATCCACAAAACTATTGGATGAGTTAAAATTCAATTAACGTTTATTATTAGTTTAGTATCATTTTGCTTTGTATTTTATCACATTTTGTCATACTTTTTTATTTTGTTCATATTTATTTCTCTCATTTTGGTCGAAAATAGTTTTTTTGGCATTTTCATATAAAAAGTCGACGTGAACAATTAATCGACACAGTTCAAATCCATATTTGGTATTTAGAGCATATCAACCCAACACACCAAACAACTTTAAAATGGCTTTCAAAGTAAGGATAATTGAAACCTTTTTCCGTATTAGATTATTATAATAACCTTTTTTTATTTTTTCAGTTCATCGCTTTCTTCGCGGCTTGCCTTGCTGTTGCCAGCGCTGGTGTCATCCCCGCAGCTGCTCCTTTGGCTGCCGTCGCCCAAGTTGAGGAATACGATCCCCATCCCCAATACTCTTACGGCTATGATGTTAAGGATGCCATCTCTGGTGACTCCAAGACCGCTGTTGAAACTCGTGATGGTGGTTTCGTTCAAGGTCAATACTCTTTGAATGATGCTGATGGTTACAGACGTATTGTTGACTACACTTCCGACCCCATTAACGGTTTCAATGCTGTTGTCCGTCGTGAACCTTTGGTAGCCGCTGTCGCTGCTCCCGTCGTCAAAGCCGCTCCTGTTGTAGCCGCCCCCGCTGCCGTTCCCTTCACCTATGCTGCTGCTCCCGTCGTCAAAGCCGCCGCTCCCTTGGTTGCTGGTCCAGCTGTAGTGAAAACTACTTTCGCATCTCCCCTTATCTCTTACGCTTACTAGATAAATGCTTTCGGAATGATTGCGACTGTTAGTTTAATAAAGATGTGATGAATATTTTATTTTATTAGAAATTTAATTTGTTTTTTATTTAATTGTCTCATAATGTTTAGCATTATATTTTTATTTGCAAATTTTCAACTGTTAAAGAATGATCAAAATTTAACCATATTTTTTATCATAGCTCAGTCCACGATTTCACTTAGCTCAACAAATATTACAGCCTGCGAACAAGAACAATATATCAGAACTTAGCACCCATCATCGAAATTAATTAATACATTTTGTAATAGTTTTAAAACGAGTCATAAATTAAATTCCGTATGGAAATAAACAATGATTAGAAAAATATTTTTAGTGTATATCCCAATTTAATTTGCATATATCTGAAATTTAACGGTGTAATAAATATTTTTGTTTGGTCCTTATAATATTTTGAGATGATCTAGCGGAATGCCAGTCTGTTTGTTAAAAAACATCTTTTAGCCTAGCCTCCATAAAGGCATCCTTTATGCAAATGACTTTACGACCATATCTGACTCAAGTTTAAAAGAAAACCGAATCTGTACACCTATTTTGTTTTAAGTCAAAAAATATTTATGAAATTAAGAAAGTATGATAAAAATCTACAAGAATGGTTTGTTTTCAAAATAAATGACTCAATCCCTCGTTAAAAATCCTATTATATTCCTAAAATCCAAACAAGATAATACAATTTACCTTAAATCTAATAAATTAATACAGATTAATACAGATCCGCCTTCAGCAATTTATAAATTTACTACCAAATACACAAGTTGGTAAACTGGAAGAAAAGAAAATGCAATATAACTAGTAACTTAAATCAATTAAATTGTACAATAACTTATATTTTTAATTTTTCTAAATTTTCTTTTTCAAACAACAAAAGAACAGCGCTTTAGTTTTTGTAAGGTAATAAAATCTTGCTATTATAAAGCTACGTTTATAACTATCAAATATTTTACGAGAAAGACGTAATCACTATTTTTCAAAGTGGTTCTAATAAACCACAATATGCGGAATTTTAATGGGTCACGTCTTTTGTCAAATATTTAATAAAAAAGAAAAAATAGTTTCTTAAAAAAATACAATAATCATCACATCTTTATTTCACAGAAATAACTAAAAATGAGTTTTGATTATCAAAATAATTGTATCAAGCAAGTTTTATACCTATAACCAAAATGATGATATCAATTAACAAATTTGTAAAAAAAAAAATATTTTTTTTTCCAAATAACGAATTAATCAGAACAATTAATGTCAATAATTGAAACAAGTTTTAACATTAATTATTTTTTATTAATTTACTAATCAAATAAATTAAACTGTTCAAATAAATAACGAATTAATCAGAACAATTAATGTCAAAAATTGAAACAAGTTTTAACATTGATTAATTCATTAATTATTTTTTATTAATTTATTAATCAAATAAATTCAACTGTTTGATAGAGAATTATTTAAAAATCAATTAAGAAGGTGATTAAAACAATCAAATTATTAATAGAATACACACAGCGTTAAAGGAATACTAGACCTTTAACAATGCGTACAGCATTTACAAAAATTATCACTTTATTGTCATAATTGAACATATAAAGTGTTTCATAAATTATTAAGAAACTATTTAAGAGTTATAAATATTGCTAGCACAAAAATTCAAAATAAAATATTAAAAATAAATCTAAAATAGAAAAGAAGGCCAGTACAATTTTTTTAATCATTTAAAAAGTTAATTGAATTAATTAAAAATTTAATCAAAATTGTACACTTAAGTTTCAAACAGTTTCAAAAAACGAGATAATTAAGACAAATAAAAATTTGTTTAACCAATTGAATTAAATAAAAATTTAATCAAAAATTTACACTTAAGTTTCAAGCAGTTTCAAAAAACGAGATAATTAAGACAAATAAAAATTTGTTTAAATAAACAAGTAAGAGTGTTATATTCGGCTATGCCGAATCTTTTATACCCACCATCAAATCACTGTTATATAAATGAACTTTGATATTTTGAATATTTTATTATATATCGATATTAATGAGAACATCAGGGTAACATTTGAAAGAGGTCCATTAATGGGGGTTTTACTACTGACAGTGCTAATTTTTATAGCGAGTAGGGGTATTTATACATACATATATGGACCAATTCTTATAAAAGTCTGTAGGAAGATTTCAGTTCCTTATTTGTTTAAAATTTCATCGATCTACTTGTATTTTGAAGCCACTAAGGAGCATTAAAGTCATAAAAAATGGTAGTGAGATTTTAAATCAAAATTGTTTTATGTCGAGTTGCATTGCAATATTCGTATTTTTCGCGTCATTTCTGGGCCAGAATTTATATGGGGGACTGATCCTCATAAAAATTGATAGCGTGATTTCGGTTCCTATAAAAGAGATAGAGATATTAGCTTACACGAAACTAGTTTATGTCGAATTTCATAAATCTACTAGTATTTTTAAGCCAGTACTGAGCTTTAAAGTCACTTCCTGAAGGGGCCTTATATGGGGGTAGCGTCAATTATAGACCGATCTCCGTAAAATTTTGTAGAACGATCTTAGTTCCTACAGGTTAGGCTTATATCGAATTTCATCGCTTTACTCGTTTTTTATTGCTTTACTCGTTTTTTTGATGGGGACATTATATGGGGGTAGGTCAATTAAGGCTCGATCCACATAAAATTAGGTTAAGAGTTTTTGACTGGCAAGAAACTTAATTGAGTCGAATTTTATTACTATCACGTATTTTTAATGGCCTTAAAGTATTTTCTGATAGGGACCTTATGTTGGGGTTAGGGTCAATTAAGGCCTGTTCCACATAAAATTTGGTAAAGAGATTTTGGGTTGTGAAAAACTTCTGAGAAATTTCATCGCTATACTCGTATTTTTAAGGCAGTAGTGAGCGTTAAAGTAGTTTTATGGAGGGGTCCTTATATGGGGGGTAGGGTCAATTATAGACCGATCCACATAAAATTTGGTGGAAAGGTTTTGGTTCCTAAGGTAAATACTTATGTCAAATTTCTTCGCTATATTCGTATTTTTACGCCCATAATTAACATTAAAGTTGTTTTCTGAAAGGGGCCTTATATGGGGGGAAGGGTCAATTGTGAACCGATCCACATAAAATTTGGTAAATTTTGACTTAAATATAAATCTTACTTCTGTGTAATTTCATTGCTATAATCCGATTTTTAAGCCAGTAATGAGCATTAAAAAAATTTATAGGGGGAATTCTAATGGGGGGTAGGGTCAACTATGGACCGATCCACATAAAATTTGGTAGAGAGATATTGCCTAGTATAAAACTTATTTCTGGGAAATTTGGTAAAGAGATTTTGGCTAGTATAAACTTAATTCTGTTAAATTTCATCGCTTTAGTCGTATTTTTAAGCAAGTAATGATCGTTATAGTAATTTTATGGAGGATCTTTATATGAGGGTAGGGTCAATTATTGACCGATCCTCACACAATTTCATAAAGATTTTTGGCTGGTAAGATACTTCCTTATATCAAATTTCATCGCTATATTCGTTTGTTTAAGATAGTAATGAGCGTTATAGATAGATAGGTTTTGGCTAGTAAGAAACTTATGTCAAATTTCATCGCTATACTTGTATTTTTAAGCGAGTAATGAGCGTTAAAGTCATTTTCTGAAGGGGACGTTATATGGGGGGTAGGGTCAATTATGGCCCGATATACATAAAATTTGGTTGAGAGATATTGACTTGCATGAAACTTATGTGTGTCGAATTTGATCGCTATATTCCCATTTTTAAGCCAGTAATCAGCTACTTTGTCATTTTCTAAAGGGGACCTTATATGGGGGGTAGGGTCAATTATGGTCCTATGTCCGCCATAATGCAGAAATATTTTTCAGACGTCAAAAAACTGACCTATGCGAAATTTTGTGGTATTTGCTTCATAAACAACGAATTTGTGAATATTTGAAGCTATTTATACAATATTCCGGGGGGTACAGTTGTATGGGGGCTATGTGAAATCGTTAACCGATTTTGCCCATTTTCAATACCAAACATTTCTGATCAATAAAATATATTTTGGGAAAATTTCATCTCAATATCTCTTATATTGTGGACGCTACAGACAGACGGACAGACGGACATGGCTAGATCGTCTTAGAATCTTACGAGGTCCCAGAATATATATACTTTATGGGGTCTTAGAGCAATATTTCGATGTGTTACACACGGAATGACAAAATCAATATACCCCCATCTTTTTTGATGGTGGGTATAAAAATTAAGAAAATTAAAACTTGTTAATTGGAAATAAACTACCGATAATTTTTTCTGTGTTATTATTAAAAACTATCAGTCAAAATCGTTTTAACCACATCTATCTAATAAGCGTAGGATATAAGGGACCAGCAATCAATTGAGCGGCGGCATAAGTGTAGGAAACGGCAGTTTTAACGAAGGGAGCAGCGACATCAGCTAGCACAGTTTTACGACGGAACACAACGTTTATGCTGTTGATGGGATCGGAGGTGGCAACGGCGGTCAAAGGAGCAACAGCAGTAATGACACTAGAGCAACAGCATCACAGTGGTATAGGAAAAAAAAGAGGGAAATAATTCGGTAACTTCTAAACGGTTAATCCGATTTTAATGAAATTTGGTATGCACAAAAAGGAGGTGTTGTCGAGTTTAGGTTTTGAATTTGGCCTTATAGGCCAACCAGGGGCCCGGCGGGGGGTCCTCAAATTAGGACACCTCGGCTATGTTAAATTTTTAAAACGATCTTATTTCTTCATTTGAGTTCCGATTTAAAAAAAATTTCGTATATAGAATCTTCTCATCGAGCACTATAAAAAATGTCGTCGTAGCAGTAAATTATTTCTTATAGTTTAGGAGATATTCGCATTTGAAAATTAAAATTTTAAAATTTTTACCGTCCTTACTTTAGTTTTTTGATAATAGCGGGTCTAAATATTCCCGATTTTCGCCATTTTTTTTATTCGCTTAACAACAAGTCTATATATCAAGCAGTGAAAGAATTATGTAAAAATCATGACTGAGTCCAAAGTTATAGGCATTTCAATTTAAAAAATTAAAAAAAGGCGATTTTTTGCCATTTTTTGGGGAAAAAAGTATATTTTTCTTTTTAAGTTATCTAAAAAGTTTCTAAGAAGATGTATATAGAATTTATACTTTTTGAAAAGCTGACTTTACATAAAATACGATAAATGAAACAAAACCAAAAATTTTTGATACCGAGGGGACCAGATCCATCCAAAAAACCCTATTTTTACATAAAATTCAATTTTGAGCAAAAATTCTCAAATCGCATAGTCGATATCAAATTATAGTGACCTGTTTTATATGACCCAATATGTTCTTAATCATTTTGTAACGGGTTTCGATAACCCCGCCCCTGGTATGGATATAATAGGCAAAAAACCAAAAAATCCCATTTTTGGGATTTTTAAAACTTTTTTGGGAATTCCGGGATTTCTAATAAGAAAATTCGAAATTTTTATTTAATTTTGGATTTTGAGTAAAAAAATCTACCTAACTGTAAAATTTCATCAAAAAATATTCATAAATAAAATTTTTATTGCAATTTGAAAAATTTGTATCTTCGCAAAAAACTGAATAAAAAACATTTTTTAATTTTTTTTAAAAAAGTATTCCGCGAATTTTTTAATTTTCAAAAATTATATACAGTTTTGAAAAATAGACAAAATTACCTTTCCATTGATATATAACATGCCTACCTAATGTTTTTTAAGTGACAAATTAATTAGGGAAAACTCAACATCTTTTAGAGAATTTACCTAGTACTATTATTTTCATCCATACATTTGTTAGGCATGTTTTACTACCTAAATTTTTATGAATTTTTACAGCCACTTTTTACGATTAATCTTTTATTCTTTATCCCTAAAAAAAATTAACAAGTATTTATTTTATATAAAAATAGTCTTTATTTATTTTTTTTTTTTATAAATTAATATAATTTTGTAAAATAATCGGTATCACAGTAGTCCATATCTAAAAGATAAAGTAAATCTTTAAATTCATGAATATTTTCAAATGCTAACGTTTTGTAGCAAATCCAGCGTTTCCTTATAGTAGATAAAACAGGATCAGAAGATAGAATCAGATTATTAAAAATATCTTCATTTTGAGACTGCCTAGAACACTTCCTTGAGCTAAACTGATGAATATGCTTAAAGTCTCTATTCCTCGATTCTTGGGGTTCTTCTGTAAGCTCTCCTAAAGGCAGAATATTATGTTCTATGATGACCTTTCCATGACATAATATCTTGTGAACTGTAGGTGTCATTTCTTTCCAGGGATATAATTCCAAAAGTAATTTAGAAACTTTTGTAGAATACTCTCCAAATTTTGTTGCGTTCACTTTATGCTTGCTATTTATCGCCATTAGAATAATATTGACCTTTTGCAGTAAATCCATACTAATTCCGGTTATTTCGGAAGTAGTTTCAAAATGTTTAAAAAAACGTCTAGCGGTATTACCATCGTTTGTGCTTCCATATCCTGTGAGTGGTTTATCAATATTTAATCCCATCCGCTTTTTAAATTCCTCTTGAATTCTTCGTTTCTCACTGGCTCTCATTTCCATTAACTCCTTATTGTTATTTGCACTTTTGTTTGCATTTTCCGGTATGCTTCTGTACTTTAAATCATATGCTAAATGTAGAAAATGTTCCAGAAATCGTATGCGAGCATGTAGGGGGGATATTCCAAATTGTAATGTTTCCTCATTTATTGATCTTTACTTGGAAATATTCGAAAATTCTGATTTTTTATCACCACATATGTAGCAGTACCATACTCGGAAGAAGATTCACTTGTGTTGATTTGTTTATATTCCGAGAGTGCTGATAATCCATCACATCCCCACTTACAAATGAGTTGAAGATCACAAGAATTTATTTTTTTTAGTTGGTCTGAAGAAAAGTCAGAAGCAATCCTTAAAGCAGTATTTTCGAGTAGAGCGCCGAGTCCAATAACAGCCTTCCGATCAGTTATTTCAATAGGAGGTGGTATAATGCTTTTCTTCTTTTCATTTATTTTGTCATATGATGGTAAAACATCCACTCCTTTTTCAGATAGCGCCTTTCTTAACGTTATGTAGTTATCACGACTTAATCCCAGCTGCAACATAAGCGCAATAGCTTCTTCCTCAGTGAACGTTGTATCAGAAGATGGTGTGGGTATACTCTTTACAATTCTTTTCAGTCGTCTTGGTGATGCGGTTGGAAGAATATTTGCAATTTTTATGGCATCCAAAGGCTGTTTTTCTTTTCTTAACATTGCTTTAAAAGTGTCCGAAACTTCTTCGTTAGATAAGGTTTCTAGTGAAGTTGATAACCTTTTCCTCTTAGATTTTGAGCTCAAATCCTCATACTGCTTACAGGGAGCACCAACAGTTGATACGCAAATAGCAACTTCTACACATTCATCCAGCCAATCAGAAAATTTCGATCGAAATTTAGCAATGGAATACCGAACACTCTTCAGTTTTATATCAACTGATTTTATAAAATTTTCAATTTTACATATATCAGTTTTATCCACTTTATTTTTATGTGCAGTTTCAATATATTTCAATAAGAAGTTCACTTTATCTTGAAAAGGAGCTGAAGAGTGTTCAAATAAAATGGAGCACAAATCATTTTTTTTTTAGTACGATCGCCATGGTTAGAAAATTACAAATAATTACAAACAGATATAAACCTGTCTTATATATTAATTACAGGTACTTAAATTAAATTATTTTTTAAAGGGTTATGATATTCTACCTAATATGTCTAACGTATCCTTATGTAATGAATTTTTCCTCAATAGGTCACTTTAATAAGCTACCTATTAAAGTGACCTATAGGGGTAAAAATCATTACAGTTTAAAAAATAATACCTGAAAATTTTTTAATATATGTAACAAATTTAAGAGTTAACGTTATGGATGAAAATAATAGTGCAATGGAGAGGTAATTTTGTCTATTTTTCAAAACTGTATATAATTTTTGAAAATTAAAAAAATTCGCGGAATACTTTTTTTAAAAAAATTAAAAAATGTTTTTTATTCAGTTTTTGCGAAGATACAAATTTTTCAAATTGCAATAAAAATTTTATTTATGAATATTTTTTGATGAAATTTTACAGTTAGGTAGATTTTTTTACTCAAAATCTAAAATTAAATAAAAAGTTCGAATTTTCTTATTAGAAATCCCGGAATTCCCAAAAAAGTTTTAAAAATCCCAAAAATGGGATTTTTTGGTTTTTTGCCTATTATATCCATACCAGGGGCGGGGTTATCGAAACCCGTTACAAAATGATTAAGAACATATTGGGTCATATAAAACAGGTCACTATAATTTGATATCGACTATGCGATTTGAGAATTTTTGCTCAAAATTGAATTTTCTATAAAAAATAGGGTTTTTTGGATGGACCTGGTCCCCTCGGTATCAAAAATTTTTAGGTTTTGTTTCATTTATCGTATTTTATGTAAAGTCAGCTTTTCAAAAAGTATAAATTCTATATACATCTTCTTAGAAACTTTTTAGATAACTTAAAAAGAAAAAGATACTTTTTTCCCAAAAAAATGGCAAAAAATCGCCTTTTTTTAATTTTTTAAATTAAAATGCCTATAACTTTGGACTCCGTCATGATTTTTACATAATTCTTTCACTGCTTGATATATAAACTTGTTGTTAAGCGAATAAAAAAAGAAATGGCGAAAATCGGGAATATTTGGACCCGCTATTATCAAAAAACTAAAGTAAGAACGGTAAAAATTTTAAAATTTTAATTTTCAAATGCGAATATCTCCTAAACTATAAGAGATAATTTACTGCTATGACGACATTTTTTATAGTGCTCGATGAGAAGATTCTATGTACGAAAATTTTTAAATCGGAACTCAAATAAAGAAATAGGATCGTTTTATAAATTTAACATAGACGAGGTGTCCTAATTTGAGGACCCCCCGCCGGGCCCCTGGTTGGCCTATAAGGTCCAAATTCAAAACCTAAACTCGACAACACCTCCTCTTTGTGCATACCAAATTTCATTAAAATCGGATTAACCGTTTAGAAGTTACCGAATTATTTCCCTCTTTTTTTTTCCTATACCACTGTGCAGCAGTAATGACACAGCGAGGCAAGCAACAAAGAAAGTGATGAACTGAAAAATAAATACAATATAGTTCTATAAAATATTTTTGAAACTGAGTTTTAATAATCCCTCTATGTACTCCATACCAAATATATTATTAACTATTGTCTTTGCATTGCTGAAGAAATTTCCCAAGTTTGGAGATGATGAGGATTTGAGTTTGAATTTCTATAAACCGAATTTCTTTGCAATAATTTTGAGTCAATTATTCGCGTTAATTCAATTTACTAATTATTATCAATATTTCGATGTACTACAAACGGAATTTATGTGTTCATGTGCAATAATTACACAGATCCAAATTTGTGCAAAAGTGTTCCTGTTCATCAAATCCGTAAAAATACACCTAGGCCTCTATCGGGCCTCTTGTGCGCTCCTTAACCAGTGTTTCAGGTGGGAATCGAACCCACCACCTCCGGTCTACAAGACTAGAAGACTAACCAACCTAACGGAGGCCACATGTAAAATTAAAAAAATGTGTTTTTTTTTAAATATATAATAAACAATCAATTCATATTTATTTATCCTTAACAACTATCAGTCACAAACGAAACGAAAACCATTATCTAGTAAGCATAAGAGATAAGGGGAGATGCGAAAGTTGTCTTTACTACAGCTGGTCCAGCAACATAAGGAGCGGCGGCTTTGACTACGGGAGCGGCAGCATAAGTGAAGGGAGCGGCAACGGGAGCAGCAGCATAGGTGAAAGGAACGGCAGCAGGGGCGGCAACAACAGGGGCAGCCTTAACGACGGGAGCGGGAGCAGCAACAACTGGAGCAGCGACAGCAGCTACTAAAGGTTCACGACGGACAACAGCATTGAATCCATTTATAGGGTCGGATGTGTAGTCAACAATGCGTCTGTAACCATCAGCGTCATTCAAAGAGTATTGGCCTTTCACAAAACCACCATCACGAGTTTCTACGGCGGTCTTGGAGTCACCAGAGATGGCATCCTTAACATCATAACCATAAGAGTATTGGGGATGGGGATCGTATTCCTCAACTTTGGCAACGGCTGCCAAAGGAGCAGCTGGAATTACACCAGCGCTGGCAACAGCGAGGCATGCAGCAAAAAATGTGATGAACTAAAATTATATAAATCAAAAACAAATGGTAAAATGAATATTCCTTAGGAATGCTACTACTATTGATATTCTAAATGTTTTCAAATAATCCTTACTTTGAAAGCCATTTTAGAACTGTTTAATTTGAGTTGCTTTGAACAACGAAAGTGAATTTAAACTGTGTCGGTTTATTGTTTACTTTGGTCTTTTATATGAGAATGACAAAATAATAAAAAACAATGAATTAAATGAATACGAAAATTATCATCAAAAGTACAGGTATAACAAAAACAAACATACTAACAAAAACAAACATACTAACTAGTGCGTAAACGTTAATTGAATTTTTAAGCGTTTTACAAATAGAAGTGTATAATACTCTCCATCTTCATAAGTTTAGTGTTTAACGTATAAAAACAAAATAGAATATTGGTATACATTTAAAAAAGTATGTATGTTTATCGGAAAATTCAAATTCCCTTAATTCACTTTTATTTTACAAATTATTCCTGCGCGAAGATATTTCAAAATTCAAACAAAATGTTTATGATTTTTTATTATTACAGGTTGCATTTTTGAACACAGCAAAAGAACTTTCGAACTTCAAAACTACTAAGGGCGGGTTTCTTACTCCTCAGTTATACTAGGCTTAACTTGCTATTAGATTAAACTCGGTACAAATTTAGGCGGACTTTAACCAATGATTGTGTTTTTCAGTTTTATATTTAAGTTCAGTTAACTTTGTTAGTATTGCCAACTTTTCACTCAAAAACATAAACAATGAACAGTTGTTTTTTGCAAAAAATACTTTTGTAAAATGGAAAAATTTGGAAAAAATGTTAAATAAACATTAAAAACAATAATAAATAAAACAAAACAAATCAGAAAATTGCATTTTACTTAAAATATTAAATTTTTGTTCTTCCGAAATTATTGTTTTATTGTTTTTGTTAATTTTGTTTTTTTATTTTACTTATAACATGAGTTTAATTGGCCAATTACACTCAGTTAAACTAAGATAATAAGTAACTTTACTGATAACTGAAAAACACGAAACGTATCAAGGTATGAATTCTGGAACTCGTTGAAAATCTTAAAAACAGTAATGTCTTTATATAGAAAAGCATTTGACATAAACAGGAATAATTTCTAGTATTTGATAAAAAACTGAACAAAGAATTGAAGTGAAAGAAGTGAAAATAATATTTTTGTTTATAAACCGTGCAAAAGTTATTTTCAAACATGGAAAAATCTACGCGTACAGGAAACTGTGTATTAACTCTGTGTACTCAGTTTTTCATAATCAGCTCTTATGCTCCTGTAAAAGGACTTTAAAGTTTAAAAGACATACAATTTCAAAAGTTATATTAAAAAGTTTAAAGTATTAATATTAATTTCAAATGAAGCTGAGTTCCTCAGCTTCGAAATAATATAATTTATTTCAAATCATCAAGATCATCAAGAAAGAATTGGAAATCTTAAAGAAAATTTGTCGCAAAAAAGTAGTTAAAAGTCATTACCTTCAGGTAATGACTTTAACGCTCTTTACTACGAGTTTAGCGATGAAATATGGCAGTTTATTACGAGCCAAAACCTTTCTACCTTTCTATTATGGACGAAAATCTCTTCACCGAATTTTATAAGGTCCCCTTCATAAAATGACCTTAACGCTCATTACTGATTTAAATGTACGAGTATTGAGATAAAATTCGACATAAGTAAGTTTAACTTTTATTAACTTTTATGGGAATCGACATATGATTAATATCCGCTTCAAAAAAAGACTTTAACGCTCAGTACTGCCTTCAAAATATGAGTAAAGCGATAAAATTCGACACACACACACACTTTTTTAAGAGTTAAAACTTCTCTACCACATTTATTGATCGATCTATAATTGTTCCTAGGCTCATATAGAATGCCCTTCAGAAAATTACTTTAACGACCATTTCTGGCTTTACAATACCGAATTGCATGCGGAAAGCGTCTGTAACTTATTCTACCCGCCTATTAATTAAACCTGCCTTCAGAAAGTTACATTAACGCTAATTGCTGATATAAAAATGCGATGTAAACATGTTTATATAAATCAAAATCGGTCAAACAAATTTTATGAAAAACGGTGAGTTTTTTTGATAAGTGATATTGGCATATGGTTTGATGGTGGGTACATGAGATTCGACACAGGCGAATATAACACTCTCACTTTCATTATTTGCTTAATAAAATTTTAATATCTGGCAATTCCATTTTTTCAAATTCACAAACCACTTTTCAACTCAAAAACCACAGCATTTATTAAATTATTAGTCTGTAAGTATTTTCCCCCGCCTTACATTGTCTGATTTTTCTAATAACTTGTAAGCGATTTTGGTAAGCACTTCCCTCCAATGACATCATCATATTAAAGTAATGACTTAAAATGCTATTGTGCAAATCGAATAAAAGCAAATAAGATTTGTAATAAAATAAAACATCACATATTTATTCATCCTTAACAACTATCAGTCACAATCGATCCAAAAATTATCTAGTAAGCATAAGAGATAAGGGGAGATGCGAAAGTAGTCTTAACTACAGCTGGACCAGCAACCAAAGGAGCAGCGGCTTTAACGACAGGAGCAGCGGCATAGGTTAAAGGAACGGCAGCAGGGGCGGCTACAACAGGGGCAGCTTTGACGACGGGAGCAGCGACAGCAGCTACCAAAGGTTCACGACGGACAACAGCATTGAAACCGTTAATGGGGTCGGAAGTGTAGTCAACAATACGTCTGTAACCATCAGCGTCATTTAAAGAGTACTGACCTTGAACGAAACCACCATCACGAGTTTCAACAGCGGTCTTGGAGTCACCGGAAATAGCATCCTTAACATCATAACCGTAAGAATATTGGGGATGGGGATCGTATTCTTCAACTTGGGCAACGGCGGCCAAAGGAGCAGCAGCGGGAATAAGACCGGCGCTAGCAACAGCGAGACAAGCAGCGAATAAAGTGATGAACTAAAATAGTATAAAGAGAACACAAATTAAAAAAATCAAGCATTTTTTGAATGTTGTATTTAATATTGATATTACAGATCTTTTAAAATATTTCTTACTTTGAAAGCCATTTTAGAATAGTTTATTGTGATATGCTCTAAATACCAAAATTGGATTTGAACTGTGTCACCTAAATATTCACTTTGGTCTTTTATATTATGAGAATAGCAAAAATTATAAAAACAAACAAATTAATTCAAACTGAAATGAACGTATTTTATAAATACCAAAAACAAAAATTACACATAAACCGAAGTACTTGAAATATATTTGTAAATATTAACTTAATTTGTATGCCTTCCACAAGTACAAGTACATATTTATATAGAGTGAGACACATAAAAGAGACTTAAAATACATACATACATGAACTATTTATATCCATATAACTTATATTGAGATTAACAAGTAGTAAAATAGAATGCATTTTGTTATTAGTACAAATTAATATTAGTAGTTACTTCGAACTTTCTGCACGATATGTACATGACATTAGAAGGCCAATGCAAAAGCGTTTTTAAATACATATGTAGGTATGTTCCTAGTTCATTATTAGAAAAAGTGCATTTGAAAGCACGGAAATTAACGGTATTAACTTTAAAGACTAAAAACTATATAGCAAATAAGTAAAAATGTATAATAGGGCTTGATCGGCCATATGATACCCTACACCAGTAAATAGTACGTTTAAAATGTGAATGTTTTTAACAATTAAGCTTCTAAGTCGTTTTTTGCCATAATTCAGAAATATTTTAACATTTTGTTGACAAAAAAATGTGAGGCCTCATTATGGGTCTATCCTTATAATTATTTTCAGAGGTATTTACGGCCATATTAAAGTTATTTAAGCAAAATTATAAAGTGATACTTGTGTTTATTGATTTTAAAATCGTTTTTTGAATTAAAAATAATTAAAGTTACAATCCTTAAATTGTGAACGAAGAACTCTGACATCCATGTAAATGATCACTGGGGTGATAATTGGAAAAGTATAGATAGTTCTTTATAATTTATATAGAAAAATATTAATGGAATTTTCTGAAATATTATTAAACTCAGTTTTAATTGACTCATCATAATATTTATGTCGAAACTTATATTGAAATTTTTCCAACAAATACTTGGTAATGACTTGCATTTGTAACCACTTACCTACTAACATACTTTTTAATGACTACTACGTATTGTTTTGATTAAACAGAAGTTCTCTAATAACGTCGTATTTATAACGTACTGTTGTATACGCTATTTCGCACGATTTACATTGACAGATATTTCTAATTACTTGTAAGCGTTAGTATGTACTTGAATGCAATGACATGACCATTTTAAAACAATGACTTAAAATGCTTACCTGGCAAAGAAAGTTTTTGTTGTAAGTAAAAAACTAAAAAAATATATTTATTATTTATTTATTTATTATTTATTTTATAATTACAAATTACAAAATAAATATAGAAAAAAGAGCAATAGCAACCTAGGCCTTCCGCTCAATAAATCTTAAATAGATTTTGTTTTATATGTTTTTAAATATAAACGTTTATTTAAATTAAATTATAAATACCTGATTTCTTTAAAAAATTGATTATTAGTGTTATATTTTGTGTGGATGGATGGAGTAATGGATATAAGGGATTAGAATCTTGAAAAAATATTGTTCTGGAATTCGCAATTTCCGGGCAATCGCAAAGAAAGTGTGAAGGGCTTATAGGAAGTGTGATATTGCACTGGCAAAAGTTTGTAATGTTAGGGTTCATTAATGACTCATGTGTTAACCTTGTATGACCTAAGCGTAGTCTTTGAAATTTTATACAGTCCAATCTAGTAACTTTTGAATTGTTATATTTTAGGTAGTCGTAATTTGTTTTTCGATCCGCATTGATGGATGAGTACCACGTTTATGTTGAATTAAATATATTTTCCCTGTCTTCTTTGCCGTATTTATTGTTTAATAATGAATGAAGGTCTTTACGAAAAAAATTCTGTGTTGTGAGTAGTGGGTGTTTAGCAGCATTATATGCGGAAAGATCTGCAAATTCATTCCCGATAATTCCATTATGTCCAGGTACCCAGACTAATTTTATATCTGGAAATCTTAATGTGAGAGCATTTCTAATAATCGTAACGTAGTGTTCGCTGTTTGAAATTTTTTGTATAGATTTTAATGAAGAGAGCGAATCTGTACAGATCGCGTACTTTCCAGTTTTTCCCTTAACATATGAGATTGCTTTATAAATGGCTATAAGTTCCGCCGCATAGATTGAGATATGGGTTGGAAGATTTGAAATCATAATAATCTTATTTTCCGTTGTAATGTTGTATGTTGTAGATGTATCGGTTTTTGAACCATCAGTGAAAAGGAAATTATGATTTTTAAGTTCATCCTTAACCATTGCAAACATCACTTTGTATTGAGATATGCTCGTGTCGGTTTTTGACCACTGATGGAGGTAGGTATTAACTTATGTTTGTTCAAATGATCAAGGAGGGAATTACCTACATTTATACGTATCGGTTTTTTTCCCACCGGGTGTGCAAGGGTTTAATATTCGCTTCAAAGAGCAAGTTAGAAATAGGAGTAGACCGAAATGCACCTAAAGATGTTCTTATTGCCGAGTTCATAATAGATTTAAGTTTTTTAAGTTGATATTTGGGCGCATGTCCAAATATTGGTAAACAATAATTTATTTTTGATAGCACTAGAGCTTTTGTGATCGAAATAAGTGAAATCGTGTTACAGTTAAATCGAGAACTTGATAGACACTTTATAATGTTAAGTCTCTGTGCTAGAGAGGAGGTGAGATAGTCTATGTGATCCTTCCAGCTGTACCGTTTATTTATTATAATACCAAGTATACTCATAGTGTTAACTTCAGTTATATTTAAGTCCGAAACTTGTAAAGTTAAGTTGCAATTTTTAAGTCTGCAGACATGTAAGTGATTACATTTAGAGAAAGATATTGTGGCTTCAGATACGTTACACCATTCTGTTATATCCCGGAAAAGATAACCAAGATTTAGAACTCCGTTCTTTTGCCTATCAGATTTAATTATTAAATTAAAGTCGTCTGCATATGCACAAAAATCAACCTCCTTATGTAGGGATATAATTGAACAAAGTTTGTTGTACGCTATAGCAAAGAGGATAACAGATAATGGTGATCCCTGTGGGATACCATTATGAAGGGGAAAGGACTGAGAATAACAATTATCTACTCGGACTATTATTTTCCTTTTAGTCATGAAATTTGCTATATATCTCATAATATTAGGACCGACTTTCCATTCCGAGAGCTGGTTAAGTATCGAATGAATGCCAATTTTATCGAATGCTCGTTCGAAATCTAGAGATATAATAGTAATATGTTTTCGTAACGAAAGACAATTTGCAATCTGATAGTCAACATATAGTAGACTGTCAGTTGTCGAGGTCCCCCTTCTGAATCCAAATTGTCGGTTATTTAGAAGTTTGTTTGTGGAAACGAACCACCATAACCTATTAGCCACAATTTTGTCCAGGACTTTTGATAAACAAGTATTTAATGAAATAGGGCGATAAGAGTTTAACATAGTTAAGTCTTTACCGGGTTTAGGTATGGGTATAACGACACTGGTTTTGAATTGTTGGGGAATATAATTTTGAAATATGTTGTAAATAAACCTAAAATTCTTAATTTCATGTTATGTGTAAGCATTTTCAGCATTGGATATGAATGATGCTGATGATATCAGAATAGTCTTTTACAAATCTTGGTTTTATTTTTTCGGTTGGTGGTGCCATATTGGACGAAGTGGAGGGTTTGTCAACATGATTTTATTTTGTTATTGTAGAATAAAGAGTGGGTTGTTGGGAATGTCTGTAAAGAGCAGCAGCCCTTTTTACCGACTTTTTCAATTGTGGCAATTGCCTGGATTTCTTTTTCTTTTAAGAAAACTGGACAATTTCTGTCATTTGCTGGGTGTTCTGTGTCTAATAAATTTTCGTTTTTACAATTAATACATGAAGCCGTATTCGAGCAAGTTTCGTTCAATTCTTCATTTGTATGGAAAGTATTTGAGCATTTGGGACATGTTCTTTCGTTTTTGCAGTCTTTGGCAGCGTGTCCAAATTGATAACAATTTTTGCATTTAAGTGGTAACGGGATATATGTACGTACTCTGCATTTTTCATATTCAATTGCTATGTCAGATGGGAGATTGGTTGTAGCAAAGGTCAAAATGATGAGCCCTGTTTTAAACAAGTTATCATTCACATTTTTCAATATTTTATTTACATGTGTTACATTTTGTTTTTTTAATTCAATTAAGATTTCTTCTTCACTGATACCCCGAAGGTCATTAGAATATATTACACCTTTAGCGAAATTTAGTCCAGGATGCTCTCTTATATTAATTTTTATTTCGGGGGATAACGATGTGAGTTGAATTAGTTTATTAGCTTGCACAAAGTTCTTAGTTTGGATTAGTATGGAACCATTGAGCAATTTCTTACACTGTTGCATCTCACCTCCTGAGACACCATCTACCACCTTTTTTATTAAAAAGGGGGATACATTTACAAGAGATTGTGTACTTTCAATTCTTTCCATTATTAAAAATTTTTCACCAGGTGTTAATATTGTTAGCCTTTTATTTTTATCAAATGTTAAAGGCGGTGTTGTTCCGCCCCGATCGGGAGGTTCGGTCATATTTAGTACAGATTTAATTAACGTTTAATAAAGTTTTATTAATCACTATGATCGATATAAAATATATATATATATTAAATTATGAGAATTATTTGAAACTTGAAGATAACCCATGTCTCTAAAATAATATTGATAATGTCATTCAATAATCGCCTTAAAATATTTTAATATAATTACAATTGTTTTATGTGAAATAAATACATGTTAGTCAAACATTATTATTTTATTTGCTCCTCTAAAATACCCCTGAAATATTTAATGAGCCATTTACAAAATATGTGTAATATTGATTTAAAGTCTAAAATATAAAACTATTTGTTTTTACTTTTAGTTCTTGTTGTTGTGGTCTATTATTTTATATGTAACTGAGTGAATACAATCCACAAAACTATTGGATGAGTTAAAATTCAAATAACGTTTACTATCATTAGCTTTAGTATTTGGTCAGATTTTTGTATTTTATAAATTGTATTTTGTCACTCATAAAATTTTTGTATTTTTATTTAGGTCATTTTGATAGAAAACTATAATATTTTATATAAAAGACTAAAGTTAACTACTATTTAATACAGTTCAAATCCACTTTTGGTATTTAGAGCATTTCTAACACATAATATACAATGGCATTTAAGGTGGGATTAAAAATATTTTGTATAAAACAAAATGAAAGGATTAGACTTAAAAATATATATGTTTTGTTTGTAAAATTCTAGTTCATCACTTTCTTCGTTGCTTGCCTCGCTGTTGCCAGCGCTGGTGTCATCCCCGCAGCTGCTCCTTTGGCCGCCGTTGCCCAAGTTGAAGAATACGATCCTCATCCCCAATACTCTTACGGTTATGATGTTAAGGATGCCATCTCTGGTGACTCCAAGACAGCTGTTGAAACTCGTGATGGTGGTTTTGTTCAAGGTCAATACTCTTTAAATGACGCTGATGGTTACAGACGTATTGTTGACTACACTTCCGATCCCATCAATGGTTTCAACGCTGTTGTCCGTCGTGAACCTTTGGTAGCCGCTGTTGCTGCTCCCGTTGTTAAAGCTGCTCCAGTTGTAGCCGCCCCTGCTGCCGTTCCCTTCACCTATGCCGCTGCCCCTGTTGCCAAAGTCGCTGCTCCCTTGGTTGCTGGCCCAGCTGTAGTAAAAACTACCTTCGCATCTCCTCTTATCTCTTATGCTTACTAGATAATTGATTTTGGAATGATTGCGACTGACATTTAAAGAACTTTAATAAAAATGTGATGATTGTTTAATTTTATTTAAAAAAATATATTAATTTTTGCTTTAAAAAATTATATATATAGGGATATGGCTAGCATTATATTTAACAACCCGAAATTGGTCATTACCAGGCAACGAAAAATATGTTCTAAAGTCTTTATACATTAGCTCTAAAAATATACCAAATATGTACTTAAATGTATAATTTTCCGAATGTAACCCTCGCTTTTTTCTATGTATATTTAAGCTGGAAGACACCTTCATTTGTAAAATGCGTTATGTCATTTAAAAGCCAAAAAGAAAAACTAGAAAATTTCAAAACTCCATTTTGCCATTAATTTATGACAAACTTATTTGTCTAAATTTGTCAAACCTTTATTTTAAAGTCGACAGATTGGACTTTTGGACCACATAATCACATTTTATAAATTAAGGTATCTTCTCCCTTTTATAACGTCTTAAATATGGTAAAAACGAGGTTTTTCATTTTTTAGGTCACGATAATTTAAGTAAACTTTGTCCTGTGGATTCCGACTTCTTTTTAATTTTGCCGGCTTATGTAATTTAGAAAGCTCAATTCTTTTGCTTTACATTCCACTGAATTAATTTTAAAAATATATTTTGTAAATTGAACATATATTCGAAAGACAAACAAGTAAGAATGACCGAACATATGATACCCTATGCCAAAATATTTAAACAATTTATTATTAGCTCGAGAACCCTGTTCTGGGCTTTAATCGTTTTCGACTTCATCCTAATGACAAATTTCATCAAATTATCTCAAAAAATAGCGATCTGCAGCGTGCGTTAGATACCCTCCCTACTATAGTAGTGTCCGGTATACAAATGTTAATGAATCATAAAATAAAACTTAATTTTAATACTTTCCAAGGATAAGTTTAATTAAAATGTAAATAATATTTTATTACAAAACAATCGAACAAGAAATAATTTAACTTGCTATATGATTAGCAAATCGAACGCTATATGAAATAATTCTTAGAGAATGGGTTTTAATTTATGAATGAAAGAATAAAAAACGTTTTGTTTTGATTTTTTCTAAATAAAATTTTATAAAATAACTCTAATAAAATATTTAAAAAATCTATACTAATTAAAAACAAAATTATATAAAATATGGCATAAAAAACGAAAATATGCAATTATAAATAAAATATTCTGTAAAATACAAAATATGCTGTTAAGAACAAAATATGCAAAAATATGCTCTGAAAATTGATACCAAAATTCGTTAATTGTCTGAAATGGATAAATAGTTCATGATCATTACAAAGATCGAGTGAAAATTATATACATATGTATGTACATATTTATAAGTTTGTGCTTTTTATACCCTACACCACTATAGTGGGGAGGGTATTATACGTTTGTGCTGATGTTTGTAACATACAAAAATATTGGTCCAATACCCACCTTAAAGTATACCGATCGATTCAGAATCATTTTTTGAGTCGATTAAGACATGTCCGTCCGTCCGTCCGTCCGTCCGTCTGTCCGGCTGGCTGTCCATGTAAACCTTGTGCGCAAGGTACAGGCCGCAATTTTCAAGATAATTTGATGAAATTTGGACCAAGCATGTTTTTTGGCACAAGGACGAAGCCTATTGAAAATGGTTCACCTAGCCCCCATACAACCGTACCTCCCGATTTGAACTTTTTATGCTATAATTACGCCAAATATTCTGTTATCTCTCTAAAAATTGGCACAAATAAGTTTTATATAAGTATAAATGATACTGCAGATTTTCGTAAGGATCGGCCTATATTTGATCCTAGCCCCCATACAAACCCCCCTTCAAAAAATGACTTAAACGTCTAAAATTGACTTGTAACCATTTGTATCGCAATGAAACTCAACAAAACTAACTGTTATTTAGAAATATATCCTTTTCCCAAATTTACCGAGGATCGGCCCATATTTGACCTATATAAAGCCTCATTTAGAAATTTTAGTTTTTTATCAATAAATGGCTTAAATATTTTGGAATTATGGTAATATTCAACATAAAAGTTTCTTTAAAAAAATAAAAATTGTATAAAAGTAAAAATTGTAAAAATATACTCATGGTGTAGGGTATTATATAGTCGGCCATGCCCGACTATACTTTCCTACTTGTTTTAATCGTAATAACGCAGAAACGCTTTATGAAAGTTCCAATATTACATTTTCAAAATAATATATTGAAAAAATTGCACTTGAGTTAACGAAGTCTAAAATATGTATAATTGTATGAGCCCTAATGACATACAAATATTGTTATATGTATTTGTCTACTGTTTATGTATTTTAAAACGAAGATAACCATTGGAGGCATGTACTACGACGCATAATAAGTGGCCGTCATTATCTCGCTTATATTTCAGAAGCTTAAAAATATATCTTCAATTTTACAATTTAATTTACATATTATAAAGATGCAATATTAATTCCTTATTGAATTAACTATTCAATGGAACTATTTCTACTGCTACTAATTTATTACTACTGCTAAGTATATTTGAGATTTACTTTTTTATTTATAAGTAGCAATAGTTTTAAAAACGAACGATTATAAAACGAAACAAATGCTGCTGCTACAACTTCAGACAATTGTTTGGAGCAGTAGTTAAAGCAATAATATAATATTTGGTAGCAAACATAGTTTTTCTAACAGTGGTTTGAACTTTCGAACATAATATTACATTGTCATTAGATTTATTGTGTTTGTTCTAAATTGAGTTATTATTGTGAACTTTTA
This sequence comes from Lucilia cuprina, assembly GCF_022045245.1. Taxonomy (NCBI): domain Eukaryota; kingdom Metazoa; phylum Arthropoda; class Insecta; order Diptera; family Calliphoridae; genus Lucilia; species Lucilia cuprina. The sequence continues at coordinate 44,480,468 of NC_060952.1, forward strand.
AAATATTTATATATTTTTTTTTTTGCAATTTTAGCGTTTTTTATTTAATTTAGTTTTAGCGCCAACTAATGTAAGCTTAAGGAAATGTAAAAAACGAACGAAAAGTCTTTCAAATGCCTAAAAAATTCGAAGAACCTTTTAGATGGCTATAATGTATTTAAGTGCATTTAAGTAAAATTATTGTCTTTTTCCTTTTAATTTTTTTTAATCAGGTAGGTGTTTGTAATTTTTTTAAAGTTTAATTTTTAATTTTAAAGAACCATATACAAATAAGGCTACTCATACATACATACACTCATATACATACATATGTATGTATGTAATTATATAATTTCATTGAGATTTTACATACTAAAGCATGCGCTATTAAACTGTTACACAAATATTTTTTTATAATCCGTTTTAAACGCCCATCTATCTACGATTGTCTTGCATATGTATGTATGACTCGACAAATTGTGCTTAGACATAAAAATTGGGTTTTTACAAAGAATGCAGAAAACCTTTTACACACATCTCTACAGGTGACTTAAACGTCGTACAGTACTTGCAAAGTTAAAGATTAAAATACATATACAAATAGACGTTATCATAAATTTCTGCTTAATAATTATTTTCATATGTTTTTAGTCATGTTTTTATTAACATTTGAAATAAATACTATCGTTGCTAGTTTATTACTGTTGTTTTGGGAATTTTTATATGTCCATTATTTTTCCCATTAATGTGTTTGTTAGTATTTCCCAAAAAGCCTATTAAGAATAGTTATAAAAAATGAATTAAAAAGTATTACAAGCAAAATAATAAAAAATACTCTCGCTTTAAATGATTGTGAAGGTCGTGTACGTCAGAAAATCAAAATATAAAAAAGGTACAACCTATGGTACGCGTGAGTTATTCTTAGCAATTGAAATATTAACATACATATGTACAGTATTTTGGTTACTCAGTAAAATATTTTTTACAATGCACCGAACTTTGGCAAAAGTGAAACTTTACACAAGTTATTTAAAAAAACAAGTATGAACATACACCAGTCAGTATGTTAAAATTGTGGATTTTTTTAGATAAAGCATTTAATTTGTTTTATTGTGATTTTTTTACTTATTGTTGACAAAAAACAGATTTTCTACAAGAGGGCTCATAGGGGAGAAGGGGTAAATATGGGCCTATCCTTGTATGGGGGCTAGGGTCAAATGAGGCCCGATCTCTATTAAAATTAGTATTGTCATTTATTGTTCTATAAAACTAATTTTTGTTGATTTTTGTTAATATTATAAAACATTTAACGCAACATTTAACGCAAACATTTAACGTACCCCCGATTTGGGGCGTTCGTCCCTGAACCAAAAGAAGAGTATTTGCCAAATTTCATCAAATTATCTTGAAAATTGCGACCTGTAGCGTGCGCACAAGGTTTACATGGACACACAGACAGACGGACGAGCGGACGGACGGACAAACGGACAACAGCAGTTTTCCGATTTAACGACCATTCAATTCTACGAACATCGCATTTAACGAACAAGCTAATTTTTCCTATTGACTACCTTAAATAACGAACAAAACTTGTTTTTTGTACTCTGTTTAACGAACTAATATAAATATTATTATTTAAATTAAGATAAAATACATTTATCAAAAATAACAAATAACCTAAGTTGTAGCAAGCGGTGCTTTTATACCCAAAACTGTAACTCATTCTGGGTTCTTATTAAATTTTAGTTCGATGTAGCTATGTCCGTCCGTCCTTCAGATAATGACTTTAACGCTCAATACTCGCTTAACAATACGAGTACGCCGAGTACTAACCGATATCTCTAACAAATTTTATGGGAATCGGTCCATAATTGACCTTACCTTCCATATCAGGCCCCCTTAAGAAAATTACATCAACGCTCATTACTCGCTTAAAAATACGAGTATAGAGATGAACTTCGAGAAATAACTTTAAAGCTCATGACAGAATTAAAAATACAGCGATTAAATTCGACACAAATATGGTTTGAAGGTGGGTATATAAGATTCGGAATTTTGTGTTTTGAGCTATTTTTATTAAAAAAGAATTAATTTTTATAAAATACATTTAAAAAATATTTTATGTACCTATTTTTAATTATTTTCCTACCAAAAACCCACGTTTTACTTAGTACTGCATATAACGAACTTTTCAATTTTACGAACAGGCCTGACAACATATGGGTTCGTTAAATCGGAAAACTACTGTAGCTAAATCGACTCAGAAAGTGATTCTGAGAGGATTGGTATACTTTAAGGTGGGTCCAGGACCAATATTTTTGGGTGTTACAAACTTCAGCATAAACGCATAATACCCTTTCCACTATAGTGGTGTAGGGTATAATTATGTTGGTTACAACAGAAACTAACATTACAACCGGTCGGTTAACTGACCCCTAAAATTAAAAAATACACAATTAAATTATGCCTAATAATGGGCTACTGTAAGTACAAAAGGGATTTAATGTTATTGACACTCTGCCAAGCGAATGAAATAAAAGTAAAACTTAAATCGAAAGAAACAAAGCTAAAAGAAAATGAAATTTGACATAAATATGACTAATATACAAAGGCACGATTCTGCGTGTACGTGCTGAATGGTTTACAGGGTGAAGCAGAGTAAAGCTACCTTTATGCGAGCACAAAAGTAATTTGATCTGTAAAAATTTTGTATATGAGATTACGGATGGGATGGTCTAAGCTATTTATCACTAGGGAAATCAATAATATGCCTTAAAAATGGTGTTTTAAATAAGTGCACTAATAAGCAATAAGATATTGTAATCAGGGTATGTAGGGCCCGTAGGAAGTTTTATTTAAACCCAAAAAGTACCTTTTGAAGCACATAGCACGAAAAAAGCCACAAAGTTCCCTTTTGTAGGTTCTCAGTGCTCTACATGCTAATTTTGAGGTTTTAAATTATTAATTTAATATAATTTTTGAAAAACGAAAATGTATCAAAAAGTCCCCTTTTATGGATTCTCATTTAATCCGGGCTCTACATACATAATACCAAGAATGATAAACTAAAGATTACGTCGGCAGGCGAACATAAATAAAACTTTCTGTGTATATAGGAGCTCTGACGTCACACAATCTGTTATTGGTTAATAATTTTCAGTTATAAATATAATAGTGGGACAATTTATTATTTTTATTTAAAGATTAATAGATAGTAACCATTCTTTTCATAAATTTACTTATTGTAATTTCTTTTGTAAAAAAATATTTAATAATATTTTAAATACTAAAAAGCAAAAAAAACTACATTTAAAAATAGCACAAGTACAAGTATTCACTCGTATTCACTCGTTTTTTTTAATATTAATATTGACTACATTTGTCCACTGTTCACTCCATGTTTATATTTTTTCCTCTGAATTTTGTTTTCGTTTTTCTAAGTTGTGGATCATTTTTACCGCACTTCACTACACTTATTTTCTAATTTTATATTTTATTTAAGGCGAAATTCTTTATATTTTTCAAGAACTGGTGTAATATTTTTTTTAAACTGTCAAAATAAATTAAATTGCATGTTTCTAGGTTCAATATTTTAGAAAATTCCGAAAATACCTTTTGGAGAACAGAAAAGATGACATTTATAAATTTTCACTAAATCCGGGCCCTACATGATTAATTTTATGTTTCTAAATGATAACAAGACAAGGCTGATTCATTCAGTCCATAATAAAATTTACGATGTATGTTATTATATTGCCAATATGTATTAAAAAAACACTAATTTTACCGGTTTCCCTCTTATAATAAAGTAAAATCATTTCACAATATCAAATTAAAAGCTACACTCTGTATAAAATTAGAATACGAATAATTACTATTCACACCTGTCGCATTACGTTTAAAATACACATGAGTAAATAGACACATAACATAGAGACGTATGGGAAGCCCTCGAATTTAATTGATTACTACGCCACTATTTGGAATCAATTTATGTACATACGTATTGGTGATTGAATGAATTGTAAGTCAATTACAACGGAGTTTTTAAAGCCATAATATAACAAGTAAGTGACCGATTATATGAAACCCTACACCAGCTATTAATATTAAATTTGATTAATTTAATAAAGCATTTATCTCAAATATTTTCTTTGTTTCCGATTTATTAAAGCAATTTATGGAGGAAAAACAAATTTCTGAAAAATAAAACTTAATGAACAGACTTATTGTTAATAATGTTAAGTCCTTTTCAGAGAGTTTGTTTAATTATTAGAATATAGTGCGTGCACATGTCAATTTTATTATGTTCCAAGAACAAAAATAACACAAAACTAACGATGGTCCTCTGTTAGTACCGCCATAATATAGTTTAACCTGTTTTTAGCAAATTATTTCATATTAGTTGTTTGTATCCATCCGATCAAGTCTGATTTTTTTTCAAATTAATATGATGTGTTATTTTTCTGAGCTAAAGATATATATGTAATATATAAAATCTTGAACCACGAATTCTTTTAGTTATAATTTTATTTAAAAAGTTACAAACATTATCTACAAAACAACTTATGTGTAGGGTAATAGAAAAATGCGTATCTACTTACGGATAATATATCGTATTTTGGGAGTGTTATGTTTTTGAAAAGTCTACGCTGGATTTTTTCTTAGCAACAAATGCAAAACAATAAAACGGTAATTGCCAACAACATGAAAAAATTACATTATTATGATCGTATGTACATACATAGATACATACGTACGAATATTGAAAACAACATAAAAATAAAGGTTGACTTTGACCTTAACACTCAGTTGCCAAAAACAGAGAACAGCACGTAAAACAACAGAAAAAAACAGACGATCGAATATGTACAGCATTTAAGCTTAAAGGTTTTTTAAAATGAACATGAATGCAATCTATACAGAGCATTCAATATTTTCATTGGTATACGAATCGATAATTCTACAAATAACCGGTTAAATCTTTTTTTAAGTTGTACATATTTTTACAGAAAAGACAATTAAAATTGACGAAAACAAAATAAGTAGAATAAATTATAAATAGTGCTAAAAAGTACCAAAAAATATTTGAAAAATTTTTTTGGGTGCTATATGAGTTTAAAAAGTGCTAAGTCTAACACTAAAAGTGCTAAATTGGCAACACTGATTACAAGACATACCCTCTATATTAATATGATGTAAGGGTGTAGGGTAACGTATGATCGGGTATTGTTTCATATTTACTTCTAGGTCTCGAATACCACCGTTTAGTATATAATTCTTTTGAATAAAATCTACATCCAATACAGACCACGTAAAATATAATAACGATAAAAATTCAGGCGAGTGCCATTCAACCATCTGATAGATGTAAAATTATTCAAACGAAAAAATCAAATATTCGAAAAATTAACTGTTAAGGTCAATGTAAAAATTCATACAAACTTATGTATGGATGTAAGTAATTCATATTAATAATGAGAGCAATATTCATTATTTGCCCATTCATTGATTTTTATTGTCCAATGTCTTGGGGATTTTTTTACTTGTTCGCGTACGAGAGTGCTGTTCCTGTGTTATTTTCATATTTAGTTCGATTGCTTCAAAGATTTAAAGCGGCAGCAACGTTGAAACTACACACTATAAAATGTATTGTTTTTATGCAGTGGCTGCAGTTTTTATACCCTTCACCTTCGTGAGAAGGGTTATATAAGTTTGTCATTCCGTTTGTAATTACTATAATATAATTTTCCGACTCTATAAATTATATATATTATGGATCCTTATAGATAGCGGAGTCGATTAAACCATGTCCGTCTGTCTGTTGAAATCAGTTTCGAGAAGATCGCTATTTAAAATCAGCAAAATCGGTCGGTAAATAACGGATATATGAGCAAAAATCCGAGACAACCTCTAAAAATTTCATCAAAAAATTTCATATTTTTTCATGCTTTGTTAAATATGCAACAGCAACACTGTATATTAGAAAAAGATGTACACGTGTGTGTATATGTATTTGATTTTTCAGCTATGTATTTCGTTTTGTATGTTTGGATGCTGTTGGCGTCATTGTGTAATTTTTTGTTTTGTTTTTGTGAATTCTGTTCGTATATTTGGATGTAGTTTGGTGCTATTGCGTTGTTTATTTTGTTTTTTTGTGTTTTTCGTTATGTTTAAATGTCTGTTGGTTTAGATGCCTTGTGTATTTTGTTTTTTATTTCGTTTAGCGTTGTTGTTGTTCATTTTGCTTTGCTCTTGGTGTAATATTAATGTAGTCGGGAAAAATGTATAAAAATAATATGTTTAAAATATACTATGGTGAAGGGTATATAAGATTCGGCACATCCGAATACAGCACTCTTACTTGTTTTTATTTTAAATGTTCAAGACTTTTTAAAGTAGCGAAGGGAAATAAAGATAAAATTATATTTTAAATTACATGACGTTTCGTTGCGACTGTTTGTATCATCGGTGCTTTATACCCCAGAAAAATTAGTCAAAAAATCAGCAAATTGAGCTTAATGAATGTTGGTACTGATCTTTGTCTTGGGGTCTAATATCGTCATTCACACCAGGTAATTTCGTGTCAAAAGACCTAACACAGAAAATTTGGCTTAGAATCATTTTCTGAGTTGATTTATCTATGTCCGTTCGTCTGTCTGTCCGTCTTGTAATTCATCAGTCATTGTGAAAACATTAAAATATCTCTCCCGCTCTTTAATCTCAGTGCTGTGAACAAAATAAAAAATATACAAAGAAACCAAATTTACTTCTTTTAGCCCGGCAGAACAAAAGGTGAGTTTCCTCATTCCCCAAAACCCTTACTCTCTTATAGAATTGAAAGAAATATTATTTACCTATTTCTTTCAATTTCTTTCTTTTCCTTTTCTCCCGCAACTGCATATAATTATAATAATTTGGACGAGAGTTAATATAATTATTAAAAACTTCTTTTAGATTGCTCCATTGTTTTCCCCCCGCTCTACCAATCTAGAAGAAGTTGCTCTAGTTCATTTCATAGTGCAATTTTTAAAAAAATTTCAATGAAATTCAGCACATGATTGCCCCGGGGACGAAGCCTATTGAAAATGGTTAACACCGGCCCATTATTTCACCTAGCCCCCATGCAAGTGATATTAATATACGATAAAAGGCTGCAAAACCAAGTTCCATAATGGCCTTGATGACCCTGATTAAATTTATAATTTAGGGCCTAATTTTACTCTAGCTCCTTTAAAAAGCCCAGTTCAAAATTTGGCTTAACTGTCCACAATTCAACAATAAATAGCTTAAGTATATATATATCTGAAACTTTCCTTTTTATTTCATAAAAAAATAATTTTAAACAAAACATCATTTTGCCTTGATTTTTTCTTATAAACGTCAAAAAATGTGCCTGTCGACAGTCACCTAATTTTAATTCGCCGCTCGCTCCTTTTGTGTGAAACTAGCTAATACCCGGTGTGCTTCGCTACCCCAATCTAAATTAAATACATAATATTGAAAAAATTATTTACTTAGTTACTAAATTATAAAATTTTTCTTAAAGTTTTATTATAATTTCTCTTGATGACAATATATTTCATTTAAATTCTGAAATATGTTTTTAAGTATAATTTTTTTAAGTAGAAATTTGTAACCGATTATGGCCAATAGGCTAGATTTATTTTGGAAATAAATAAATGAAATTAAAAAAATACATCCCAGGAAAAATTATGGAACTTGTTCTAAAAACTACTAGTTCTAGAACGAGTGAAAACAGAACCACTTCAGATTCTTCAACAGCCTTGGAACTAGTAGTGTCGCCATTACTTCTGGAACCTGTTCTTTAGAATATTGTTGTGGTTCTTAAATACTTCGAAATAGTTTTTAAGGAACTAGTTCTTTGAAACTAGTTATACATTGCTACTACACTAGTTTAATGGAAAGACGAAACAACTTCTTGGAATCAATTGATAAAAATGTCAAAAAATTAAAAATGTATAAACATATTTTTATGGAAATAGAAAACGCGTTCAAATGTATATTTTTGCATTCCACTGAACTACAAGATATTAAAGAGCCCACTAATTCAATGGTACCGAGAGAAGCGAAAGTTAGCTTGTAACGTATATCCTTACAGAAAATATTTCAAAAGATTAGAGGTGCGGAAGAATTATATTAAATTGTATGTGTATGTAAGTTTTGTAAATAAAATTGGTACAATAGTAAAAATTAATCAACAGTTTCTAAAAATTGCTCCTAATCTTAATAATTTGAAACAAAAACGCTAAAAAAGAAATATTTGTTTATACGTTCTCTACAGCTTCCCTAGAACTAGTTGCGAGGTTGACAAATTCAAACGAAAATCATTGATTAAAGAACTAGTTCCAGAAGCGTTCCAAAGAACGAATGTCGACTCCATAACACTTCCTCAGAACCAGTTCCGAAGGTGACAATTTCAAACAAAAATCATTGGTCTCAACGCCAAACTAGAACGAGTTCAGGCTAAAATCATGTGTTCTAGAACTAGTTGTAGAACTAATACAATTTTTCCTGGGATTAATGATTTATTAATTTATTCCTTGCTAAAATTTAATATATACTTTTATTCTTAAGAAATAATTTTTATTCTAATGCCTTGAGATATACAATATGTTTTGTTTCACTCTATAGAAAAAATAAAAAACCCATTTAACGAGTTTAAAAATTCTAACCACAAGGAAATTATTGAAAGTTCGCCAATTTCTATCTATCTATGAAAAATTTGAATTATTTAACAGTTTTCAACATATACGAAATTTGTGGTGTTAAACTCCCCATTAAAAATCTTGTTATTTTCTAAATTTTCTCTAATTTTCCTGGGCTATTACACCTATTACACCCAGTTGCTGCAGAAACCACCTGATCTTGAATAAGAAGTAATCTTACTTTTGGTGTCGTAAAAGATTCCAGTAAGAGTGTTCGTTGACTTATGTACATACATATATACGTATATATGTATGTTTCGACCATCCTCCAGGTATGCTGATTTTATCAACTCACCATCTTTGTAGTCGCTGGATTATTATGTATGAATGCAACAGTTAAGAATTTGAGCTGAAGTGACCTTAACTGAAGTTGATGATCACTTGTGGTATTTACTGTTTATATTTTTGCCAAAATGTTACCATAATTGAAATCTTCAAAATAAATCATCATAAACATTAATTTTAATATATTACGTTTTATGTGTTAATATGTATGTTTTATTCGCTCCCATTTAATTCAATTTTTACAAAACTTAATTGAATTTTATTCGCTTAAAAAATTGTTGTGTAAGAAAATTATTATTGATTATTTTCAGTCAGATATTTTTATAGAAGTTAATTTAGTGAAATTGAAACTGAATTAAAATTGATCATCGTGAAAAATATTTGTTTAAGATTTTAATTAACTCTATATGCCCTTTCGGACCTGTAGTAATTTAACTTAAATCCAGAATTTTTGATTATTACCCATGTTATGTATACAATTTTTTCGAAATTTGTTATATGTATAAAAATTGTGGCCAATAACAGACTGATTCTTTAATTGTTTCTAGATTTGCTTAAGAATTGATAGCAGTTTATGCAGAATACCATATTTTGATTATAATTATACCCTACACCACTATAGTGGGGAGGGTATTATGCGTTTGTGCTGAAGTTTGTAACACCAAAAATATTGGTCCTAGACCCACCTTAAAGTATACCAATCACCTCAGAATCACTTTCTGAGTCGATTTAGCTATGTCCGTCTGTCTGAAATTGGTCCATTATTTCTCCTAGCCCCCATACAACCGTACCCCCCGAATCGGTCCTTTTGGGTCATAATTACGTAAAATGTATTATAATGTCAACAAAAATTAGTTTTATAGAGCAATAAATCAATACTAATTTTTATAGTGATCGGGCCTCATTTGACCCTAGCCCCCATACAAACTCCCCTTCAGATAATGACTTGTAGGTCAAAATTAACTTATAATTACTAATAAAACGATTAAAATCTACATAAATGACTTTAAAGTAGACGTTAATTCATCTACCAAAATGTATAAGGATAGGCCCATATTTACCCCTTCTCCCGTATGAGCCCTCTTGCAGAAAATCTCTTTTTTTGTCAACAATAAGTAAAAATATTCCACAATAAAACAAATCAAATGCTTTATTTCAAAAAAATCCACAATTTTAACATACTGACTGGTGTAGGGTATCATATGGTCGGCAATGTCCGACTATAAATTCATACTTGTTTTTTTGGTGCAATAATGTAGCAATAAACTCTCAAGTGATTATATGTTCAACAGTAAAATTTACAGTTTTAAAATTTAAAAACTCTAATATGAAAATATTTTTTTTTTTTAATATGCAACAATTTATTTTTAAAATTTAACAATAAAAAATAACAACAATCCTTAATAAAATGGCATTTAATGATGTTGATGATAAGCTACTGGAACTGGATATTGTTTGACAACAGTTTTGGTAGGTGCTGATGCAACATAATGAACAGGAGCAGATACTTGTTTCACGACAGTCTTAACATGTTGATCTAAAGGAATACGATTGACGACAGCATTAAAACCACTGTGAGGATCAACCGAATATTGGACCACACGTCTGAAACCATCAGCATCGATCAGGGAATATTTACCATGAACTATATCTCCATCACGTTCTTCTTGGTGGCTGTGATTATCACCTGTATGTTCATCGTTAATTTCGTAGGCGAATTTGTATTGACGATGTGGATCGTATTGTTCATCATGATGTTTGGCCAAAATGGGTTGTGGGTGAGCGTAAGCTACAGGAGCAAATGATTTGACCACAGTAGTAGGTGCGGGAGCTGGTTGATAAACTTGAGCTACAGGAACAACTCCAGCACTGGCGACAGCAATAACAGCAAATACTGCAACTAACTATTTAAACAAAATATTAAAATTTGTAACTCTTTAAAGACTTTGAATCCTTTTATTACCTTGAATGCCATTTTACGATTTTAAATTTGGATTGGAGAAGTTGTTATGAATTGTTTAATGTTTTGAATTTGTATGATTAATATTTAAATTTAATTTGATATTTATAGTAAATTATCTAAATTTTTAATTATGTACAATATGTACATATCAGAAATATCATGTTACATATTTGCATACATACTTATTTCAATATAAATCTATGCACCCATTATTTCAACAAATAAACAATAACATACATTCGAATTAAATTACTTTCCAATATTTGTCTTTCGTTTGGTTTTTGTCACTTTCATATTTTTAGCGTTTTGTTTGAAATCATTTATTTAAATCTATTTTATTGTTTCTCATTCATGAACATAATTCGTTCAGTAATAAATAAAGTAAATAAAGAATAAATAAAAAAGAAATATGTGCTTATATAATTCGAAATTGTGCAACTTGTTTTCTGGCTACAGATTAATGTCATTTGCCAAATGTAAGTTTCGTGTATGTAGTATATTTTGGCAAATTTTAGCTAAATCAGCATTATGTTGTTTGTTTCATACCATAATAATGCGTGTTTATTATTAATTTTATGGTGAAGAATTATCGTTTACATGCTGCGTAGGTTTAAAATGAATTATTTTTACAATCACTTACGATCATGACATTAATCTATTTTATCTGAATGAAATGTTCATACACGATCAGGGGTAACGTTACTTCACATCACCGCCATGGTTTTTTGTATTGCAAATTAATTAACCCTGATGCTGTTTGTTAAAAAGATTTTTGTGTAACTAGTTTAAATCACTAGCGGCCCTTCATAGACTTAAAATATTTCGATATTTTTTTGAAAAGTGTCCAGCTCCCGATCGGATAACATTAAATCCAAAATATTTAAAATCGTATGCCATAAAATAGGTGGTAACTCAATCATCTTTTTTATATACCCTTCACCTTCGTGAGAAGGGTATATATAAGTTTGTCATTCCGTTTGTAATTTCTATAATATAATTTTCCGACCCTATAAAGTATATATATTCTGGATCTAACAGTATATATTATTGTATCGCAAAGATTACATTCCTCTAGAGCAGACTTTACACTTTTATAATTATCACCATCACAAAACATTATTTTGGGTTTTGTTATGGAATAGACATGAGCAATTCCTTTTCTATCAAAACTGGGATCAAGAGTACTAATACTTAGACCACATAACAGAGCACCAAAGGTTAAAGGTGCTACAAAATCACTGTTAGCAGCACACAAACCTATAACATCCCGTTGCGCTAAGTTAAGTTTTTGTAAATTAAGGGCAATTCGTATTGAGAGTGTAGCTATTTCCTGATTTGTGTATTCTTTACCGCTGGGATAACAAATCTACAACAATACAATTTTCAAGTATTAAAGCCACTATATCCATCGTTCTTATTAATTACCTGAGTTATATGATCAGGATCGTTTAGCAGTGACGATATAGCAACTGATCCAATGGAGTCATGAGCCCCAAAAACATGATCTGCACGTTCTCCATGCCAAATTTTGGTTTCTTTATTAAATGTGGTTATTGCCTGCTTAGAACGCAATCGACTTGTCATGGTGACTGTTTAAAATCGACTATTATACTTGACTGTCTTTCATCTCAATATTTATAAATATTCAATTCAATGTTACAATTATATTTTGGTCTACTCATCGGTGATAAGAATATTACTAAATAGAAGAAGACAGGCCCAGAGTTAAATGATACTTTACGTCATATAATCTTTTGGATTGTTTATTGTAAAACAATTAAGATAACAAGCACAAATAATGTATATGATGTTTTTGTTGACAAAAATATATTTAATAGCTTATTAATACATATACATACATAGAATCATATAATTTGGATATAGATATGTATTTGATTTCTTTTAAGAACGCATAGAAGTGCTAATTTTCCACAGACATACAGTGATAAGATTTCAACAAAAAGTTAAATAAAATTTAAATTTCGAAACGGAGTGAATAAAAAGTGATAAAAATGATTATGAAACCCCATTTTGAAATCAGCAAAATCCACTTATGAATTTCGGGGATATAAACAAAATTTCGAAATTACCCAGGAAATTGTATTACATGTTTATGATTAACAGAAAACTATTAACAGTTTCATATAGAACTAGGTTTGTCAATTATTCATGTTTAAAATTTTATTCGAGTAGTCGACTAAATGTTAAAAATTGTTCGATTATTGGAACGAATAACGAATAAAAGTTTTCATTCGAATAATTAAATAAAATATAAGTAAAAAATACCCCCAAAATCTTAAGATACGGGTAAAAACGGGTTTGCGTACATTAATGCACTTATACGTCAGTAACATAGCTCAATCTCAACCAATTTTAAATTTATCAGTATATTTTAAAGTGCATTTAATCAGGTACTAACATGTTTTATACCCATCATCAAAAGGATGAGGGGTGTATTGTTTTGTCATTCCTTTTGTAACATATCGAAATATCGGACCCTTATTAGATTCTAAAACGATCTAGTCGTCCATCCGCCTGCCTGTCTGTTAAAAACACAATATGACGAACAAGATAGTTGAAATATTTTTTTGTTTAGTACTGAAAATGGGCAATATCTGTCTACGATTTAACCTAGCACCCATATAAGTTACAATAACGCAGATAACTAGCTTACAAAAGCACTGATGGCAATTAAATCCAAAATGTACAAATTTGCATACAGTGTCTCTCATAAGTATTCGAATTTAGGTATAATATGAAAAGAAACCAAATTTAATAACATATTTTGTATAAAAAATTAATAAATAAATTTGTTAAATTCTCTAGACAGTCCTTAGCTTTGATATTACGCTTTTTAAAACTTTAAAAATTCACATTTACTTAAATTAATTTAGCTTTATTAAAAAAAAGTCCATAAAATTACCTCACAAAAGTATACGATTTTTTTTCTGTATTTCATATTTGACTATATTATACGAAACACAAAACTTAGAATCGAATGGCTTTTTTGCTAAAATTTTTTTAAGGGGTAACTATCAAACGAATCGATATAATTTTGGATCATTTGGTCCACAATTTTGGGGTATTTGTACCGTCTTTTTATGTAATATCATTAAAATGGCGGCAATATTTATATTTTTTCTCCTTTTTCCCAGAGATAAAACCAAAATTTGTTATTGGGATTTAATATACCCCTTGGGGCATCTAAAAATATTATTTTTTATTACAATAATCTGTATTTAAACGTTCCAAGATATATTATTGGAATCATTCTTCTATCGCTAATTCAATTTACTGGAACTCAAGTCCATTTTTATAATACTAGGGTCAAAAATTTTCGGGGAAACTTGTCTTCTATATATTGTTTTAGATATCAGCTGTTATACATTTTAAGTTTTCAATATATTGTGAAAGCATGCCTCGAAGAAACGCCATTCAATATAGTGGAATCATTCTTTTTATAACCAATGGCTTCTAGGTTGAATGTCACCATATAAT
>NC_060952.1:44499921-44514512 GCF_022045245.1 Lucilia cuprina
TTTAGGTATATTGGAAATTCTAAATACTTAGTATACTCATTATCAGGCATGGATTTTCATGGACAAAAAAATAAGAATATGCGCTTATAATATGCACTATAAAATAGGAAAATTTGCACTAAAAATTTGAAAAATATGCACCAAAAATATTTCTTTGTGAAGGTATACTGGTTTTTAAGGACTGCTTTATGTACTATAATACCACTTTAACGGAACCACGAGAATGACAAATAGTAAGACTAAGAAACACCTTTAAATATTATATATTTAATTTCCGAAAGTGGAAAGCTTGATAGCAATTCTAATAAAATTTGGTGAATGAATGTATTTTTATTTCTTCCGAATTTTTGGTAATCGATTGGTACTGTATTAAGTGAAAAATGTGCAATTTAAAGCAAAATATATAACAACAAATCGATGCCATATTGTAGCAAATTCTTCTTTCTTCGAAAGGAAAACTACTTAAATGTTATTTTGAGTTACTGACTACAAACATGCATTTGCTTAGAAATCCTTGTCCTGCTCATCATTATCCATAAACTGCTTTCGATTACATGTTGATTGTTTATACTGTTCACAGTGTTATTAAATATCTTTAAAGAATACATTTTTGGAAAAAAGTTTATAATACGTAATATTTTAAACGTACCATCATCCTTGAATAAAATTTTACTGAAATTAAAGCCTCGATATTTTATAATTTTAAATCTAAATTTAAATAAAATAACATTTTTAAAATTATGATTCAATTTTTTATCACATTTATTATGTTTAAAACAAAAACTAGTCAACAAAGATATCTACAAATAAACAATTGCCCGATTTAAAGGTGTCTAACAGTGTAGGCAGGAGCAGCGGCAACGAAGGGAGCAGTTCTGACAACGGGGGCAGCAACGACGGGAGCAGCCTTAACAACGGGAGCAGCGGCAACGACGGGGGCAGCCTTGACAACGGGAGCAGCGACTACGAGGGGTTCACGGCGGACAACAGCGTTGAAACCATTGATGGGATCGGCAGTGTAGGTAACAGTACGTTTAAGACCATCAGCATCGATTAAGGTGTATTCACCGCGAACAACATCGCCATCGCGTTCCTCCACATGACCCTTGGAGTCACCAGAAAGATTGTCTTGTACATTGTAACCGTATTGGTATTGAGGATGAGGATCGTATTCTTCAAGTTCGACAGTCTTGGCCAAAACGGGAGCAGCTGGTACTACAACAGCAGCATTGGCGACAGCGAATAAAGCGAGGGC
The DNA here is from genome assembly GCF_022045245.1 of Lucilia cuprina. Classification (NCBI taxonomy): domain Eukaryota; kingdom Metazoa; phylum Arthropoda; class Insecta; order Diptera; family Calliphoridae; genus Lucilia; species Lucilia cuprina. The sequence continues at coordinate 44,501,177 of NC_060952.1, forward strand.
AATCACAAACTATTTACACAAAGAGACACAATTAACAAAATTATTAGTTTATTTACATTGAAATATGTTGTTTTCATTTTCTTATAATTTAATTTCTTAATTTATTTTTTTTTTCACTTTTTGTTCACTTTATTTTCGACAACAACATTTGGTCAATAGTCCTTTCCATTTCACTTGTTTTTTTATTTGCACTATTTTTTATCTTTTAATTTAATATAAAATTTTTCCTTTCAACTAACCTTGTAGGCCATTGTTATAAATTTAAATTGATTTTTTTGTTTAAGTTTAAACACTTAAATTGTTCTTTACACTTGGTGTACAAAACACTGAATGTCTTTCCTCTGCTAATTGTCCACAATTTATAGTTGATAATTTGTCATTGAGGCGTCTTCATTGAAATTCAATTTTGGTCGTTTTTTTTTTCTATTTTCGATAAAAATTCAAAATTAATATTCTGCACATGCACCCCCAGACAGACAAATATACCAATTTTGATATTTTTATTTAACTTCACTTTATTTCGTCATAACCGTGTTCTTTTGCTTTGTTATTAATACTCGTACTGTTAATTTTTTCCAGTTTTTGTTTTTTTTTGATTCGATTTGTTTAACAAAATATTAAAAATATTTTAAGCAAGTGATATTGTTATAATGCAACTTTTGCTACAAAATTAAAACGTGCTAAACAATTTGTGTTTGGAAATATTTTTTAATTCGTGTGCATACAAATAATTTTAAAATAATAAAAATATTTTAGATATTTTTATGCAGAAATACTTTTAAACAAAAACAAATGATATTATTTAAATAGTTAATTCTTAAATTCATGAGAAATTTAGGTAATATCATGTCAAGGAAGTCGTTAACATAACTAACTGTATGGTCTCATTTACATGACAAATATTTGCTCAAGGATCTATAGTTTTAAGGATTATAGTTGAAGATGAGATATATTAGAATGTTGGTTTTGTTTTTTGTTCAAACAGCTTTTGCAAATATGAACTATAGAAGTTTTTAACACTTTAGGATTTTCTAAGCTTGTTGGTAGCGCCCAATTTTATAAGCAGAAGTGCTGAAATGTTGCAAGACAAAATTGTACTCCATTCTATAAGGGAGTACTTTTTGCACTCCCTTATTGAAATAATTATCTTAAAACTGTACTAAAAAGCTTAAAGAACTACCAACTTCGGTAGTTCTTCATAATAGAATATTGCAAAGAATCCTGGAAGAGTTTCAACTCAGACAACATTAAGGAAAGAAATTACTTTTTGGGATTATTTTTTTGTGAGACAACATTTAACAAAGAGAGTACTTTTTGAAATTATTTTTTTACCCAATCACTTTTCTATTCTGTGAAGTAGTATTTAGCAGTATACCCTAATCCAATGTATAATTTATGACCTAGTTCATTGACCAATGAGCTTATTTATTGATACTTACAAATATTGATTAGTTCACTGACTAAGGAAGTCGTCTTGAAATGCTTTTGTTTTATATGGTCCCTGGTCTCGTGATATTTTGGTATTTCTTCGAGAAACATATTTTCGATTTTAGTTCTGTATCGTTTACCTAATTGGGGGATGTTTTAACAATATTATTTTATATAGGAACCGCACTATTTATTAATACATTAGAAAACAATGCCGAGTAAAACGCAACTTAGTTTTCAAAAATCTATCAGTAGTTGACAATGTTATTGATAATTTTCTTAATACAAAATTGTTCAACGACAGATTTTCTAAAAGAAGCTTTATATTTGTTTGATGGATTTATGATTATATAAAAATTATTTATGCTCGTGATATTTATATAATTAATAGAATTATGGAATAAAGCTACGTTTACAATGATAGAGGAGTACTCCAGCAAATTGTATTTATGGCAGAATCCATATTAAAACGGACAGAAAACTGCTATTTTCGGATTTACCTATATTTTCTATTTACGCTTCAGCGATGACCGTTCGTGGGCTAGACCAAAAAAATAATATTTATTTGTGGGCGATATTTCCCAAAAAACATGCTTGACAAATTTCATCAAATTATCTTGAAAATTGCGGCCTGTACCTTGCGAACAAGGTTTACACGCACAGCCAGCCGACTGACGGATGGACATGTCTTAATCGACTCTTTAATCGGTATATTATAAGGTGGGTATTGGACCAATATTTTTGTGTGTTACAAACAACAGCACAAACGTATAATACCCTACCCACTATAGTGGGGTAGGGTATAACAATAAATTATATATTAAGTATAAAAAATTATACTTTAAACCTTTTTGACTATGGATTTAACTTTTTGTGAACATTTTTAAAAGAAAAATTTTGAAACTGTTTGAACAAAGTTTAAAAAAAATTAAATTGGAGACTTGAAACGGCCGTTGAAAAATTCCAACTTTTTTGACCATAGACGACAACAAGTTCGCGTTATCATATAAGGACAAAAACTATTATTCGAGTAATTACAAATATATTTAAAGTAATAAAATATTTCTTTAGAATATTTTAAATTGATGTTCTGTTAGACACGTCAATGATCTGGTGAATTTGCAATAACTTTAAACATTTGCAACCCATTTTTTGTTTTTTGGCCAGATTTAAGCAAAAACAGACAAAAAATTTAATGTCATTATCCATATTTGCCCATAACTTTGAAATTCTTTTAAGTACAGCATAATTTTTTTTCGTTTTAAAGCCAAAGAAATTGTTTTTAAAATCGTGCAAATAGAATATTTTACTTCCAAAAGGTTAAGTGTCAATTTTCATAGTGTATTGTTCATAATCAAATATTAATTTTCAAAACGGGGAAGTCTGACCTATTTGACATTGAACTACATATTATGAAAATTGACTTCAAGTATTCTATTTACACGATTTTAAAGACAATATCTTTGGTTTTAATATTAAATCAAAAATTACGTTGGACTTTAAGTAGTGAGTGCTTTTACATGGATTCTCGCTTATGTTTCTTTTTATCAACAATACTTTAAATATTTCTCGTTTAAATACAGTCCAGAGTGGCGTACCTAATCTACCATTGCACTATAGTTTAAATTGCAGGTTCGAAATGTACCATTTTTACCTGCGAAAAAATGTATTTTTTGATGTCATTGCATATTGAATTTCGATATTGATTTTTGTGAAATGCTAAACACTGCACGCAGAGTAATGCTATGTATACACGGTTGTTAATTTTTGTAAATAATTTTCAATAACTGTCAAATAGAAAGCATTAACTCTTTGACGACCATTGCCATAAAATTTTTAGTATATATCGGTTTAAGTGACAATTAGGGCGAATCTGTCAACCGATCTTGAAAACTTTATTTGCAAAACGATACATAAGACTTAGAAGTTACCTAGGAGAAGAATTTCCTTATCCTAGCTATTGTGAGGCCATAGATATGGACAATCAAACAAAAAATCAAATTGACTAATCCAAAAAGGTTTGATCGTCAAAGGGTTAAGAGGTGGCAATAGCTCATATCATGGTAAAAATAAAGAAGGTAGTGCCATTCTCTCTATATTTTTTTAAAATTCTATATCTGACATGCTTAAGGATTTTGACGTTTTCAAAATAGTAATACTATATTAATTTAAAATTTCCCCATATATTTGAAGTTTAAGAAAAGATGTAATACATAATTTTCATTCATTTGTTGAAAAATATAAAAACGTTTACTTTTAAATTGGAATTAAAGGGAAGATCTTAATTTTCAAATATTAAAAATGAGTCCCCAACTGCTAAAATACCAACTATTTTTTAAGCAAACATATTTTTAAAGTGCCTACATTACCCAACAAACGACAACAATGGCTAGATATATGTAAAATTTCCGAAGAAGATTTGCCAAAAGAGCCAATGGTATGCTCCGACCATTGCCTTAAAAGTAATATTTCAGTTAATGCAAAACGTGTAAGATTGGATAAAAATACTGTGCCAATGATCACAAGGTAACTTTAAAATACTAATTGATCTGCAAACATTGAGTTTTAAGGTATGTATATACATATCTCCGATCACAATCGAATTTTTTTTGGAAATAAATCTGAAATTTCTAAACTGCTAGTCCAAATAGTCCAAAATAACGTAATAGTACATTATTATTTAAATTGTAAATTTTAAATTACACATTTTTTGTAAAAAATTTCTCGAAAATCAAAATCATTTTTAAGAATGTGGCAACGCTTTATATAATGCTCACAAAAAACTAAACTTCAAAAATCCTTATTGATAAAAAAATTTTTGATTGACACTACCTTCCTTATTTTTATCATGGCTCATATATATTTTATTAAATGTTTGAAAAAAAATATTCCTTTACTTCAAAAAAGACAACATTTAAAAAATCTTAAATAATTAACTTCATGGAATCTTTTAAAACAATTTAAACGTTTGTTAAACCTTAAATAAGGGGTTTATGTCATCCGGTTCTCCTTGGTGTTTGCAAGGAATTATTGAATTTTAAGATTTATATTTTTTTAATTTCTCTGTAATAAAATGGACAATTGCAAAAAGGAAGAAACATTTGAACAATTTTGTATTAAGAAAAATATCAATGGCGTCGTCAATAGCTTGGGATTTTCTTTAAAGAATGTTGCGTTTCACTCATGAATTGACATAGTTTTCTAACGAACTGATATAAAGTTGTTTGTAAAAATATCTCCAAACTTGGTAAGACATACATCAAAAATATGTTTGCCGATGAAAAGCAAACATTTTTGCAGACTACTTAAATATAAGTAATCTGCAATATAATGACATGGCGGTTGAGATTGAACTATCTTACTGATTTATAATGGTACGAATCCCCGGTTTTTTTACCCGTATATCAGTGTGTTATATTTTTCCTGGTTCTATATTGCTTTAAAACAAAAGAAAAAGAAATATATTTAAGAATGTTAATAACTGTAATTTGAATGTTAATAATTGTAAATTTGTTTAATCCAATTTTTATAACCTTCACCTTCGTGAGAAGGGTATGTATAAGTTTGTCATTCCGTTTGTAATTTCTAAAATATAATTTATTCTGGATCCTTATAAATAGCGGAGTCGATTAAGCCATGTCCGTCTGGCTGTCTGTTGAAATCAGTTTTTAGAGGTCCCCAGATATCGGCGAGATCCGAATATTCAATAATTCAGTTAGACATGCTTTCGAGAAGATCGCTATTTAAAATCAGCAAAATCGGTCTATAAATAACGGAGATATGAGCAAAAATCCGAGACAACCTCTGGAAAGTTCATCAAAAAAGCCACATTTTTTCATGCTTTGTTAAAAAAGCAATAACAACACTGTGAATTGAATAAAGATGTACATGTGCGTGTGGAGATGTATTTGGTTTTATTCAGCTGTGTATTTTTTTGTATGTTTGGATGCTGTTCTGTTCTCACGAAGGTAAGTGGGTATAACAAGAACAAGGAGATAAAGCAGTAATATGTTGGTAATACAGCTCATATTTGTTTGAGGGTGGTAATACAGTTTGACGGTGGTATTACAGTACAACGGTTAATATTTCTTTTTGCTACAGTTTATATTTGTTTGTGTGTATGTTATGTGTGAGATGTGTGCAGAGATACAAAATAAATAAAAACTGCTTTTTAAAACATATTTGGTAAAGGGTTTATAAGATTCGGCACAGCCGAATATAGAAATATTACTTGTTTTTTTTTTTAAATTGAAGGTATATTTTTTTGTATCACTTTATTTATATTGTGTAAATTATGCTATATATCCGTTTTTGTATTGCCATCTTAATTTCTTAATTTTGGGCAATTTAGATTTTGTATTTAATTGCGCTAAAACGCGTTAAAAATTCAGTTAATTTTCACAATACATATTAATTGCATTAGTTAACGAACCCGATAAGATACATATTTTTGTAAAGCAACGCGTTATAGCAAAAATACTGCTAAATTATCCTGTTTTTTTGCTTTTCTGTCAATTTTGTTAAAACCCACATAGTACTAATATTCAAAACAGAGACGATATACATATACCATCTGAAATTATTTGTAAATTTTAAAATATAAATATTTAGGACACTTTTACCTGTTTTTTTTCTAACATGATAACTTTTTGCTTAAGACATTATTTTTTTTTTTAATTTTAATAAATTTATTTAACTATAAATTAAAAAACGATTATATTTATATAATTAATGAGCAGTCACTGTAATATTTATCAATAATGACATTTAGTGATGGGAAACGTAGTGGGCTGGGGCAGAGTAGGTTGTGTAAGCTGGAGCAGCGTAGTGAGCTACTGGAGCAACAGTCTTAACGACAGCAGGAGCAGCATAGTGGGCTACGGGAGCAACAGTCTTAACAACAGCTGGAGCAGCATAGTGAGCTACGGGAGCAACAGTTTTAACTACAGTTTTGACAAGAGGTTCGCGGTTGACAACAGCGTTGAAACCGTTGACGGGATCGGCGGTATATTGAACGGTACGTTTGAAGCCATCAGCATCGATCAAAGAGTATTCACCACGTACTACATCACCATCGCGTTCTTCTACTTGGTGCTTGGAGTCACCAGAAACGTTGTCTTGTACATTGTATCCATATTTGTATTGAGGATGAGGATCGTATTCATCATCAGCTTTAGCCAAAACGGGTTGAGCAGCATAATGGGCTACGGGAGAAACAGTTTTAACAACAGCGGCAGGAGCAGCATGGTATACCTGAGCTGCTGGAAGAAAACCAGCATTGGCGACAGCGAGCAAAGCAAAGACAGCGACAAACTATAATAGGAATAATAAACATATAAGAAATGGAAGCTCTAAAATATTGTGTTATCTTATTAGAGTTGAAATATGATTGGTATATATTGGTATATCCGTACCTTAAATGCCATTTTGATTAATAATAAAAGTGACCGACTAAAAAAATGTGTAATTCGTATGTTACTTGCTTAAAGAGCAAATGACGTTTGTTGCCTAAAATTGATTTTGTCGTAGTTTTTATAGTTGAAGTACATTTTTATTTCCTCTTTGTTTTGAAATGTAATTGAAATCAAAATCGTTAATGTGTGATTTTACAAACGAAATAAACAACAAGAAAAAGATATAAATGTGAGCTACTGAACTGGTTTTAAGATGTACTTAAATGTTTAACATTGTTTTATTATTTTCTATTTTAGATGTACATGTATTGTATGTATGCATGTTACATTAAGTTTCGACGTCTCTACTGTTATAATTCCTTCGAGAGTTTTGAGTATTTTTAGGTGCTAATATAGCTGCAAATTTTATTTTTTTATACCCTTTACCTTTTTAAGAAGGTCTTTCCATTTCCGCGGTGTCCAAATTTTTGTTTAATATCTCAGATTTTTTTGGTGATATTTGGAAATTAATTTATTGTATCACATTTATTCATATGTATATGTACTGAACAAAAAGGATTTTCTTTAAGACAGATAAATGCTCTGCCTAACAATTAAATATCCCAAAGTATTAAATATTTTATACCATCTTCACTTTCATTTAGAATCAAGAAAATCGTTTTGTACCTAACGGAGATATGAGAACAAATTAGAATACTAAATGTAATATATATGTATATATGTTCACTGAAAAAAATCCATGCCTAATATATACGAAAAATGTCTTACATTGTACGAATCGTTCGTTGTTTCGCACCACGAAATTCTTTCGTAATATATACGAAATTGTACGAAATATTTTAGTATAATGCAAAATATTCTTGAAAAAATTAATTTACATAAATTGAAAAAAGGGAATTTTGAATAAATATGGTAAAATTTACGAAATATTGACTATAATGCAAAATATTCTTAAAAAAATTAATTTACATAAATTGAAAAAAGGGAATTTTGAATAAATATGGTAAAATTTACGAAATATTAACTTTTTCAAACATTTTTGTTCATTTTAAAATAAGTTTTCTAATTTAAGTTCAAAATTATTTTCCACACGAATTTGAAAATGATTCGTGAATAATATTATACTTTTTCTTAAATTTTATAAAAATATTGTAGTTTTATTTAATCATAATATAATTAATATCATTATGTTTAATTTCGCTAAAATTTAAGAAAAAATATTAGGAAAGGTTTTCGTACTTTCGTAAAAATAGAAAAGGGGTTTTTTAAATAATATTTCTTATTATACACGAAATTTTTGTAAATATTACGAAAATAGAATTTAGGAAATTTTTTTCGTAAAGTTAAGCATGGATTATTTTCCGTGTATGTATATAGGCAATATATACAAATATAGTAGAAAAAATTTTTGAAGGACTTTTTAATTGTTTATTTGTATATATTGTCATATAAATTTTGCATCTATAATTTTAAGAACTACAAATGTATGAATATAAATAAACAATGAAATCAATTTCAAACACATTTATAAACTATAACAATAACACTAGCATTTGCCCGATTAACCTAATGCTGAACCTAAATACTCGTTTCAAACTAACAGCTTACATGTAGATACATTCATCAACGTCAGCAACTGAAAAGAAGAAAAATCAGTGTTACTCTTTTTACAGTATTTTAACGGATTTGTATCACCTCAATGAGAGAGGTAAGATCTCCTTTTGACCTGAGAACACATGATCAAATAAAAGCAGCAAACGTTTGCAGAAAAATTATCAAACTTTGTTTTCAGCTCAAGCAAGCAAGTCACGCTTACGAGTATTTGATTTACTTTGTGATCAGTCACTTCATTAAACCTGATTAAAATGGCATTCAAAGTGAGTTATATTTATTACATACATACATACATACATACATACATACATACATACATACATACATACATACATACATACATACATACATACAATTTAACATAGTAAATTTTATTTAATTAAATTTATTGCTTTTGTTGCAGTTTGTTATTGCTTTTGCATTGCTCGCCGTTGCCAATGCTGGCCTTCTTCCTGCTGCCCAAGTCTACCATGCCGCTCCAGCTGCTCATGTTTATCATTCTGCTCCAGCTGCTGTAGTTAAGACTACTCATGTTTTAGCCAAGGCTGATGATGAATTTGATCCTCATCCCCAATACAAATACGGCTACAATGTAGAAGATGCTGTGTCCGGTGATTCTAAGAGCCAAGTTGAAGAACGTGACGGTGATGTTGTTCGCGGTGAATACTCTTTGATTGATGCTGATGGTTTCAAACGTACCGTTCAATACACAGCTGATGATCACAATGGCTTCAATGCTGTCGTCCACCGTGAACCTCTTGTAAAAACTGTTGCTCCCGTAGCCCACTATGCTGCTCCTGCTACTGTTGTCAAAACTGTAGCTCCAGTGGCTCATTATGCTGCCCCTGCCGCTGTTGTTAAGACCGTAGCTCCCGTGGCCCACTATGCTGCTCCTGCTGTTGTTAAAACAGTAGCTCCCGCTTACACCACCTATACCGTACCATCTCATCATTAAATTTAATGCCATAATTAAAAAATCATTTGGGACTGACAAAGCTTGTTAATTGTTTCAATATTATGTCGAAATGATGAAATAAATATAAGATATTAATTTAACAAAAAATTTTAAATATTTTTCAATGAATGAATACTAAATCAAAAAATGCTGAAGTTTTACCGAACGCTTAACCAATAAAATTGATTTGCTATATTGGTTGTAAAGATAATGGTAGTAGTTGATGATGCTTTGGTGACTCAAGTTATATAAAAACCATGTGAGTACTCATGCTTGTGATATAACTTGAACAGTCCTCGTGTAATCATCTTTATATGTACCACTTAAGCTATGGGTATATTTTGGGGTTTTTTTTAACCCACTATCAAAAAAGATGGGTATTGATGGGATATTGATTTTATCATTCCGATTGCAACTCATCGCAATATATATCATAGACCCACAAAATTATATATGTATATTCTGTGCCGGGTGTAAGGGTTTTAAACTCTGGGGTATTTCCAACACCGGCTTCGCTAAATTAAACCCATATATTTTAACAAACGTCATAATGTTTATGAGCATAGTAATATAAGTTCCATGAAATCCAAATAGTGTAATTATATAGAAAAGACTTAATTTAGAGAAGTCGGTGTGTGAAATACTACAGAGTTTAAATCCCTTGCTTAAGGAGTTGGGAGTTATTTCACTTCGGTTGGGAATTATTTCATTGAAAGTAATATTACACAAATATATTGGTTAACTTGGGAATTATTTCATATTTTTTGGGATTTATTTCATTGAGAGTTATTCTGCATTTTTAAGACTTAAATTTTAAAAACTCCCAATTACTGGGATTTATTTCAATTTAAAGTTTGAAAGATATTTTATTTTAAAAGTTAACTTTTATGAAATTGGGGTTTACTTCATTTTAATTGTCGGGAGTTATTTCACTATAACGCGTTTTGCTATATTGGTTTCCTTTAGGAAAGAAATAAAAATTATTTTTTTATTGCTGGACCCCTCTAAGGTATTGGTATTGGTTCATAAAATTTTCTCGTACGTGCAACTTAACTTAGGCACATTTTTTTTCTAGGTGTTTACTATACACAATTATAGCATGAGTTTTGGATACTGACCGCAAATAAGCGTTAAAACAGATAAAAACCCGAATTTTGAAGATATATATATATTATATATATTATATATATATATATATATATATATATATATATAATATATATATTATATATATATATATATATTATAATATATATATATATATATATATATATATATATATATATATATATATATATATTTCGCCCCCATACAACCGTACCCCCTAATAGAATTTTTGGGCTCATACTTATGTTAAATATTCCACTATGTCAACAAAAATCGGCAAAACTTCGTTTTATAGAAGTTAAAATGACACTGTCATTTTGACACAGTATTATTTGAAACAAATATTCTAAATGGGGCTTCATTAAATCTGGGAAAATAATGTATTCGGTAAATAACAGAGATATGAGCAAAAATCCGAGACCTCTGAAAATTTCATCAAAAAATGTCATATTTTTTTATTGCTTTGTTAAATAAGCAACAACAACACTGTATATGAGAAAAAGATGTACACGTGTATTGTATGTTTGGATGCTGTGGCGTCAGTGAGTTGTGTATTTTGTTTTTGTTTTGCTGTTGTGAATTCTGTTCGTATATTTGGATGCAGGTTGGTTTTATTGCGTTGTTTATTTTGTTATTGTTTTTCTGTGTTCTTCGTTATATATGTTTAGATGATGTCTGTTGGAATAGATGCCTTGTGTATTTTGGTTTTTATTTCGATTAGCGTTGTTCATTTTGTTTTGCTTGTAGTCGGGACAAAATTTATAAAACTAATATGTTTAAAATACACTATGGTGAAGGGTATAAAAGATTCGGCATAGCCGAATATAGCACTATACTTTAATAACAGTTATGTTGAGTTTTATTGTGATACTAATGGTTTTAAGTAAATTTTTGACGTTTAAGGCATTTTTTTGATGGAGGGTTTGTATACGGTTGTATGGCGGCGATGTGAAATAATGGACCAGTTTCAAACATTTTCAATGGGCTTCGTCCCTGTGCCAAAAACACGGAAAATAATATTTAAAATTTTGTATCTAAAATTTTTAAAAATGTGATACCTATAAAAAATAAAAAATTTGTACTAAAATCTAAAATTTTTTGAAACCGGATATGCCGAAAATTGGAAAACCCAAAAATTCTAAACCGAAAATCGATGTTAACGAAAAACTCAAATATGCAACAAAAACCGGTTTTTCGGTTAACCGGGTAAGCGTTTTATAAACCCACGAATGCGTAATTTAGTCCATCCTCATTTTTCAATTATGTAATTAGAGTATACAGATGTATGTATATAATTTTAAATAATTTATTTAATCAACAACAATATAAATAATCATTAATGGTCACAATGGATTAACGAAATGAGCATTTTAGTGATGGGCAACATAAGTGGCAGGAGCGGCGTAGGTGGCATAAGCAGGAGCTACAGTCTTGACAACAGCTGGGGCAGCATAAGTGGTGTAAGCAGGGGCAGCAGCATAGTGGGCAACTGGAGCAACAGTCTTAACAACAGCTGGAGCAGCATAAGTTGTGTAAGCAGGAGCAACAGTCTTGACTAGAGCTGGGGCAGCAGCATAGTGGGCAACTGGGGCAACGGACTTAACAACAGCGGGAGCCACTACAGCTTTTACAAGAGGTTCACGGTTGACAACAGCGTTAAAACCGTTGATGGGATCGGCAGTGTAGTGAACGGTACGTTTGTAACCATCAGCATCGATTAAAGAATATTCACCACGTACTACATCACCATCACGTTCTTCAATTTGGTGCTTGGAGTCACCAGAAAGGTTGTCTTGTACATTGTATCCGTATTTGTATTGAGGATGAGGATCGTATTCTTCAACAGCCTTGGTCAAAACTGGTTGGGCAGCATAATGAGCTACGGGAGCGACAGTTTTGACAACAGCCGATGGAGCAGCATGGTACACTTGGGCAGCTGGAAGAAAACCAGCATTGGCGACAGCGAGCAAAGCAAAGACAGCAACAAACTGCAAATATATAAATATTTAAAGATTGACTTCTTTATCATTTCATTTCTTTTTGTTTAAAGTTTTGAACATGAAAATGTTTATCATTAGTATAATCTCTGTAAATAAATCCTTTTTGTAGTGATGTTTTAGGGATTTTCTCATACCTTGAATGCCATTTCGATTAAGTTGATTTAGTGACACTTGAAAATGTAAGTGATTGAATTGAGTGCAAAGTAACTTATGATAAGAAGTTGTACCATCAACAGCTTTTTATACGAATTAATAAAAATGTCTTGTTTCATGTCACGGATAGAAGCACTCGTATGAATACAGTATATACACATATATTGTATGCGTCCGTGTAGGTACAGATAAGGTATTCACCTGTTATCGCAAAAAGTATTGTTGTAAAATGGTAGGTACACAAACAAATTACAAAGTTGTTACCTTTGTCAAATTTACACCAATTTTTATGAATGAATAAATTGTTGTGACGTACTTATGTATGTATAAAGAGCTACTTAAAGTATTAAAATCACTCTGTCGATTAAAAAATTAAACTGTTAAGTCATTTAAGTGTAACACTGACCAAAAATTGTTACAATTCTTTGTTTTTAACTATTTATGAAATTTTTTTTCTATCACAATTTGGTTTTAAATATTTCACATTCAATCATTTTATAATATACTAGCATACCCTGGGTGCTTCGCTACCCTAATTTAAATTAAATACATACATACATTTTTTTATACCCACCATCAAAAAAGATGGGGGGTATATTGATTTTGTCATTCCGTGTGTAACACATCGAAATATTGCTCTAAGACCCCATAAAGTATATATATTC